>NW_020174698.1:15295868-15412531 GCF_003031525.2 Neophocaena asiaeorientalis asiaeorientalis
TTTATCATTAGGTACTTGAAAGAAAACCAAATAAGATTAAGGTTTAAGTGCGTTGAAAAGTCGCAGCCCTCATTCCTGTCATGAATACTCTGGCAGTTGCTTTAGGTACATTAGAGCCCAGCAGAGCTGCAGATAATCCAGAACAGAGATAATGGAATTAAAAAGCCCGTGTAGCCTTTGTTACTTAGTTGACTTTCGTAACTAAAATGCTGCCTCATTTCCTTTTTACTGCCAGTCCATTTGTCTCCCTCGCTCTTAAGCTTATCAAAGGCCCAGTCCCTCATTTGCTCCTGTACTCTCTGGTCACTGTTGTTCTACATCCTTTCATACAGTGACACGCAGGTCATATTATATTAACTTTGTTAATATTATTAACATTTATATTAACTTTATTTGTATATTAAGTAGTATATAAATACTTTTTTATGTATTTATATATGTGGGTCTCCCATTAGATTGTCCTGTCTCCAGTGCCTAGTGTGAAGGTGCTTAGTATGAGAGAAGGACTGGAAGTGAGGGGATAAAAACCTGGTGAAGGGTGCCGAGCTCTGCAGGGGTGGCTTAATAATACAGCGCACTACGTACTAAAACAATCTTTGTTGCAACACTTGCCTAGGCCAGGAGTTTATGAGAAAAGGTGCAGTAATAATGATGTACATGGGCCTGTGAATGATTGTGGTTGAGACATGAACTTGGGCCATCCAAAGACCATGAGCTATTGCTGGAATCTTCATATCTGCCAAATCCTTTTCATGGAAAGATCTTTTTTTGGGGCCCAGCTGTGTGGCTTGAGGGATCTTAGTTCCCCGACCAGGGATCGAACCCGCCCCCCCCTGCAGTGGAAGCTTGGAGTCCTAACCAATGGACTGCCAGGGAGGTCCTGGAAAGGTCTTTTCAAAGTCCCATGAAGAGCACTTGATTCTCCTAAGGGACAAGAGGGTCCAGAGATAGGAGTCCAGGGCTCATGGTCTACACTGGGGGTGGCCACGTCCAGCTTCCCTGAGCTGATGTTTGAGCCATGATTGACTCTAGTTCCTCTTTCACAAGAGTACGTGCTACAACTACAAATAGTGTTTAGTAGTTGTGTTTCCTCACTGTATGTCTGTCTGTTGGGGTGCAAAGCAAAAGGACAGACCTGTGGAATGATGAAGGTAGCACGGGGTCTATACCTAGTCTCAAAGTCTCATTCCCAGCTGCCTGAAATTTCACCATCAGTGCCTCCCTTTTGTTGATGTATTGCTTCTTAAAGGCTGCTATTAAAACAATATCACTAAACTTGCCCAGCAGAAATTATTATACTTTGAGATTTATCTTAACAAGGGCGAGAATGGGTTTGTAAAAGAAGCAAGTATCTTTCACTGTGTTATTTCATTATAAAGTAACACTTGCTTAGGAAAGAACATTTTGAAAGTACACAGGAGTAGAAAAAAGAAAAAAGAAAATCCTTCACAGTTCAATCACTGTCACAAGCATTGTCAACACTTCCTGCCCCAACATATAGGTTATTTTTCCCCCAATTATAACCATACTATGTATACATGGTTTTTTTTCATTTTCTTTTAGTGTAATTTTATGATAGCATAGTATATGAAATAGATGCATTATAGTTTATTTAACCATGCCCTTGGACCTGAACATTTAGATTTTTTCCAGTTTTTTGTTTTTATTTTAAAATGCTGAGATAAACACCTTTATCCATTAAGATTCCAGCTCATTTTTCGTTGCCGCCCCCAACCCCATGAGTAGGATTTCCCCTTAAATTCCTAGTAGAGGAAATGAATAAGTCGAAGGATCGTAGTACATTTTGAGGGATGACTTTCCAAAAACAGTGTATACTTCCACCTGTAATGTAGTGAACCTAGTCTTGACTCTATAAATTTCATGGGTGATGAAACAGTATCTTGTATATTTAATTTTCCTTTCTTTAAGCAGCATTTCCTCCTGAGTTGGGTGACTAGTTGGATTTCCTCACTGTGAGTTGTATAGAACAAGGAGGCTTTTAAAGAAGCAGGATTGGGACGCAGGCAGAGCTTGGAGACTAAGAAGTGGGTGTCAGAGAAGATGGATCTATCAGGCTCATGGGTCCTGAAGGGAGCAAAGTCCTGAAAGGCAGTGGACAGCGTTGTCTACTAAACACAGCAGCAAAATTTGCCTCTTCCCTGGGCTGGACCCCTAGGATTATAAGTGCCCTTTATTGATAGGAGTACCTACCAAGCATGTTGAAACAGCCTGCTTTCCCTTATCCAAGACGCAGCCCACCAGCTTCCAGCAGCTCATCTTCATTGTTATCGTTGGGTTTTTGCATCACATATTTGAGGAAGATGTTGGCCTCTGTGAAGATCTGGGAAAGGAGGGATGGAATCTTCTTTTTTAGAATTCATCAGGATGGCTTCCTAATATTTTAAGATCATAGTTGAAGCTCAGAAATGGTCCAAATAGAATTTCAGAAGCAGTTTTTTTTTTTTTTTTTTTTAGTGGTGCCAGAAAATGGCAAGTCTGACAAAGCTGAATTCTTAAAGAAGAAAAATTAACCAAAAAGAAATTGTCAGTAAGATTTCAAAGCAATATACATGTTGACGTTTGAAGGGGCAGGCTGGTCTTTTGTATATTAGAGGCCTTTGGTGTCTTAAATAGGATAAATGTGCATTTTGTCTCAGGTATTTTATTTTAGAATAAAAGAAAAGCATGATTTATTTATGAAGTTTAGGCTTTTTTTTTTTTTGGCTAACTCCAAATAAACGTGTTTTTAGTCATGCTTTTTTAAGGTAGTGAGGAGCTGCACATTTCAAAATGTATTTATATTCTGACCTTGGTTAGTTCATAAAAGTCTGCCAAATGCCAGAAATGTTTAAATTTGGCTTTGAGACTGCGTTAACATGGTGAATAATGATTGACATAAATGTACTATATTATTTTTATAAATTGTGGTTTGAGATGATAGTCATTTTAGAATATTCAGGATGCTGTTCTCTGAGACATGTTATTTTTGTAGTCAACTAGCAGTGTTGATTGTCAAAATGTATCTAGTCAACTACAAGTTTTCATCTCATGATTAGAAGTACCTCAACGTCCATGTTGTGATTTCAGGAGTTAGCCTGAGTCAATTTTATAAGGCATTCTTGGTAAGTGTAAAAGGAAGTTTATGTAGTAAAAAACGTGTTTTATGATTGGCATGTGTTTAATACATTGTATACGTTCACTCATATTAAGCATTTTGGTTAGTCTTCATTATTTAATCCTCCTAGGGCTTGCTTAACTTAGAATGTGTGATGAAGAACTTAGCTTAAAAAAGAAAAAAAAGCAGGTGGGGTGAGCAGCTAATTGGAGGAGCATAAAAATGAAGATGATTTATTAACTACTGTGGAAAGCAGCTTTAGCAGTTATGGTGAATAAAAATTATGATTTATTAAGTGTTCTATCAGTAATAAGATAAAGCCACAGCAGAGGTTAGAAGTACTTCTGTTTTCACTTACTCTGAGAGTACAGAATCTCTGTGATGGTTCTTCACAGTCATGAATCTGTTACAGGACTGTCATGTTAAGAGCAGGAGAAAGAGCTTCCCCTGTATTCGTCCACCGGAGCCGTAGCCCTGGGCCTCACCCATAATAGCACCCAGTAAATATTAGTTGAATAAATACACCTTTTTAATACCAGGAGGAATTACTTAGGTTAAGTGTGACACCCTCCCCCCCTTTAAATAATCACATATTCCAAAAGTGGTGTCCACTCATCTTTGGAACCCCTGCTACCTGTCCTCATGGGCTACAGGCCATTGTCTTGGAGGGGAGACCTGATTTTTTTTTTATAACAGTCAAAAGTCATTCAGAACCAGATCTAGTGAATAAAGAGATTCATCAATGTAGGAAACACCTTTTCTAGTTTTAAAGTTGTTTTTAGAATGATTTATAAAGTGAAAAGCTGTATTCATTTTCTTACATGACTTGTAAACTGGCTGTGAAGGTGGTTCATAAAAAAAAGTCTTTTGAGCAGATGTAACATCACTGAAATAAATGTGGGTACTTGTGAGATTCTTTTGAAGGTCGACACTTACTTGAATATAAAAAGTCTTGTTTTGCTTAAAAGTTAATCTGCTTTATATTTACACTCAGCATTTTAAAAAAATTTTTTAAATTAGGTAGAGTCCTCATTCATTTCTGTTCATTATTATCTAGAGCTGTGGACTACATTTAATAAGAGTTGTCATTTTTCTTACATTTCAGTTTTGTACATGGTACACTGTAATTAAAGTTAGTGTGGGTTGTTTTTTGGTTTTTTTTCCCTATCCCAGCAAACATTTTTGGGAGACCATGGTGTTTTTATAAATAGTGCTTGCAATACCACATTGAAATGAAAAGTCATAGGTTAGGTGTTATTTCCACGAAATTAGAATTTAATAAAAATTTTCTCTGTAAGAAGGTGTAATATTTTGAGAAAGAACCTTAGTCTTCTGTTTCCCAGTTTAATATTATCTCTCCTGAAAAGCGTTGTCTCATAGAAATAATTGCATGGTAAAGGCTCTGTGAATTTCATGAATTTGCACATGGTCCCTTTTCCAGTTCATTCTGCAGATCACTATTAGATTAATCTTCCAAAAATATCACTTCTCTCATGTTGCCCAGCTCAGGTTTTAGTGGGCCTCGTTTCCTATGGAGCACTGATTCAAACTTTAGCCAGCTTGAGAGTCACCTGGAGAGCACATTAGCACTCAGATTGCAAGTTGCTGCTTCCAGAGTTTCTATTTCAGTAGGTCTGGGTGGGCCCCAGAATTTGCATTTTTAACATATTCCTGTGGGTGATGCTGATACTACTGGTCCAGTGACTGAAGTTTAAGAAACATTGTTCTATAATGAAGTCCCAACTCCTTAGGCTGGCATTCATTGTCTTCTACAAATCTGCCTCAGTTTGCTGGAGTCACATCCCTTAAATTAGGAAGGACTCTGTGCTTCAGCTAAACTTGCATAGGTACTGTCTCCAAAACACACCTTATTTTATTCTTCACAAATGGAGTGTCTTCTCATTTGCGCAAAAATCTATGCCTCCTCGAAGCCCTCTCACATACCCAACCTTTACTGATCTCTCCCTTCTCCGAAGTCATGTGGCATTGATTGTTTCTGTCTTTGGCCTGTTTGTTGCTTAAGTTCATGGGCATGGTTATCTTCCATCTGGAGTTTAGACCTCCTCAGTGTGGAGACGCCTTTTTCTACTCCATAGGTTCATGGTCCAGAATTTAACAGTGGAGGGCAGTTTGTCTTAAATACAACCAAAATGAGAAACAATTTAAGTATGTCACCAAAATTCTTTACAACCTACTCAGACGGTGAGACAAGATGGCAGAGTAGAAACCCTTCTGAGCCTCCCCTTCCATCTGTGAAATGGGGCTAATAATTCCCTTTTGCAGAGTTCTTCTAAGAATTAAAGTAGAAAATGTATGTGAATCTCTCTGCACGATTCCTGGTACATAGCATTATTGGAGTAATAGGTTAAGAAAAGGGATTGTTGGTAAGAACTGGTTTTGAGAAGTCACTTCCAGGAAAGAAAAGGAAGTTTGGGCTGCAGTATTGCTGTGTTAACCAATAGTTTTATTTTCTGCTGTTACCTCCCTGCTTAGTTGTTGTTGCCCAAATTGCTGCTTCCCGTGGCAGGAAAAAAAGCATTCTTTTGCCTCTTCAATTGTCATCTCACAGAAGTGATGGTCGTCCTTAGAAAAACCAGGGAGAGGGTGTCCATTCATCAGTGGCCAGTTACCTCTGGCTTCCCAGCCTGGTGTCACACAAACACTTAGATATGGGAAGAGGAAAAAAGTCAAAGGAGGAGAATGAAATCTAAAATACCTTAAGGGCATGGAAGGAAATGTTGTGTGAGCTGAAAAAGCTGAATATGTTTCATTCAGAGATAGCTATGGGTATAAATTTAGCTCAATAATTAGGCATATGGTGCTTTCATTTAGGAAGTATCTATACCCTTTGTGATAAGATCCGTTGATTATTAGAGCTGCTGCAGCTTTAACTACATTGGCAGCAGAGATTCCTAGTGCATTTAAAACAAGAATTGAAGAGTGAAATGGAAAACGGAATCAATAATTTGTTCTTGGTTGGTTTTAATCTGTTCTTTATTAACTTTGTAGTTTATGCCTGGAGGATTAGATTTGGAAACAGAACACCAACTAATGTTCTTAAAGTTTACTTTCTTTTATTGGAACATTATATTAAAGACTTTCTGAAGAATATTTTGGCTGAATTTAGTCTTAACATAAGAGGTGATATGTAAGTTCTTATGATTCAACCTAAAACAATAGAAAACTTCTGAGCTATGATATTTTTAAGTTTTTTTCATCTTAGGTTTCAAAGTAGAATTTGTTTAATAAAAATCAGTTAAGAAGTAAAGGTATTCTTGTTGGCCATGAGTATGTTTCATTTAGTCTCCTTTTTTTCTAGCTTTTTTTTTTTAATGCCACAGCCCCCCAGCCCCATCTACTTTTTCCAATCTTAGAATTTAAATCTGTTTGCCACTGGTGGAAAGGAAAATAGGAAAAGTTAAAATCAAAGGGTATTTGTATTGCCATGCCTTGCCAAATGCTTCTAAAATTGAAAACAGACAGACAGTTGTAATTATATAAATAGGAAAGAGTCCTATTCCAAGATACAGCATGATGTGACAAGCTGAAATACAGAGGTTAAAAAACAGTTGCCCTTAGTGGAGTGGGGAAGAGAGACTCTGTTCATGTTTCTTTCTTAATGCTTCGTTAATATAGTTTCATTAGAATATGCCTGTAAATCTGGGTTTCAGTGTATGTGTTCCTGTGCTTGCAGTCCTCCATCCACCTGTGATCTGGAGAATTACACTCTAGGTTTTCGTAAGGTAGAGGCACTAGAATTTGGGCATTTAGAAGGGACTTCTTTGGGGACTAGGAAGAAGTTTGATAAACTGTAATACCAGGACTGAGTTAACCAGCTGCAGATACCTCATCAGGAAAACTACTCTCTGCATGTATGTGTTCTTGATAAGTGAAAGTTTTGACCTAGATACTCTACTTTGACTTTGATGTGATAATAGAGGTTTAGGATTCTATGGCCAAATACACCACATGTAATCAGGTATTAGTTTTAGCTGTCTTAATTTAGCTTAATGTAGCTGTATTTTTCTGTCATGCTTTTTACCCATGCTGTTAATCATCTTCCATCCTTCTCTGTTTTCTCTCACAGAGAGGTGGTGCTGATGACACAAAAGTAGATAGCAGAGGGTAGCACAAGTGGAATTACGTATATTACATGTCAGATTACTAGTTTCCTTAACAATCCAGAAGTGACTATGCTTATCAGCAGGGACTGAGCAGTACTCTGGCTTCCTGCAACCTTAAGAGGTGGAGTCCAGACATTAGCACTGGCACACAGACAGACCACCTTTTCCCTGACTTGCAGGCACTCACTGCTAGGTTTTAGAATTCCTGAGGGAGAAAGCTGTCCAGTTACATGATTGGTTAGCATATTTGTGGGCCTTTGGCTCTCAATGGAATTGCTTGAAAGCTATCAGGAAGGAATGCCTTTGATTGATTTGAAGTCTCAGGCATCACCATAGTGTTGCTAGGATTTTCCAAAACACTGGAGGATTTTTGAAGACAGCACTTTCAAGAGCTGATCTGAAGGTGTTAAACTAAACTGGCAGGGAGGGAAGCTTCTTTGTCTACTTCTAGGTGAGATTACTGCACCTGTACTTCACTCTGGAGTATCCTGTCTTCACAAACCCCAGGGGTACAGAACACATTAGTGATCATATAAGTGAGTGTCTGTATATAATGCACCCTAGTTTTCTGTCCTTATATAACAAGACCCCACGTTAGCTATTTCTTTTATGAAACTGAATTTTGCCTTAATATTTAAAATAAGATTTTTATTCCTTAATTGACACAAACCTTGGCTGTTAGTTTCCAGGTATGTTTCATTTATGAATAACAACAACAATAATAATGCCTGATAATTTCCACTTTTTCTCTAGATTTAAAATTGCGGTACCAGTCAAGACTAAATATTTAATTAAAAATACCCCTTCTCGGTTATAGTCTAAAATATGCTCCCTTCTTCCTCCCAATAGAATGCATGTGTTATTTTTCTTTTTCTGAGAATAGTCTCCTTAAGTGATTTTCTGTGTAGCTTGATCTATATATAATTAAAACAAACAATGACTAGATTTTTACAATCTCAACTTTGTATAGATTGTGTCCCCTTTATCTGCAGTTTTAATTCTAGAGTGGTGAAAAGTATGAAAGTAATTACACCATACCATTTGTGGAGTATTTACTTCTAGTTAGGCACAGTGCTTACCACTCTTCATACATAAACTCATTTAATTCTCAGAACAACCCTGTGATTTGTATTATTTTCCCAGTTTTACACACAGGAAATTGAGGCCGACAGGGTTCAAGCAAGTTGCCCAAGGTTACAGAGCTCCTGGGTCCTCACCTGGGATTTGACATGGGGTCATCTGGCCCTGGCACACATCCTACTCTTACTACGCTCACACAGGTGAATGCCCCTCAGCCTCCCCACCGCACCCACCATGCCTTGAGACCCTTGAGGATCTTACCCACCTTGACTAAAGCACTGGGACACCTGTCACAGAGTCACTCCTTTGCCTGAGAAGTATAGGGGGGAAGCAGGAGCACAAAGCTTGACACTACTTTCATCTCAGCTTGTGGCAAACAACATGCTGAGGGTTTCTTTTTTTTTTTTTTTTTTTTTGGTTCTGTTTTTTTACACTTAATTCTGAAAGTAAAACCCATGATCACTTTGTTTGGAAAAGCTGCTCTTAAGAGTAATATTGAGAGAAGCAAGAAGAACTACAATCCTGCAGCCTGTGGAACAAAAACCACATTCATAGAAAGATAGACAACATGAAAGGCAGAGGGCTATGTACCAGATGAAGGAACAAGATAAAACCCCAGAAAAACAACTAAATGAAGTGGAAGTTAACAAGTTGAATAATTAAAAGCCATATGATCATCTCAATCGACACAGAAAAAGCTTTTGACAAAATTCTACACCCATTTATGATAAAAAATCTCCGAAGGTGGGCATAGAGGGAAGAATAATGGAAAAATATGTATTTTTTCTGTGCAGTAAGTCTCTGATCCCATTAAGTTCCTAAATAATATCTTCCTGACATCATGACTATTGAAATAACATGTTATTTTCATATTTATGACATTGAGAGATTATATTACTAGTTTATGAAAAATATGTTTAATTTGCCATTTTTAAATGACACTGACATAGATTAGTATATATTATAGAATTTTTTATAGAATTAGATACATATGCTATACCAGTTAGTTAGATACATATGCTATACCAGATACATAGAATTAGATACATATGCTATATCAGTTAGTTAGATACATATGCTATACCAGATACATATGCTATACCAGTTAGTTTTATATTTTATTATAAACATCCCCAACAGGTACAAAAACATGCCCAACAGGTGCAAAAATACCATGTAAAATAAAACATAATGAAGGCCATATACGACAAACCCACAGGAAACATCGTTCTCAGTGGTGAAAACTTGAAAGTATGTCCTTTAAGATCAGGAACAAGACAAGGATGTCCACTCTCGCCACTGTTATTCAACATAGTTTTGGAAGTCCTAGCCACAGCAATCAGAGAAGAAAAAGAAATAAAAGGATTACAAATTGGAAAAGAAGTAAAACTGTATAAAAACAAAAATAAATCCACCTCCTAGAAATAAAAACAAAATAAATCCACCTCCTAGAAATAAAACCAAAAATAAACAAATGGGACCTAATGAAACTTCACAGCTTTTGCAGAGCAAAGGAAACCGTAAACAAGACCAAAAGACAACCCTCATAATGGGGGAAAATATTTGCAAACGAATCAATGGACAAAGGATTATTCTCCAAAATATATAAACAGTTCATGCAGCTCAATATTAAAAAAACAAACAACCCAATCCAAAAGTGGGCAGAAGACCTAAATAGACATTTCTCCAAAGAAGACATACAGATGGCCAAGAGGCACATGCAAAGCTGCTCAACACCACTAATTATTAGAGAAATGCAAATCAAAACTACAATGAGTTATCACCTCACTCCAGTTAGAATGGGCATCATCAGAAAATCTACAAACAACAAATGCTGGAGAGGGTGTGGAGAAAAGGGGCCCCTCTTGCACTGTTGGTGGGAATATAAATTGATACAGCCACTATTGAGAACAGTATGGAGGTTCTTTAAAAAACTAAAAATAGAATTACCATATGACCCAGCAGTCCCACTTCTGGATTTATACCCAGAGCAAACCATAATTCAAAAAGGCACATGTACCCCAATGTTCTTTGCAGAACTATTTACAATAGCCAGGTCATGGAAGCAACCTAAATGCCCATCGACAGATGAATTGATAAAGAAGATGTGGTACATATATACAATGGAATATTACTCAGCCATAAAAAGGAACAAAATTGGGTCATTTGTGGAGACATGGATGGTCCTAGAGACTGTCATACAGAGTGAAGTAAATCAGAAAGAGAAAAACAAATGTCATATATTAAGGTATCTATGTGGCATCTAGAAAAATGGTGGTACAGATCAAGTGTTTTGCAAGGCAGAAGTAGAGACACAGACGTAGAGAACAAATGTATGGACACCAAGGAGGGAAAGTAGAGTGGGGGGCTGGATGGGATGAATTGGGAGATTGGGATTGACATATATACACTAATATGTATAAAATAGATAACTAATAACCTGCTGTATAAAAAAAAAAAAAAAAAAGATGTACAAAGAAAACTAGAGTGTGGCACCCTGGAGCATTTTTGGATATTTTCTGGTGAGTCTCAGCAGTGTCAAATGTCCCTGACAGGCAAGAGAAGGACTAAGAATTGGCTTTTGGGTTTGGTAGTAAGCAGGTAGAAGGTGACCCCTACTGGAGCATCTTCAGTGGCATATTTGCGGTGAGCTCCATGTTATAGTGGAGGTAAGGAAGAACTGAGAGAAGTCTTTCAAGAAGGCTGCCGTGAATGGGACTAGAGAGATGGGGTAGTAGCTGCAAGATGACAAGGGACAATGGGAAGATTGAACAGAGAAATAAGTAGCCTGCTGGGCCCTCCTGAGCACACATTTGGGGCTGGCGGCCATGGATTTGTGATGGTCCCATCTGCTCACTTGTTTGATTTTTTTCTGTAGCAGCATTCAGCAACTCTGCCATATTTGGAGAACGCAAAGACTCAACTCCAAATTCCCAGAACAGGGAATCTGACCCAGCAGTAGTTAGGCATCTAATCAGCTCTGGCCAAGGGGTGGAGAATTGGTTGTTAGCACTGGTGCAGCCATGGCACAGAGCCTCCTGACTATCAGGGAGGAGAGGGTTTCCTGGCTACACAGAGGTCTCCCACCATCTCTGCTGCACCCAGCTGCATTTTTCTTACTGGAAGTTTCTCTGTTGTAGGACTAC
This sequence comes from Neophocaena asiaeorientalis asiaeorientalis, assembly GCF_003031525.2. Taxonomy (NCBI): domain Eukaryota; kingdom Metazoa; phylum Chordata; class Mammalia; order Artiodactyla; family Phocoenidae; genus Neophocaena; species Neophocaena asiaeorientalis. The sequence continues at coordinate 15,307,334 of NW_020174698.1, forward strand.
TTGTTAGAGGCAGATTTTCTGTGGTTCTGCTATATGTTAAGTAGAGAAAGTTCTCCTGTCATGAAATTGCAGTTCACCAGCATCAGCATTTTCATATTGTTCCAGTAACTATGATGCAGGTTTGCCTGAAAAATACCAGTTCGTGAACCAAACCTGCCCTGAGATGTTCACTCTTTAATACCTATCATATTGCTGCTTTGATTCCAAGTTTACGATAACAGCAGAAAGTCCCAGCAATCATCATCTTTTGAAATCGTACCTGTCCATCAAAATACAACTTAAATATTACCAGTTCCACAAATTCTTACCTCTTCCTATCCTCCTTCAGCAGAAAATCATTTGTCTTTCTGTGCTCTTATGGCTTGCTTTGTTTAATCCTCTATAATATATTTATTACAGTTTTACTGTTAAAGGCAGCACATGCAAAGGCAGTGAGATGAAAGAACTCATGGCTTTGTCACTTATGAACAGCCTTACCCTGTGTAAGTACACAATTCTTTGAACCTTTCTCTTCTGTAAAAAGGACGATAATGCCTACCTTTCACGGCTGTTGTTAGGAGCCAGTGAACGAGTGGACGCAAAACTATTTGCTTCCGCTATGATGTAGATATCGATTATTTAAGGAAATAGTTTGGAGGTTGAAAGACCAGGTTTCTAAACCCCTGTCTACCACTTGGTAATTTATGCCATGGCAGTGGGTGAATTACTGTTCTTTCTTGTCTCAGGCTGTTAGTTTTTATAGCTGCTGCAACAAATTATCACAAACATAGCAGCTTAAAACAATACAAATTAATGTCTCACAGTTCTGTAGGTCAGAGTCTGAGCGGGCTTGTTTTTTGGTTTCTCTGCACTGGGTCTCATAAGGCCAAAATCAAGGTGCCAGGCTCTTACCTTCAGGCTCTGGAGGAGGATCCACTTAGAGTTTCTTTCAAATTGTTGCAAAATTCAGTTCCTTGTAACTGTAGGGCTGACATCCCCACTTCCTTGCTGGCTGTCAGCCAGGGGCCTCTCACCTCCTAGAGGCTTCTGCATTCACGTTAACATAGCCCCTCCATCTTCAAATTAGCAACATAACATTGAGTGTGATGAATCTCTGACTTTCCCCACTGCTGTATCCCTTCTGCCTCCAACTAAAGAGTGTTCTCTGCTTCTAAGGGCTCAGCTGAGTGACTAGATTAGGTGTGCCTGAATAATATGGGTTTATCTCTGTATTTTAAGGTTGTCTTAATTATCCTCAAGTAACTTTCATTACATCTGCAAACTTTCTTTTTGCCATGTAAAATAACATATTCACAAGTCCAGGGAGTGGGCCTCTTTGGGGGGATTTCTACTTACCACTTGTGGGTACTATGTGTGATCCAGAATGTGGCACTAAGTGCAGTATAGTCCCTTACATACAAGAGTTACTCAACAGCTATTGGTGAATTGTGTGGCCTGTTGCTGTGGTTTGTCATCAACCAAGCTGTTACCCAGGAGGTATTTCGTGCCTCAGATTATGAGTAGGGGAAACCACACCAAAAGAAGCCAGGTTTTATAGTAGTTCCTTAGTGTATAACTGACTCTAGTTGCTCTATGCAGGTAAACAGGAAAAGGAAACCAGAGATATATCCAGATGTAAAGAGTATTGCTAAATAAGAAAAATATTCTACTCTTTATTCTTAGAGATTTTCTTGAGGCCTTTGATAAAGTATCTTATTTTAATTTCATTATCATTTTAATTTTACAAATGAGTATTCCGAATTCAGGGGTATATAAGGCCCCCGATGTTATAGACTATTAAAAATCTTGAATGAAAAATAATTCTGATTTGTGTCTCTTCTCCATATATCATAGCAAGTGTAGTATAGAAGTTAGGAACACAAACTCTGGAACCATACTCCTTGGGTTTGACTTCCCTGTTTGCCACTTATGTGTCCAGTGACCTTGGGCAACTAACTTAACCTCTCTGTACCTCAGTTTCCTCATCTGCAAAATGGAGGTTAAAATAAGCCCTACTTCATAAAGTTGTCATTGAGCATCAAATTGAATCATGCCTAGTACATGTGCTGTATAAGTATTAGGATTATTATTCTAATCAAACAGTTTGTTTTAACCATGGCCTCTCAACCAGGGCTATTTTGCGCCCCCCCCCCCACAAGGACATTGGGAAATGTCTGGAGACATTGGCTGTCACATCTGGGGTTATATGCTATAAGCATGTAGTGTATAGAAGCCAGGGATCCTGTTAAACATGCTGCAATGCACAGAAAATCCCCCTACAGCAAAGAATTATCCACCCAAAATGTCAGTAGTACAGAGGTTGAGAAACCCTATTTTAAACCAGTGGTTTATGGTTTTAGTAACAACTTCATTTGCAAATAAGATATTCATGTTTCATTAATGACTTTTAAACACTGAGGATGTTCATGCTTGACAGCCATGGGGCTCTGAGTTCTACAGTAAAGTAATAATAATAATAGTAATAATAATAATTGTTTTCCAGTGTTTAAAAAAAAATCCTTGTCTATCTACTTATCTATTTTTATATGTAACACAGATTTCACAAGAATGTGCTTAACCTCTAGAATACACAATTAGGTATTAGAAATACTCTGTTCTTGTGAAGAAATGAGCAGAATTTCTAATTTTCCTAAAAAATTTTCCAGTGAGCTTTCTTCGGGAGATCATAGGAAAGAAATTACTTGAATTTGGGAATTTGGTGTTACGATGTATGTTGAAACAGAGTAACAGTCAAGATAACTACCCACTCTAGTTACCAATTTAGAATTTACCTACATTGTAGTATATGATCTAGAAAGGCCTGAAACATTTGTGCCAGTGTCATTTTTATTTCTGAATATTCTGTAAGGCTTGTGTGTTTACTGTCTTCACTCCCTCCCCTCTCTCTTACATGTATCAAATGATTTAGAATATTCTTCAACCAGTCCTTCCTCTCCATTACCCCTCACCCCTGTTACCTCCACCTCAAGTTTAGCTACTTGAGTTGTCTTTCTCACTATGCAGGACTATATTTATCCATTCTCCCTTTTCACAGAATTTGTCCTTTTGATGATTGGGTCAGTTAGTCATCAATACCTGCACTACCACTAGGGTGCAGAGAACTGGTTAGACTGTCATCCAGGAGGGAAAGCAAAGAATCTGGGTGCATTCCCTTACCTTCCTCTCTGTCATCTCCCTGAAGGAACTGAGAACCACAAGACACAAACACAACAACCTGTAGCTGTAAATTATTATGGATTAAGCAGAACCCGGATATGCTGGGCACCAAGTAGGTGCTGAGAAATACTTGATAATTGATTACATGATTACATTATACAGTTACTAAGTATTGGTAAAATATGTGATTGTATAAAATAGAAATAGATTTTTCTTATTGTATTTAACAAATTCTTGGCTCATACAAATATCAGCAAAAGGAGAGTGTTCATTGCACTGAGGATGACATCCACTCTGTCCTTTTCAGGTCGTTATGTACCTAAAGAGGTTCAAAGAGAAACCCCCAGGCACTTCATTTAAAAGGAACAAGCAAAATGTTTTTGATAACGCACCATATCTGCCTTACTTTGTCTTCAGGGCCAGAAACTGGGAAAAGCAGTTTACAGCAGAATTACATTTTTTAGTGTGGTCTTTTGTTGAGCTTCAAAACTTTGTTTTTGACACTCTTTAGAAGTGGTAGAACAGTGATAACTACTTCTTCACAGACTTCGTGATTAAGAGGGATTAGTTTTAAGAGTTATTGGCTAGAAATGCACAACCTGCCAAGACTGAATCAGGAAGAAATAGAAAATATGAACAGTAAGTGGCATCTTTCAAGGGTTTGGACAAAGTCCAGCTCATGTCCTATGATCTCAGGCTGTTACAATGGAGAGTCGTGTCCATCAGTGACCACCTCAATATGGCTTGGTGGCATCTTTGAGCATTAAAAGATCAAGCTACATAGCAGTTGAAAACAAGTTAAGGCCTTCCTTCAATTTTGAAATGACTTACCCAAATTTTATTTTGCCGCTTCATAATTCAGAGCCTTGTGATGAAGACTCAGAAAAACTCTTTAACAGCTTTACCAGTGAAACATAGGGAAATGCTTAAGTTTCTCCATCGAGAATTAGTTGATCTGGGAGAAAGGGACCTTGGATTACAATGAATCGACAGTTACACATGTTCTGCTCTGGAAAGAACTTTGGTAAGCAGGCTTAGCTCAGCAGCAATCACAGGACCATGCCTCTTGCTCGTGTAAACATGTAGAATGGCATTTTTTTGTGATGGACTAGGGCAGTGACTTGAGGGGACTGGGCTGAAGGTAGAAGTCATGCTAGGAAGACAGTTCCTGTACAGGAGCTGGTTACCAGGAGTCCTGAGAATAGAGCTGAGGTGTGAGTCTGGGTTCCAAAGAATATCACCAGCAAGGCATATCACAGTAGTCCTGGGTCTAAACTGAGCAGAGCCCAGGACCCAGAGGTCCAAGTCAGAGAGAGGAGAAAACAGTGGAACCAGAATTACAGCACTTAGTAACACTGGTAAGACTTACCACACAGACATACAGCCGTGCACAGGTTAGCCCCTTGTGGACAGAAAGTGAATGTAGCACAGGCCTTGTAACTATAGGCACGCACATGTTCATGAAAGGAATGAACAGTTCAGTCTGGCACAAAGGAACAGGTGGGAATGAAGTTGGGAGTTGGAGTCCAGAGAGTCCAGTATGAGGAGAGCAGAGCAGTTGCACCCCACTGCCCCACTGAATCTGTTCTGGAATTTGCTCTCTGCCTGGCTGACAGGTTTCATCTGCTTCTTTCTGTGAGAGCACATCCTCCAGGAGCTGGCCGGTGTGTCGGAGGCTGAGCCTACTGCATCACCCTCATTATTGCCCAGGGTACACATTTGCAGGTTGCGTGTTTGATCTATTATTACATTTCAGGACCTCAGATCTTTGCCAGTAAAATTTTTAAATGAGTAGTTAGTTCCTGGGAGGGTATCCTTCTGAGACAGGGCTAAGGAAGCAGGCAGGAGGGACAGATCCCTCATAAATCCTGACAGACCACCCTGGGAGAAGGCAGAATATCCTCCTCCTTCGGAGAAGCATTTTAGACAAGGATATTCTAAACCAAGTTAGAGAGTCTTAAGCCAAGGACAGTATTTTATATTCAGGGCTAGGAAGGTATTTTCTGTTGGTGGTAGAAGGTCATACTATTTGGAACAACAGTCTTGTTTTCAGAAATGAAGGATGTGGAATCCCAATATTGTTCAAACAATGAGAAGAAAATATGTAGTACAAAACAGTCAGTTTATATGGAAATCAGTAGTTGAAGATCACAAATATACTGACCTATTTTAAACAAGATTTGGTGTAGTTATAATAAAACAGCAAAAAGTTGTGTTCTTTCATATACACACACACATTTTTTTAACATCTTTATTGGAGCATAATTGCTTTACAATGTTGTGTTAGTATCTGCTGTATAACAAACTGAATCAACTATATGTATACATATATCCCCATATCCCCTCGCTCTTGCATCTCCCTCCCACCCTCCCTATCCCACCCCTCCAGGCGGTCACAAAGCACCGAGCTGATCTCCCTGTGCTATGTGGCTGCTTCCCACTAGCTGTTACACATATTTAAGGGAGATAAATTTTTCACTTGAGAGAAAGAAATTATAAGTCAGCTATGATGCTCCATAAAAGTACATAAAAATTAAACATTTCAACTCATATAGTTAGTTTTACTCACCAGAAGCACAATATTTAGTATGTACTATTTTATATATTTTTTAACCAGAGCCCTTTTCAGATAGCTTAACAAGAATGGGATGCAACTCTTAGGGTAATTCAGTTTTTACCAGCACTGTGGATAAGTTCTATTATAGAAGATGCCTGAACTAATATTTGAGATTTTCATTCAAAAATATAACATAATCCTCTTCTTTGATAACAATATTTACTTGAATATTTTATCCCATTTTGAACAAATATTTTACTTTTTTCAAGTAGGGTGGAGGAAAACAACTCAAATTGTCCCATGAAGTTACTGTTTTCTGGGTGAATCCAGGAATCCTGACTACATACTTTTTCTTTTTTTAATCATTGATGCCCATCCCCTTCACCCATACTGGTCTTTTAAAGCTTGAACAAAGGTCTCAACTACCATAATTTCTTTGATAAATTGTACTATTTATTATTATACAACTGTTCTGATCAAACCTTTAGAGTAGTTTCAGCTACCAAACAGTATTATGAAAAGAAATAATCCAGAGAAAAACTTCCTCTTTCCCCAGGTTGGGGTATGGTGTAAGTCCAGTTTTGATCTCGTCACTCAGGTTTTTAAAAGACAACCAAAGGATAGCTACTCAAATGTTAAATTCATTAGTGATTGGTAATCAATGAGTTAAGTAATAAAATAACTGTAGTTTGAACTTAAAACAGAACAGGGCAGGCTGTCACGGTCTCTTCCATCAGGATGATGTCTCTGTAGTTCTGGGTTTTCACTCATTTATGGTAGCAGAACTGCCACTGTGACAGCACATCTACCTGCATCACACCTCCATTCAAGGAAGAAAGAAGAGGGACAACAGGGCTGTTGACAGACCTTAACAAACATCTCACTGATGTGAGCTTTGTCACATAGCTACCTCTAGCTGTAGAGAGATTAGGGAAGCACACATTCGGCTTTTACAGCTTCTCTTCCAAGGACAGGCAAGGCAGAAGGAGATTTGGGTGTGGAGTGAATCAGTCTGCGACAGGTAGAATGTATATTCATAATTTTCCCATTTTTATTATTGTTTTGTACTTTATGTAGTCTTTCTGAATAGTGAAATAATTTGACCTCTGCTGATAAACTTGGCACTTTTTTTTCCTTCTTAAATCTATGAAGGTCTTTGCCCAATTTTTAAGCCGTGAAATAGCTGAACAAAATTGGAAGTCATTCCAAAACTAATACTAAGTAATACCGTCTACTTTTACCAGGTCACTGAACCTGGCATATATTTAATTCTGTGCACTTGCCATCCAGCAACTGTAGAATGAATGATGATTATCTCTTTCTACCAAAAAAAAATCTAGCCTTATCAGAATTTAAAGTTCTAACAGAATGGTTAGAGTAATACATTTTCAGATCCAGGAAATACTTGCCGCCACTTACAGAACATCTCAGATTATCTTCAACCCATAGAAAATATGGCTTATAGGGTGGCAGTGATACAACCGTACTAGGTATGATTGCTTGCCTTAACAGTGTTACCACATATACTCCAAAATAATTGTTTGCCATCTTCATTAATAACATTAGTAACATAGTAGAAGTTTAAATAAAACTATAGTAGAAAGAGCATTGAAAAATAATCAGCATTGCTATACTTTTTTGGTAGGTATTTAGGAAGAAATCTGATATTATTGCCAATGTAGGGGCAATTTATAGAATGCTGTTGACATTTAAACTAAAATTTCTTTTTTCAATTGCCAAAAAACAAAACTATTGGTGTGTTTTCTTGGTGAAGAAGCGTCATATACTATGAGACCAAGAATAAAGGTTATGATCCACTGTAGGATGCTCAAGTGGAGATGAACTTCACTGGAAGGAAACTGTAGATGTTCAAATGTATGTAAAGCAAAATTCTTTTTCAATGTATGTAAGATAGGCTTTTCCACAGGCCATCAGAAGCAAGAGATATTCTCATTTTCATTTTAATTCCTTAATCTACCAATATATTTAATGTTTCTCTCCTGTGTCAGCAAAGTTTTCAGAAAAGGAAAGATGGGAAGGTGGTTTTGCATGGCATGTTTCTGAAGTCTCACTACTGAAAGTTGAGTTTATCTCAAATAATTAAATAGGTAATAGAAAGCATGCAAATATGTATATCAATAACATGAGTTAACAGTTTGTTTAGAAGCTTATTTGGAAGGCACATTTCCCCGATTGCATGGGTCACATCTTTAGCTCAGTACAGTGTACAGGCTTCAGGGTCAGCCTAAATTCAGAGACAACCTCCACCCCTGCTAAAGGGCTGACCTTGGGAAAATTATTTAACCTCTTGATTTCTTCATCTGTGCAATGGGACTCTCAGTGAGGAGACTACTTTCCTTGTAAGATTGTTGTGAGGGACTGAGAGAATATGTAAATGCTTTACATATTTCCTGACATGTGAGTGTTCAATAAATGCTGGCCCTTTCTATTAAGGATAAGTACCTTTTTGTGACACACTAATTATGGATTTTAAGTCTTATAGAAGCACTAGTTGCTACTGCAAGTTTATACTTAGGAACTAGCATTTTTGATATTTAGTATACATAAATATTACATTTCATAAGTAAGTTTCAAAATAGCACCTTTTATAAAACATTTTCATTATTGATATGCTCTGATAATGTTTAAAACTGTGATCTGCAGTATACAAAAGGATTACTTTCATAATATAAAATTATGGAATCTTGAATGACAAGGAGTGCCCCAACTATTTACTAATAGTGGACAATTTTACGGGTAATCATTTCAGAAGTTTAAGAAAAATTTCCCTGTAATATGTGACATTTTGTAACCAATATATATGTACGAATTTTACCTTCAAGAAGTAATAACTTACAAAATTATAATTTGTAATCCTTGTTAAGAAAATAGTGATTTCTGGTTTTAATTTGAAAAGGGAACACTCTTCCCTGCAACTCTCCTATTGATAACAGCTTTATTCATAATTGCCAAAACTTGGAAGCAACCAAGATGTCCTTCAGAAGGTAAATGGTTAAATAAACTGTGAGACATGCAGACAATGGAATATTATTCAGTGCTAAAAAGAGATGAGCTACTAAGCCATGAAAATTCAGACATAGAGGAACTTTAAGTACATATTTACTAAGTGAAAGAAGCCAGTCTGAAAAGACTACATACTATATGATTTCAACATTCTGGACAAGGCAAAACTATGGAGGCAGTAAAAAGATCAGTGGTTGTAGGGTAGGGTAGGGGAGAGGGAAGAAAAGGGGGAGCACAGAGGATTTTTAGGGCAGTGAAACTATTCTGTATGATAATATAATGATGGATGCAAGTCATTATACATTCGCCAAAACCCACAGAATGTACATTAACAATCTTAGTGTAAACTGTGGACTTCTGGTGATGTGTCAGTGTAGGCTCACCAGTGTAACGTGTATCATTCTGGAACATGATATTAGTAGTAGGGGAGGTGGTATGGTGTGTGGGTAGGGGGTATATGGAAAAATCTCTGTACTTTCTGCTCAATTTTGCTGTGAACCTAAAACTGCTATAAACGAAAATAAAGTCTATTAAAAGAACATACACACAAAAGAAAAAAAGGAAAAGAAATGCTGTATCCTGCAGCTCTCCTCTTGATAACTGAAGGAGAACAGGTCTTGACTCTCTAGGGCTACTTTGCTTGCTTAAAAGAATAAGAAGAAAAGAACATAATTTTAAAAGGCAAATATCTCTAACTTTTGCTCATTAGCAATTTTTTTAGAGAATTTTTGCTAATTTTTTCATTTCTCATTAATTATGTTCTAACTTCATAGTATTTGTAATGTTTAAAAAAGGAATATTAAAAGAAAATTTTAAGTTTATTAGTCTTCGTGAACTTGACAAATCTTATAAACAAATCCCTTAAAGGAGAGCATACTTGTTCTAAAACATTATTGTGTCACTACTGGAAAAAAGATAAATGTAGTGAAAATCTGAAGCTGTAGAAATGACATGCATGAGTTAAAAGAATGTTTGGACTTGCTTTATTATTACAAATATTAAAACTAAAAAAAAAATCTTTTGAGGTAAGATACTCACTGATGAGGATAGTATTTATTTCCTATGTGGATATGTTTTTTAGACTTCCTTCTTAGAATAAAGGGAGTTTCATGATATCACATCAGGGGATATCATTTTCTCTTAACTGCCAGGAAAGATCTGTAGTTGCTGATGTTTCCCAGGTTTGGGAAAGCTCTGCTAGGTCTTTGCCTGGGGACCGGGCAGGGAAGATCAGCTGGCATCTGGCCTGCAAAGGCCCACTTGCTAGCCGGCTAGTTCTTACTTAGCAGGGGTAATCTAACAAAGGCAGTTTTAGATCAATTAAAAGTCAACCAAACAAACAACAAAAACCCTGACGTTGAGTGTTTAAACTTGAGTGACAACTTCTGTGGAAAGAGACTACAATCATTAACTATGAGACGGATATTTTTGAGAAGTAAATAACAGCAAGTCATAGACCCTTGGCTGATCGAGAGCTTTTCTCTATGTAAAGAAAACATTCTCACCAACAGTACTGCTTTCCAAAAAAGAAATATACTAGATAGTCACATATGAACAAGTGTTTTTCTAATGGCCAACTTTTGAGATGTGAAATGACTATCTCTTCGAATATTTTAGAGTTATATACTTACATTTTAGTCAAGTTTTGGGGTTTTGAGGGGTGTCCTCTACCCTCTTCCATTTGGTAATAGCACAGAGTTTTATAAAATAATGTCAGAATTTGGTCACAAAGAAAGAGAACCATTAACTAGCATATAACCCAATTCTCTGAGCTAGACCTAGAAAAACTGACTTTTTCTTAGGAGTGTGAGATTCTTCTTAGAAACAGGACAATCTGTCCTCTACAAGTGGCAATTAACTGGAATTCTCATTTTTTAAAACTGGCTTTATCAGGCATTCTGAGTCTTTTTCAAAAGAGATTACTGCTCTAACTGCTCTTTCAATTCATTGGGAGTTAATGTTTATTAGCCCATTAGGGTTCATACAATGTTAGCATTAAATAATTACTCCTTTATATATCTCCTGCTATCTTTAAAAAGAAAGTATACTAAATTGGCTGTGGGAGAATTTAGGACATCTGAATCTGAAGAAAATATGAACACGTATCTATCCCCTCCTTGGTTATGAGGCAGCCTGGGATGCATGGTAACAAATTGCACACAGAGACAAAAAATAAGCAGTAGAGTAGTGGAGAAGAGGAAAGAAAAACTGGCCACCCTTAGCTCTGGTGGTGGTGATAAAGCTCAGGAAATACCGCAGCTAAAGAGAGCAGCTGTCAGCACAGTCAGCAGCTTGGTGTGGAAGAGAGGGATTCACAGTTCTCCATAAATCCAGGGACGGGCAGGGTCGGAGCAGGGCAGAGCCATCTTGTCTGCCCAAGTAGCCTGCACAGCCAGAGGAGAAGAGTTGGGAGACAGAGCTGGAGAGAGAGCTGAATTGGAGGGAAGGAGGGTCCTGAGGGTTAAAGGGTACAATGCAGGCAAGAAAAGCTGGTGCTGCCAGGTCCTGTCCTGGAGCCAGTTTACAAGCCCAACTTGGTGTGTGCCGTTTTGCTGCCAGGCCCAGCTGCGTCTCTTTGTACCCCAGGTAGGGCTGGCCCTGCGCATGGAGCAGCAGAAGAGCTCGGAGGCTGTGGCTGACCGTCTTAAGTTTTGCAAGCAGCAAAAAAGTCAAGGCATCCTAAGTGATGCAGGGAAAAGAATCAGAATGAGAGAGTTTGACACCTCGCTCTTCCTTTGTGCTATGCTGGGCCTCTGCTTCCTCATCTGTAAAATGGGGTAGTAATACCCCAGAGGTATTAAGGAGGATTAAGTGTGTGGTAAATTGTTATCAGGTTCGCCTCCCAGTGCCTTACAAGTGTTGGACAAAGTTAAGGCACTTTCTCCTTTACAGCTTCTTCAGTTTCACTTGTAGAACAGTGTAGGATTTAGAATTATAAATGCTTTCTGAAGTGTGAACCTACCACTCATCCAGCAGGAAGAGGATTGCTGAGAAGTGTGTGCATAATGCTTTGTACATCTCAGGTCTCGAGGGCCTCACTAATTCTTGGTAGAGTCAGCACTGATGTCCTGGCAGGCCCTGGACAGTCAAGAGCACGCACAGAAGGCAGCCTGGCTCAGAAGTGGGCTGGGCACTGCTCCCTGAGCTAGGGGAGAGGGCCAGAGGGAAGCGACATGCCCACAGGCCTACTAAGCACAGAGCAGTCAGGTCTAGACATGTGCCCAGAAACCAGGGCTTGCAGTGCAGACGGCTGGTCTGTGGGCCATCTGTGGCTCACGGATGCTTTTTCCCCTTAGCTAACATACTGTTTTTTTTTCTAGACCCCTGGAAAACCTGGCTCAAACCTTGAAGGCAAGCTTAGTATTTTTTATTTAAGAATATTTTTTTAAATGGCTTTAGCCAGGGCCTCCACTCTTGTTTGGCCTCATTCCCTGTCATTTCCAGTTGCCCTAGACCTGGCCATTCTATTTCTGTCTGGCCCTTGAATTTTCAGTCCCTCTTTTGAGCCCAAGGCAGAGCAGGGCACAATCCAGGGAGCTGGCCCTGGACACAGAACCAAGGATTCAGTGTGTCCTATCCCTCTCTACTAGGGCTGCTGGATGAAATACAGGACTCTGTTAAATTTGCATGTCAGATAAACATAAATGCTTTTTTAGTATGTGTGTGTCCCACGCAAGGTTTTTATTTCCTAAATCTGGCACCCTTACTCTATCATCTTTGTAATTCACGCCCTGCCACCGATAAGTACTCAATAAGTAGTAATTGTCATTGTGACTTTGGGAAAAAGAACCTTGGAAATAGAATACCTTAACAGCCTTGGGGAAGGGGAGAGAGAACTAATATATTTCAGCTTTCGAAAGAGATGAATTGAGCAAGGTGCTGAATGAGTGTTTTAATTTGATACGGGGTAAAATTGGAAACTATCACGGCTGGGAGGGTTTTTCTCCATTCTGGGTGAGGACAGATAGAAGGTGGCTGGACTCTGGGCTTTCCCAGGACACTGTGTTAAGGGGAGGATCTTCCCAGTACTGTCTTAGGTGGCATCCTAATACCGTTTAGGGTAAGAGGATGCTAAACGCCTGTAATTGTGGTAGACTCCAGGCTTGCAGTGTCTGGGAGTGCAGAGTTATACCATGCTCTATGTTCTGTCACCTCTCAGTGACATTGACCTCTTTCCTACCCTGTTAATTTCTCTCTCCCTGAATTGCCCTGTCTGCTGTGAGTGTAGCACAGTGTCTGCTTTCCTTTGCACTGTTCTCCCTTATCTCTGTTTAACTCCTGCACCTGGTGGGGCGGTGAGGCGGAGATGTGCATGAAGGCCAGGAACACTCTTTGGATGTCTCCCTCCAGCCAGACATTATCAGATTTGATCTCCAGACCATGATGTGAGGAAGACAATGCTATTCTCTCTCTCTCTCTCTCTCTCTTTTTTTTTTTTTGGATACAGACTTTCATTTTTAGAGCAGTTTTAGGTTCACAGCACCTCCTCCACTGTTAACATCCTGCACCTCAGAGGGACGTTGGTTTCCTTCAGTTATTGTTTTTAAAGATGAGAAACTGAGAGTCTGAGAGATCAGGCCCTCAGGCAGCAGGGCTCCGGCTCCCCCAGCTGAAGCCCACCTGCCTTGCCTTGCTTCCTGGGATGGCATCCTCAGCCCAGGGTCTCCTGCTGGCTCACTCTCGGTCTTCATTCCCACAGGGAAATGTAGGGAGCAGGACCACACCAGATAAGAGGAAGGGGCGGCAAGATGGTTGTCGCGTGTTCACATATCTAGAAATTTTTTTTCCAGTGGATAAGCGAGGGTTTGGTGAAGCTGTGACTTGATTCCCTGAAAATACTTTTTAATCTTGTTTCCTTTCTTTCATTTCCCTGTTCCACCAAAGATGAAAGAAAAGATTGATACAGTGATCCTGAAAATGTGTTGTGTTGAGATTTTTATCTGGAAGTTTCAGACGTTACTTTCTTTCATGGGATAATCAAGTAATGTCAGACAAAGTTTGGTGGAAGCTACTGACAGGCATTTAAAATCAGTGTCGTTCCAAGCGTCCATTGTAAGTATAATTTTAAGAGCGAAGGCCACCAATTTCCAGTTCAGCAATCAGGGCGGTAGACTGACCCCTACCCTAGTCCTCGGCTGAACCGGATACAGCTCCTTCATGTCCTCTAGGACAGCGGGAATGTGAGTGCCACTGGACTGGTAGTTTTATTTATTTACCTTTAATGGGTGTGGAAAGTGGGCTCAGAGAGATTAATTATCTCACTTAGAGTCACACCGATGATGGCAGAGCTCAGATATGAACCCAGTTTGTTAGATGCCTGCTCCTGTGACCGTTCTTATACATTCCTCCTCAGTAAACAAGAGGATTTTCTATAAGGACACACGGGGAAGTAAGTAAACAGTCTCAGCAGGCAAAGAGCCATGCCTCATGGAGGAGAGGAAGATAATTCATCAACAGTCAGCATTCAGCAGCATAGTTTGCTGTTTTACAGAGGCTCTACAAACCTAACATAATTCCCCTGGGGCACCAAGTAACTAACTGAGCACCCCATACCTGCTTCCCAGTTTCTTATTTTTCTCTCCTTGCCTTCCGTCTCCCTCATGGTTTCAACTGCTTCGTGACTCTTTCTTGTGGGTTTTTTTCTTTATGTATTTGTACTTCTCTGCTTCTGCATCACTCTCTGGCCTCCGGATTCTCTGTGACTATCTCCCAGTTATACTCCCCTAGGTAGAGTAGATGATTGGGTTGGTCCATCCATTGGAGAGAGTGTCACACTGCGGGTGCCTCACCTCGAAGGCTCATGGCCAGCCCTCAGTTGTCTCCCTGTGGGTCAGGCACCAGGCCCTGGGTAAGTCAGTGGGCCCAGGGACCCAGATCACTGGGTCAGACTATAGAGATTTTGTATAAGACCTCACAGGATGGCCCTGTAAGTGGGACTTGAACTTGTGTGCTTTTTAAAAGAGGCAGTGAAAGCCCCAAATCCTCATCAAACCTGTCTGGAAAAAAAAAAGTGAGATTTTCAAAAAGATTTTTAATGTGCCTTATGAGCAACTTAAGATCATGTGATTAAAGAATCAGTAAATAAAAACATTTGCTAAGGGTAGTTCTTAGCAACAAAAACGTAGGTTATGAAATCTACACATACCTGGGGAAATTCAAGCGTAGTTTTCTTTATTCATTGCTTCCCATGCCCTTGATTAGGACATAAAATTGAAACAAACTGTTAGTTACAAAATTTTTTAAAAATTGAAGTATATTTGATTTACAGTGTTGTGTTTCAGATGTACAGCAAAGTGATTCAGTTATATCACTTTAACTGAATCTTTTCAGATTCTTTTCCATTATACTTTATTACAAGATACTGAATATCGTTCCCTGTGCTGTCCAGTAGGTCCTTGTTATCTGTTTTATATATGGTAGTGTGTATCTGTTAAGCCCAAACTCCTAATTTGTCCCTGCCCGACCCTTCCCCTTTGGGAACCATAGGTTTGTTCTCAATGTCCATGACTCTGTTTCTGTTTTGTAAATAAGTTCATTTGTATCATTTCTTTAGATTCCACATATAATTGATATCATATGATACTTGTTTTTCTCTGACTTCACTTAGTAGGATAATTTCTGGGTCCATCCATGGTGCTGCAAATGGCCTTACTTCTTTCTAATGACTGAGTAATATTCCATTGTATATATATAACACATCTGCTTTCTCTGTTCATCTGTTGATAGACGTTTTTCCATGTCTTGGCTATTGTGAACAGTGCCACTGTAAACATTGGGGTTCACATATCTTTTCAAATTAAGAGTTTTCATCTTCCAGATATATGCCCAGGAGTGGGATTGCTAGATCATATGGTAGCTCTATTTTTAGTTTTTTAAGGAACCTCCATACTGTTCTCATAGTGGCTGTACCAATTTACGTTCCCACCAACAGTGTAGGAGTGTTCCCTTTTCTCCACACCCTCTCCAGCGTTTATTGTTTGTAGACTTTTTGATAATGGCCATTCTGACCAGTGTGAGGCGATACCTCATTGTGGTTTTGATTTGCATTTCTCTAATGATTAGTGATGTTGAGCATCATTTCATGGAGTTATGCACAACATTTAATTGCTTTTCTTATTGTTCTCATATTTATAAACATTTGTGAGTGTGTAAGAAGGGAAAACGTTAAGCTTCCATCTTATCTATTAGATTATAAGCATGATAGACTCATGTACATTTCCCTGCTAGTCCTTTAGCATCTTATCACGCATGGTGTAGCGGACACTCAATAAGTGGCACTAATTACGCAGCCCTGATGCCAATTGATAACAAAGTGCTAATCAAAGACTCTTCAATAAGCATAGAGTCAAGGAGAAGTCGTGCTATTTTTTGGATATTTCATGCCTACTTCCAGCTTCTCTGGGTCAGAACAAAGGATTACTGCTACAAAATCTCATTTATTTCCCTTCACACTGTATGTTAGCTGTATGACCAATGCAAATATGAATATTCAGGAAAAAATAAAATTCAAACAAAAATCTTTGGTTTGTTTTCAGTTTATCTTTTTTTTTATTAGGGTTTCAGTATGGAGTTTGAAATCCTAATCAACATGGAATTTAGGCCTGTTTTAATCTTTCTACCTCAGATATCAGGCTGCCTAACCCTGATTAGAGTGATGAAAGACTACAAAACAAAATGAAGGAGCCTATGAAGATGAAGGATTAATCCTATCTATGGACATCTTTGTAGTTGAATTTTAAAAGTGACCTTCTTGTCCTGTCAGCTGCTGAGCATACTGAGTCTGGAAAGAGTAAATGCTTTCATTCTCATGGTCCCTTAGCTGGCTAGTGGCTTAATACTGTAAAATTAGAGGCTAGTAGCATTTTGATGCTTTCAAATATTTGTATGTCATAAATCTGAGTTACAAAGTTGATTGTATATATGACCTGTGAATTTAATCTCATTGTTGTTCTACACACACACAGACACAAACACACACATGAAGTCTTATTTGGCTTTAAAGTGGTAAATCATTTCCAGAGGTGACCAACCACTGGAATCCATGACCAATATGGCTGTTCCTCATTTCACAGATTCTTGGAGAAACCACTCTTAGAGCTCCATACAGGGCACTTTGACCACATTGTTTTCTTTTTCTTTTCTAACTTTGCACATAGAAATCCCATGGGATGGGAGCCCATTTTGAGAAACGGGTCACAGCAACTTTTGAAATGTAGGCAGATAAGCAGTTGGTGTCAGATTTTCTCTTTGGGGAAAAGGAGATAAGGAAAGTTAGTATATACTACAGTGGTAACTCAGCGAGGTTCTGTTCTGGTGGTATGTTGTATAAATGATCATTTTTGACAACAGTCTTCTAGAGGAAAGTTTTATGCTGTCTTTGAGTTATTAATAGTACATGGCACTGGTTTCGATTCAGACTTGGAGCTGAAACAAATCATCATAACATTTTTTTTTTCCTGTTCTTGCATCAGGTGTATTCCAAAAGCTTCTGAATTTATCCTTGGAATAGGAATGAAGAGTTTACCAAATACAGTACATTTAATGGGAAAACCAAGTCAAATTGAGATGTAATCTCAAGGTGTTTTTATACCTAGTGTTCATGTACCTAGTCTTTTCAGAGGCTCATTGGTTTCTGTTTCTGTGATGTGAATTTAATTGATCTCAATATAGGCTTAAAATTCAATAAGCGTGTGACTATTCGCCATGTGTGCCGTGAGCCGTCACACAGGCCATGCTCGTGTAATCCTTACATGCACCCTGTGAGGAATTACAATCCCAAGTTTTCAGATAAAGTCTCACAAAACTCTGACTCATCCATGATTATGAGACTAATTGGTGATACGATAGGGATTATAAATCAGGTTATTTTACCTTCAAACCTTTTATACTTTCCAACAAAATTAATTTATAAGAGAAAATCTCAAAAACACTACGATGTACACATTCTATTGATTGTTAGAAGATCAGCAATCTCATTCATCAAAGGAAGATTCTGTTGCCGACTCATTAAAGGAAGTTGATGCAGTGTATGGTTAATGCCATTGTTAGCTGTATGACCAATGCAAATATGAATATTCAGGAAAAAATAAAATTCAAACAAAAATCTTTGGTTTGTTTTCAGTTTATCTTTTTTTTTATTAGGGTTTCAGTATGGAGTTTGAAATCCTAATCAACATGGAATTTAGGCCTGTTTTAATCTTTCTACCTCAGATGTCAGGCTGCCTAACCCTGATTAAAGTGATGAAGTCAGGCTTTGGAGTCAGGCCAACACAGGGATGAACCCTGGCTCCACAGCTGTGGAGAAATGTCATGACTTTGAGTAAAGTTGTTCGTGTTTTCACTTCTAGAAGTCTCAGTTTCTTCATCTACCAAACAAAGATAATACAACGCATTTCATAACGTTATAACAAGAATTGAATACTGAATTTAAAGCATTTAGCAGAGTACCCACCAGATAGTACAGACTTTTTGGTAGCTATTATTAGTAGCAGTACTGGTGAGATAGGAAGAAAATATACAAATTGATTAAAGAAAGATGTGCATTATTGTTTTCAGGGACATATGAAGACTTTCTTATTAATAAAATTGTATTGATCTCACTGCAGATTTTTAGTGAGAAACAGCCTTTACATAGTATTTATAACTTTATGTGGTGCTTTTTAAGATATTTTAAAATATGGAGCCAGATTAGAATATTTCCAGATTATGTCCATATTTTAATTACTGTTGCTAATAGATTGGGAATAGTGGCATGAATAAATTCTAGACAGGTGAGGAGTCCTCAACCCTTTTTTAAAAAGTATGCAAAAATAATTATCTACAGTATATTCTTGGAGTCATTGAAAAAAATTTGTACAACTATTACACAATAGTTATACAAATTTTTGTATAACTTTGATAGGCTCTTAGAGAACAATTTCTCCCCTTGAAAATTATTCACTTTCTGCCAGAGTTAATATCTAGCACAATAGGTCAGAAATTAGTCTGTAAGTCAGGAGAAATTGATTGGTTTTCATTATATGTAGATAAATTAATTTTGTTAAAATTTAAAAAGGTATACAACTGATTTATGGCAGAGAGTTTGGGACTTTAAAAACATTCCTGGTACAAGGAGTCTAGGTTGGGAATATGTAGAATTAGTCTTCAGTTACATATGTATACACAGATATGTATGCAATTAAAGATTAATTATACTAAGCTGAAGTTTTCCAAAATCTATGTATACCCGTAGAGTTTCTTTTTTTCATTTCCTATAGATATTTAAAAGTATTTCTCCATATAGACTTGGTCAAGATACATCAAAGTGTTTAAAGTCATAACTTTTGAATATTTGTCTATATACTAAGTACAGAGAACCTTATGCAAAAATGTGAATTTTAAGTATGCAGTCTTTGCAGATTTAATGCATCATGAGGATGAAATAGATAAATGTAAGAATGGTTCATCCTTTTATGATAAGCTAAGTTTCTGTTGCTGAGAACTGACTTTTGAAAATATGTATATGAAATAGGATTAAATGGATTAAAAAAATCTCCACTTGTAAACATAGAGGGATGATGTGTATTTGTGTGTTATGTGTGTGTTCCAGCTTATTCATACCCTTTGTCACCCTTTTAATTATCATCCTTTTAACAAAGCAGTGAGTTTTCATGTTTTAACCTTTAGGTCTTCAATATATGATCTATTTTGAAACAAAAACATCTCAAATTCAAAATATAATCCCGTTTTCATTTCTTTTCTCAGATGATGAAACATGCTTGGAATAATTATAAACGTTATGCCTGGGGAAAAAATGAACTGAAGCCTGTATCAAAAGGAGGCCATTCAAGCAGTTTGTTTGGTGAGTAGAATGTGCTTTGGCTCCTTACTGACAGTAACTTCTCTCCAATCGACTGAACTTGTGGGTGATGGAAAAAGTTTGTGTGATCCTCCAGACTGTGTTGCTAGGAAACTTGCATACCTGATGGAGGTGTCTGCAGGGAATGTGCGTAGTGTGTCCTTCAGATAGAGCACTGGCTGCACTTTAGAACCACCTGCATCCCTTGAAAAAATACTGATGCCTGGGGCACACTTCCAGAGATCCTTATTTAATGGATATGGGCACAGTATCATGATTTTCAGCTCCCATGTGGTACCAAGCAGAGGAACATTTGTTGGCTGCATTAACTGCTTCCTGTCAGGTAAAAGCTGTGTCTTTATCAATAAGCTGGCCAAGGCAGCCAGCCGTGGTGACCTTCACTGTATCTCAGTGACTCTCAACATTGGCTCTAAATTTCTCCTGTTTGTGCAGTGCAAGAGAAAGTGAGGATGGAGTCGTCAGTTATTTAAACTTCCATTTATCCACTTTGGCATCATTTTATTGCTTTTGGTCCTCACAGCATCCCTCTGTGATGAGTACTCTAGGTATTAAAAACATTCCCATCGTGGAGGTGCTAGGTAACAGAAGTGTTAGGTAGATTCCTTGGGTCACAGAGCTACCCAGTGCCCTTCTCACTGAACTCAATTCCTCTTCAGTTCCCACAATTTTGTCTATAAGTAACAGGATGAAGAGGAGGGAACCTTGGTCTGATGCTTCTGAATTCACCATAGAAAAGGTGACTTTCTATACTTTAACTAAAGGTGTTAAATAGTATCAAATCATATAACAACAGTATCAGCTGACACTATGTGCCACGTGCCATTTGTGCATCTTCTCATTTAACCTCATTATTATATGTATTTTATAGATGAGAAATACGAAGCTGAGAGAACAGCTTGCCCAGTGTTAGCCACCTACTAACTGGCTGAGCTGGGACTTGAACCCACATGTGGCTAAGGTCAGAGTCTGCTCCTAATCACCCCATTATGCTTTTCCATTTATTTAGGACCTTCCATGTGTTTGGCTCTCGTTCCAGCACTGGTGTTAAGAAACACAATACAAGTCTCTGCAAAGTTCATGACCTAGTGCAGAAGACGTGTGTGTAGATAGTGAATTATCAAAGCACCAGGTGGTTCAATAGATATTCATAGGAAGTTCTGAAGAACCATAGGCTCTCTGGTAGGGAGAAAGGCATTGCAGGAATGGTTAGGGAGAGCTGGAAGAGTGGGGAAAAGGCTGGCTGGTCGATCACAGTGACACACTTTAGAGATGAAAAGAGCCACACCTGGAGTCGTGGCAGTACAAGTGATTTCAGATGTTACTAGAGTAGTGTTTTTGAGGACACGGTGACTAGTTAACGTGGGTGATGGGAGGTAGGAATTGAAGAGAGAAACTCAGAAACTTCATGCAGACTCAAAGGTCTTAATTTTTTATTGTTTACTATAACTTTAAAAAATTTTTAATTCTATTTTTGCTTTTATCTCTATAAGTTGTTCATAGTATTAAGACGTCAGTTTTGTGTAAATTTGCCATAGTCTTTTTTTTTTTTTTTTTGTGGGACGCGGGCCTCTCACCGCTGTGGCCTCTCCCGTTGCGGAGCACAGGCTCCGGATGCGCAGGCTCAGCGGCCATGGCTCACGGGCCCAGCCGCTTCACAGCATGTGGGATCCTCCCGGACCGGGGCACAACCCCGTGTCCCCTGCATCGGCAGGCGGACTGTCAACCACTGTGCCACCAGGGAAGCCCACCATAGTCTTTATCGAAGAGATTAGTTGGCTCTCTGTTAATACAGTGATAGTTTTTTAATTTATTATTAAGCCTTAAAAACATACTGATTCTCTTAGTATGGAATGTGGAGGTGAATAAGACATGACTTCTCTATTCTAAGGAAGTTTACAGACTAAAAGGAGATGCAAAAAAGTAGTTATAATGGAAGACAGAAAGTGGTGAGTGCAAGAGCAATGTAAAGACTTCCTGCCGAGGGAGTTCAGAGGAAATACATGAGAGTCACGACTGGCTAGGAGGATGGGAGGAGAGGTTAGGATCAGTCAGGGCTGCAAAAAGAGGGGGTAGAATTCCATTTTTGAGTAATGGTTTCTTAGAGCTATCACTAAACAATTTTAGATCTAATTATAGTCAAAGAGTTTTGCACAGGTGCACTTTGATGTAATTACATTAAAATTAATAAGTGTGTTGCTCCTTGGTTTCAGGTCTTTTTTTTTTTCTTGCTAGAGAATGCAATCCCAAATGAAATTTCTAAGAGATTCATTTTCTGCAACTCAGAAGAGACTTTAAAGATTAGTGTACCAATCTATAGCCTGTGATAGTTTTTAGTTTGGTTTCGATGCAACTTTTCAATTTTCTTTCACTGAAAGATGTTTAGACTGTGTTCAGTATTCTTGTTTACCAGTAAATTCAGTATTATCCACTTCCTTTCCAAGGTGTGGTCAATGTGCATGTATGGATCTGTCAAAGGTGTTTTACTGAGTAAATATTTTTCTGATATTTTCAGGTAATATCCAAGGAGCAACAATAGTAGATGCCCTAGATACACTTTTTATTATGAAAATGAAAGACGAATTTGAAGAGGCAAAAGCATGGGTTGACGAAAATCTAAATTTTAATATGGTAAGTTAAAAAAAGCTGCCAATTCAGTTCTTAAATCTCAGTTAACATAAATAAATTCTCTTGTGGGGCAGATTATTGTACTGTACCCTAGCAGAAACAAATAATGCAGTTTTAAGTAGTATCATACTATATTCTTAACTTGCCCTCCCTTACTACACAAATCCATGCCTTTGTTTTTTGGCACACTAAGAGTAAGGAAAAAGAAATTAATATTTATTAAGACCTACATGTGCCAAGTGTTCTTGTTCAAGTCTCACAACAACCCTGTGAGATGGGTATTATTTTCACACCTTTACAGATTAGAAATCGGAGCCTCAGAGGCTTATCTAGACCACACAACTAGTTGTGTGTCAGGGCTGTGAGCCTAACACAGGTCTGTGTGACTCAGTGCTCAATGCTTTTGCACTGCACCATGGTGCGTTATTGTGACTTTGTTAGATGAACGTTTGTTGAATGGAGCCCAGGGTGCCATGGTGAGCTGCAGTTCAATGAAAGACCACAAAAGAAATTGAAATAGAGAAGTTTATTACTTAACAGGTCTTGAGAAGGTACATGACTCACCCGCAGGGGCCACACAGGGAGATCAAGGCACACTACAGACAGACAGAAAGACAGGACCTGGGGCACATGCCGTTATGAGGGTGGGTGAAGTGCTTTGGGGTTCCAAAGCTAAGGCCAAATTGGTCAATTCAAACCAATTGGTAAGCTCCACAGTGGTCTTTTCTAAGGGGTGCACAAGGGGAAGACCCTGGGAGGTGGGGGAGACATGATCACAGAGGGAGTCATATCAGGAACTGACATTTGCTTGGGACTCTGGGGCTGTTAATCGAGGGCACACTCTTGCATGAGGGGCTAGTGTCCATTTAAAGCTCCTGCAAGACACTTGGCAAAACAAAATGACTGCCAAGTCAGTAATACCATGAAGTAGCTCATCTCAACACTCTACTGCATCCAGCAGCAGCTGCATCCACTTTCCCATAAATAAGCCTTTAACCTTTGTTGATTGTAGACCCTTATCAGTTTAAACTTTTTTTTTTTTTTTGGCCACATCATGTGCATGAAGGATCTTAGTTCCCTGACCAGGGATTGAACCCAGGCCCCCTGCAGTGGAAGCTCAGAGTCCTAACCACTGGATTGCCAGGGAATTCCCAGTATAACCTTTTGTCAATTTATATATGAAATATTTTTTTAAATTTCATATATGTACTATCATTTTTAACAAACCTCAATACCCACTGTACACCAAGGAAAAGGTTCATAATTAAGGACAGTGGACTCTTCTATTACTACTTCTTGATAATTAAGGAGGGCTACATCTTGTTAGAGCTAATCTAATTCCACAGTCATTGCTTTACCTTGTAATGAGGTTGACAGAGAGCTTGTTTTAAGAACAGGAAAAGTTGACCCTGGTGTTTTTGAGTCATTCACTTATGTTTGCGTTATTGGTGTTTTTTTAAGTTCAGTTATACATACGCACATACACACGTGTGTGTGTGTGTGTGTGTGTGTGTATTCTTTTTCAGATTCTTTTCCATTATAGGTTATTCCAAAATACTAAATAGAGTTGCCTGTGCTATGCAGTAGGTCCTTGTTGTTTATCCATTTTATATATAGTAGTATGTATCTGTTAATCCCAAATTCCCAGTTTATCCCTCCCCCTTTCCTCTTTGGTAACCATAAGTTCGTTTTCTATGTCTGTGAGTCTATTTCTGTTTCATAAAATAGTTGCCTGTGCTATGCAGTAGGTCCTTGTTGTTTATCCGTTTTATATATAGTAGTATGTATCTGTTAATCCCAAATTCCCAGTTTATCCCTCCCCCTTTCCTCTTTGGTAACCATAAGTTCGTTTTCTATGTCTGTGAGTCTATTTCTGTTTCATAAATAAGTTCATTTGTATCATTTTTTTAGATTCCACATATAAATGGTATCGTGATATTTGTCTTTCTCTGCCTCACTTATTTCACTATTGGTATTATTTTTAATCTGAGATTACTTTGCAAAAATTCTTGTAAGCCTCTTGTCTATCTGGTAAGCATTTGATAATATCTGTAAATCTCCATAACCAATCACAAGTAACATGCAGTATGTTGAGAATGGACAAAGAAAGGGTGTTTCCCTGCTGACCCCTCTGCTTTGTGGAGCTCCTGTTCTCCCACAGACCAAGTGAGAATACCAACATAGTTCAGAGTGTAAAGGTAGCATAAAGCTGAGTCTTTTTCCTACCTCTTTGGATTAAAAAATGTATATAAATTAAAAGTTTTAACATTTTGTTCCTGCTCCTCTAATTAATTGCCATATGTACCCCGTTTTGGAGATCACTGACTTAAAGTACAAGCAGATGAGTCTGTGTCTAATCTGCCTTATAATTGAATTTAGAATATAAAGGAGACAGTATTCCAATACAAAGGGACCTTGGAGATTGATGTGTTCAGTCTTTTTATTTTAAATATGAGAAAACAGGCCCAAGGAGTGAGGGATTTTATAAGGTTCTACAGCTCTTTGGTTGAATATGACGTCTGGTAGCTCAGATATTACCAATAGAACTGAGTGTGAAAAATTAAGGCAATGAACAAAAAATTAGATTTCCTTCTGAGGGTTTATTGTTTCTTAATAATACTTTTTTCCTGCCTTGTTATTTTTGAGTAAATTCAGCTACCTACCAGTAAATAATAATGAGCTTGTCTTCAGCTTATATATGGAGGAGAGAATGGAAAATGTGTTTCCTCCACCGTCCCTCACCTCCAGAAAGGTAGGGGAATGAGAACTAGATTCTTCCAGAGTCTAATGATGGAAGACGGGAAAGTAGACTTTAGTGACATGAGACCCGAATAGTGTCCAGGTCCCTTGTCTGGCATATATAGCATTACTGCCCCAAACCTCCCCCAAATACGGCAGCAGTTCTTTGCTTTCATGCCCAGTGGTAGCCTGAGAAACTCTGGAATCATTTATTTAAAAGGACTAAGCAAAAAGGCCTCTCAAGGTAATAGACAAGGTAACAGAAGGCAGTTGGCTGGCCTCAGACCATGAGCAGGTGACATGAATGTATTCCATGGACCGTGGGGACCTATTAGGAAGCAGAGGGAAACCAATAGAGGATATCAGAGTATTTATTTATTTATTTTTATAAATTTATTTTTTTATTTTTGGCTGCATTGGGTCTTTGTTGCTGCACGCAGGCTTTCTCTAGTTGGGGCGAGCGGGGCTACTCTTCGTTGCGGTGCGCGGGCTTCTCATCGCGGTGGCTTCTCTTGTTGCAGAGCATGGGCTCTAGGCGCACGGGCTTCAGTAGTCGTGGCACTTGGGCTCAGTAGTGGTGGCTCGCGGGCTCTAGAGCACAGGCTCAGTAGTTGTGGCGCATGGGCTTAGTTGCTCTGCGGCATGTGGGATCTTCCCGGACCAGGACTCAAACCTGTGTCCCCTGCATTGGCAGACGGATTCTTAACCACTGCACCATCAGAGAAGCCCGGAGTATTTAGAAGAGAAGAAGAGCAAATTCTTTGGCTTCCTTACTTGTAAGATAAAGGGATTAGGCTATAGGTTGAGTGATGGCTAAGATACTGAGCTTCGTTTCTTTAAAATTGTATTTTTGTATTTTTATAAGGTTTTATTCAATGAGTTGAAAGATTTTTATGTAAAAATATCGTTTAAAGACTGTTATTGATAGTCTTGGGTTATACCCTTCAAAATATACTTTAAAAATATACTTTTAAAAGCCATAGTCACAGGTCTCGAATTTCTGTTTATTTTACTATTCCTAATTTGAAAGGTCTTGAAACATATTTGTTGCAGTTCTTTCTTTGGGTATTGCCATATTTTCCTTTGAAAATATAAAAGTTTATCAATAATATCTAAATGATAATACTTCCCATATCAAAATTAATAACAAACATAAATTCAAGACAGCTATCTTGATTTACTCTCCTAATCATTTTTTTTTTTTTGGCCGCGTTGGGTCTTCGTTGCTGCTCGCGGGCTTTCTCTAGTTGTGGCAAGCGGGCTTAGTAGTTGTGGCTCTTAGTTGCAGTGCACATGCTTCTCATTGCAGTGGCTTCTCTTGTTTTGGAGCACAGGCTCTAGGTGCGCGGGCTTCAGCAATTGTGGCACATGGGCTCAGTAGTTGTAACTCTCAGGCTCTAGAGCACAGGCTCAGTAGCTGTGGCACATGGGCTTAGTTGCTCTATGGCATGTGGGATCTTCCTGGACCAGGGATCGAACCCGTGTCCCCTGCAGATTCTTAACCACTGTGCAACCGGGGAAGTCCCATCTCCTAATCATCTTAAAGTGCTTCAACTTACAATTTTCTAGTTGGTTTTATTATGTCCCATTAAAGAATTTGTCTTGTATTCACTCTTTCTACCCACAGATTCAAGTGATTATGTCAACAATTACACTGTTTTTTTTCCTGAAAAATAACAGAGGTATTGGCGGCAACAGTGACTTTATTTTTTAGTTTAAAGGTCCAGATTGGTCTCTTATCCAACCGGAATGCCATCCTATTCTTCAGGAAAATAAGCTGTAGGGTTCTCTATCTGAAGGTTTTAAATGGATCTCAAAAAGCAACTTTGGATCTTCTTGAATGCCTGAATGAGTTTTTGACTTAGGTCCAGAGCTCCATGCCATGGAGCATGAAAGAAGTGACATTTGCCTTAGTATTGCTCTTGTAAAAGCTCTGTTTTAGAGCAGCATTACATCCTAATGGTGCAGATAACTGAGTTACTTATCCTGTCGGATGGAGTTATTTAATTTGAAATTCTATCCGAATGCTAATCAGTGTCTGCTAAGGGTGATGATTTGGGTTTTGGCTATAAGGATACTGATCTGTTCCCTCTGACCATAATTAGTGATACATAGATTGGACTGCTACTTGAGGGTCCTTCTGGACCTTCATGGTGAAACCAATCTACTGACAGAGAGAAGATGTTGATCTTGCCTATCTTTGTGGCCCAAAGAATTTGCACTTTGTTCATCTAAAGAGATTTATCATGTTACTTAAATATGAAGTTAAAAGCTGCTCAGACGTATGTTATACTAAGCTATAAAGTATAATGTTGCTATTTAATCTGTTAAAAGGAGTTGTAATCCTCAGAATGTTAATACAACACATACTTTAAAGTACCATTTATAAATGAATGTGTATGCTAAGCCTAAACATAGGCAAGGCTTATAGGCAATAACCTCTCTTTAAGCAATGGGTTTGTAAAGTCTCATGTTTCCACTGGTTCTCAGTAAGGTAAAGCATAGTTACCATATGTTAGTAGCGGAGCAATTGTTATTAAACAATTATTGCATTGGTTTGTAGTGGGACAGTTGTTATTAATGCTTGCTTGTTCCTCGCTTATAGCTCATTGAGTAGAAAGCTGACAGGATGTTTGGAGGAATAGCTAGCAAAGAAGTATTCTCTGATCTTAGGGCTCAGAGAAATACTCTTTAAAAAAACCAACTCTAATAATTGGGGCCAAACACTGAGAAGAGGATTAAGATATTTCTGAAAATGAAAGTTCTTTTCCAAGAAGTCTTTTTCAATTTAATGCAATCAATCAGACCTGCCCTGCTGTATGGAATCATAAGTTAAGAATTAAGGAGAGGGCTTGCCTGGTGGCGCAGTGGTTGAGAGTCTGCCTGCCAATGCAGGGGACACGGGTTCGTGCCCCGGTCCGGGAAGATCCCACATGCCGCGGAGCGGCTGGGCCTGCGTGTCCGGAGCCTGTGCTCCACAACGGGAGAGGCCACAACAGTGAGAGGCCCGCGTACAGCAAAAAAAAAAAAGAATTAAGGAGAATTCCTTAAATTTGATGCAGGTTTGATTCTGAATAATTATCATAAGGCCTGAAGGTGCAAAGAAACAATATATCTATTCTTCAAGGAAAGTCTGCGCCTCTGTAGTTCTGCAGTCAAAAACTGTGGCTGAATCTGTTCTCCAACCTAAATTTGTTATTAAAATGGTCAAGCCCATTATTATCTATCATTTTATAGATAATTTTGGTAAATAAGTTGCTTATAAAAAATACAACCTAATTCCTCTGAGTTATTTAAAATACTATCTTGTAAGAGGTTGATCTTTTAGGCACTCAGGTTGAAACAAGGATTTTGAAGTGTTCACTTTCCCTCTTGTCTGGATATGGTTAGATTCTTCATGCCTGTGAGCTCCTGATCTGTTTATCTGAAGGACACCTTTCCCAGTAGAGAGATGGAAGATAACGTGAAGGGTGGGGGGAGGGAGCCATACAAAATGGTTTATTGAATTAAACTTTTTTCCATTTTAGCAAGTTTTATCACTTTATCTCACAATTTTACATATACGTATAGTAAGCCAGAGGACAGCAATACTAAAGAAAGGGATAAACTTAAGGTGGAAATTATCAGTCTAAGACACCTAAAGCAATATGAGAGATAAGTAGTGAATCCTAGTTTTTCCATGATTTCACCTCTTGATTTTAGATGTATGTATTTATGTATGATTTATGTATGATTCTGGTTAAGTGTGTTCTTTGATTCAAAGGCTGTTGGTAGAGGAAACTCAAAGTGAAAGAGCAGTTTCTCCAGTCCACATGGTTTTGTGGGTAGGCCTTAAGCCAAAAATATCCACCTTCCACTTGCTCATCAATTGTGAAATTAACTAGCAGGTGCTTGCAGTTTAAACAAAGACTGGATCTGCTTCTCAGACTGGTGCTCACATACAGCTATGTACTAGAAGCCATGGACTACGTGGGGCATATTCCTGGAATGTGACCTTACTTAAAGATTTAAGGGATTTAATCTCATTTAAAACAAACACAGATTGAAGGAGACTACAAAATCTACATTGTTAAGATAAATCCAAAAGATTTTAGTGTTGCAGGCTGTTTGGGGCTTCCCTCCTTTACATACTGTTCTCTGCCTGCCCTAACCCCTCTCCTGTCATTAGGGTAAGTCACTGGAAAAGTTTTAGAACATCTTAAAAAATGCTGCATGAATATTAATAGGATGCATATCTTCATTTAGATTTAATAAGTTTATTTTAATGGAAATCAGAGTCAGAAGTTTATAAAATTGGCCTCAAACCCTCAGATTGTAGAAGTTCACTTCTGAAAACCCAGATATCGTATAAAATGTATCAAGCCCAAAAGGAAGCTTGGTCAGGATACTGTATTTCAAAAGAGGATTTGAAACATGACTCCCATGAGAGTCAGAGAAGGTATATCAGTTTGCATTCTCGTATTTAGAAGATTATGATTCTGGAGTTTCTGATTTTCCAAGAACCCCTGAGGAAGCTAGGCCTTATTGGTTTACTTAAGCTGAGCTTTTGTGCAGTGGTAATGGCACTTATTTTATTGAGTACTTTACCCGTGGCAGGCATTGTGCATGGTGCTTTACATTCATGGACTTGTAGCGCCTTGTACGAAATGCACTGCCCCTTTTTACAAATGAGAAAACCAAGGCTCAGAGAGAATATGTGACTTGCCTGGGATCTTGCACTTAGTGGGCTTCTGAACCATCCTTCAGTCCCAGGCCTTTCTGACTCTAAGGTAGTGTTTTGATAGTCTGCTGCCCGCAGTCGAGCCAGCCAATTTATGTTTTTATCTTCTTAGTGTTTTTCATCAAAGGATCTGTAAAGAGTGACCTGAAGTGTATAAATTTCAGTCTGCTGACCTAAAACATAATATAACCCAAAATGTTAAGAGCTCTCAAATTAAGGTTTCTAAATAATTTAGATTTAACTTTGGAAAAAAAAAAAGTAGAAAATACTATATGCTGGGAATTCAAATGTAATTTTGGTTTTCAAAAGAAGGTAGATATGATGACTGTTGAATACAGCTAATGGTGATGTGACTTCCTGAGCGAGATCTTGAAAGACAAGAACACAAGTAACTGGGAACCTGTATGGATTCACTAACAAGCCAGATTTGCTTCTTGGATAGGCTCACCAAACCGTTAGATCCGAGAAATTCAAAAGACAAAGCACTGACCTTGAGCGTGGCACTTTGCAAAACCGTCTCTCAGTATCTTACAGACAGCGGAAGATAAATAGAATTTAGGTTCTAGAATACATTGCTGGATCAATAACTGGTTGTACCCAGTAGGTGACTGATGTCTTGCTGAAGATGTATTTATGATGGTGTTTGACATGGTTCAGTCTTCTACCATGCAGTAATTTTCATCAGATGTTTATATAAAAGTCCTGATTATCCAAAATTTTCATAGGAGGAAAAGAGAATGAATGTATATCAAATGAAGCCAAAGCTAGTATAAGAATATAAAATCATCTTAACAGACTTCAGTAGGCAGAAACGTGGAGGACTATTCTTAGGTTTAAAAACTGAAAAACACAAGTACAAATTGAGAATGATAGGATTTGAGGGTTTTATTTATTAGATTTTATTATTAGACGTTGTTACCTTTAGACATAAGAAGTATAGCTGTGTGAGCCAAAACAAATTAACGATTCACTTTCTCTTTCCTTATCAGTAATTTTGTGGAATATTAAAGCTTTTACCAATATTTATGTAATACTCATTCAGAGTAATACACATCACAGATAAATTGTTCCCATGTAAAGTACTTTAATCAAATTGTATTAGGTGCATATTACAAATTATGAAATACAATTGAACGAACTCACCAGAGTCTTATATTATGATGCTTTTGCCTAACTCTGGCCTAGTATGTGTCTCTCCCAAGTAATATTCATGACCTTCCTTTTGCAAGAAATTTTTTGAAAAATTTTTTTAACTTAAGCAATTACTTAGCTTTAATTTGTTAGATCCTTATACCTTTTTAGAGAAAGCATGTGGAAATTAAAGAAAATATACCTCTTTTTTTTCTTCTGGAATTGTTTTCGCCCACTAAAATGTAGACTCCATGAATTTGAGGACCTTATGAGTCTTCATTGCCATGTCCCTAGAACCTAGGACAGTGCCTGACACATAGTAGTTGCTTAATAAATGTTAAAGGAAATAATATCTCAGATGATTGTGACTAAGCTGATCTGCTGGATATGTGACTCCATATATTAGTTTGCTGTTAGCCCCTGTGATTTCAGCGAATTGTTTGACACCAGGCAAAAGTGAACAATTACTGGGTAGGCCTAACAAACATGAAAAGAAGCTAACAAAAGCTTGAAGCTGAAACCATACACAAGCCCCTGTGTCCCTATCCTCTGAAGCAAAAGGCTTTTTCTTTAGTCTTCTAGGCCTCCCCTGAGTCTCAAAAGGCTGGCTGAAGAGTTAATGATCAGGAAATATGAAGATGTAGAAACAAAGAATAGCTGTTGGGCCAGGAAACTGGTAACAAGTTAGACTATAAATCCGCCACATCACAGAATCACCGAGTTCCCAGTCCCCTGAAAGATATACATAAAGGCCTGGCACACATTCCTATGTTCTTTTTACAGGAAGCAGGCCCACACCAGATGAAAACTGCTGACCACAAGCACATAGACCCTAGGCCATTTGAAACCAGAAGGTTGATGACGCTTGAAATTTCACCTTGATGCCAACCAATCCGAGAATGGTGCACGAGCTGATCACACACCCTGCAGCCCCTCCCTCACACTGCCTTTAAAACCCCTCCCCTGAAAGCCATCGAGAGTTCCGGTCTTTTGAGCACGCGCTGCTCATTCTTGTTGCTTAGTGCCCTACAGTAAACGTTGTACTCTCCTTTACCACACACAACATGGTGTCAGTAGATTGGCTTTAGTGTGTGTGGGCAAGTGGACCCAAGTTTGGTTCGGTAACAAAGTGTACCTACCATCTATTGTAGGTTAGCTGTGCTAAATTATCTAGTAATAGAATGTAGGACAGATCCATGTAGTAGTCAAATATTGTAAAATAATAAAAGTATTGGCAATAATTACTAATTATATGCCACAATTATATGACCATTAATAAAGATACTTGATGCATTATCATGTGAGGTGATATAGGAGTCAGGATAACAGCTCTAAACCAGGAATCAGAGTAGTCAAGTTTAAATCCTGATTCAACCACTTATTTATTTATTTATTTATTTTGTGGTATGCGGGCCTCTCACTGTTGTGGCCTCTCCCGTTGCGGAGCACAGGCTCCAGACGCGCAGGCTCAGTGGCCATGGCTCACGGGCCCAGCCGCTCCGCGGCATGTGGGATCTTCCCGGACCGGGGCAGGAACCCGCGTCCCCTGCATCGGCAGGCAGACTCTCAACCGCTGCGCCACCAGGGAACCCCTCAACCACTTATTAGTTGTCTGACCTTAAGAAAGTCATAGTAACCACTATAAATCTCAGTTTCTCTGTTTGTAAAATGGATGTAAGAATAGTAATTATTTCACACAGTTGATATAAGACTAAATGACATAGTCCATGTAGAGATTAGCACAGGATATAGAGCTTTGTAAATAATAATAAAAGCAAGCTATTATTGATGTATATAAGAGCTGTTTTAACAAGGTACAACATATATTATTATAATCTCCTTTATGCAAAGATAAAATTTCTTCTCAGAGAAATGTGATCATCCCAGACCACAGACAGAACATTTGGGAACCAGTACTAGAACCCAAGTCACTCCAGCTTCAAATCCTATTTACATTCTAGCTGTGCTACTTTAAAATGGTGTGGGAAGAATTCTAGAATAATGTTGAACTACCAGCAAAAGTATGAAGAGTCTGAATGGTCTTTCGGGAAGAAAAACAGGCAAATGAATAAAATAACACAGAATAGAAAAATAGAATGTCCTGGGCCTGTCGCATCTGCCCAAAGAATATTGAGTATTGTATCTAGTGTTGAATAGAGGGAGGAAATAACTTCATTTTATAAATATTTTTATAATTGTTATTTTAAGAGTCAAAATTTTTTGATCTATTTACATGTGTTTTGACACTGTTAGAAGGCAGGGCTTTTCCCTCTTGTGTATAAATTTCTCTGGGCAAGCACGTAGGATTGAACAAAATTTAAATATTTCGTGCACTTTATCATGGTGATATTTTTCTCAGTTGTGTACTACCATTTATATATGAACCTCCTTTATTTTGTTTCCACAGAATGCTGAAGTTTCTGTTTTTGAAGTAAATATACGCTTTGTCGGTGGACTAATCTCAGCTTACTACCTGTCTGGAGAAGAGGTAAGATGAAAAGTGGCATATAAATGGGAATTATGAAGTGTCTTAAAATGATATTCTCCAAGTAAAGTATGCTTTTTATGGTATCCATTAAATTTTCACGTTTTCATGGGCCTCTAGCATATACTGAATTTCTTATAATAAGTACTAATTAAATGAGCACACTGGGAAAGTCTGACAGAGCATGTTGTCAGGAAATGTTAGGCAGTGCCTTTAAAAAAGCCTGGCTCCATTATGTTATGTGTGGTGTGATTAAAACTACAAATTATATATGCCTATGGACAAAGTAAAGAGTTTAGTATAGTGGCAGGTTTGTGGATTTCTTTCTTTAAAAATTATTTTAATGTTAGTATAATATTAACTTAATAAAAACTTTTTTGAAATAAAGCTTGGCAAGTGAGATATAAAAATTAGAGTATTTAAGAAACTGAGGGGGTGAGTGAGATACTCAGCTTCCCAGTTAGAAGTCCTGTAGGCCAGTAACCCTACATAAAGTGCTTTGCAGCTCCTCCTAGGTTGGAGCTTAATTAATTATCGCTGCTCAGAACAAAGAAGGAATTTTTAATTTAGCTGCCTTTTATCAATAGATTAAGAAAGGATTTTTGTATCATGCTCATGAAGAGCACAGGTGCTATTATCCTGAAAGGTTTTGGACAGCTTTATGAATAACAACCTAAGAGTCCACTAAGAGTCATTAGAATGGACCTCACCTTTAATTTCAACAGTGTTAAAAGCTGACATCAGGAAAAACAGTCACGTATTTCAATTGCATATCAATCAGATTTGTGTTAGCCTGAGCAATCTGGCTGGGGGGAAGAGGGGATCTTACCAAGTGTACTAGTTCATGTATTTCTATTCTCCTTCAAACAAATTTAAGCAGAGCAATATATGCTTAATGAGAAAGACTGCTTTACTTTGTTTCTCGTCTCTCAGATGCTTTCCTAGTCATAACAAAACAGCCTGTACGATCTTAACATTCTCCTTCTTTTTAGATTTTATTCTACCATAGAGATTTTCAAAGTATATGGATGGCTTCTATATTTCCCTGTATCTGTCCTGTTTGTGATAAACCCTGTTCTTCATTATCCTTCTTCTTCCCTTTTTCCAGTTGCACATAACTTCATTTGTTCATTTTGATGTAGGATGTTCTAAACGCTAAGCCTGGGAATCCATATTTTTAAAAACTCATAATTAAAATTAATTACTGTTTTTTACTAAAGAAGTTTATACTTTTAGAATATATGTCTTTGAGTATCCAGTGCCTGTGTATTCTCATTGTGTTTGGCATGACATACTTAGGATGACCTTGGTTTTAACTTCCTTCATCATTTCTGTGGGGTGAGACAATTTGGAGGAAATAAGGACTTCATTGTATCTGGGCTTAGATAGAGTAATGGAGCATGCAAAGAGAAACAATTATGTATTTCCTCTAAATATGCATCATGTAGATTAGGATACTTTTTTACTCATAACAGTATCTTAAGTTTATATACCTGTGTTTGTTTCTATATGTGTGTATGCTTACTGGAGACATATGTTTATATACTGATATAAATATAATACAGATATAGCTTGCCTACAGATAAAATCATCTGCCTAAGACGTTGTAAGGATTTTTTTTTTTTTTTGCGGTACGCGGGCCTCTCACTGTTGTGGTCTCTCCCGTTGCGGAGCACAGGCTCCAGACGCACAGGCCCAGCGGCCATGGCTCACGCGCCCAGCTGCTCCGCGGCATGTGGGATCCTCCCGGACCGGGGCACAAACCCACGTCCCCTGCCTCAGCAGGCGGACTCTCAACCAGTGCGCCACCAGGGAAGCCCTGTAAGGATATTTTTAAATTCTATACTTAGCTAACTTTAGTAAGAAAAGGACTGCAAAAAACACCTCCATTGAAAACAATTATTCTTTTAGTATATATGCTTTGTCCTTATCCCTGTGCAAAACATTCATTGTGTTAATTATATCTATATTTTCTGTATTTTAATTTTATATGCGGTACGCGGGCCTCTCACTGTTGTGGTCTCTCCCGTTGCGGAGCACAGGCTCCAGACGCACAGGCCCAGCGGCCATGGCTCACGCGCCCAGCTGCTCCGCGGCATGTGGGATCCTCCCGGACCGGGGCACAAACCCACGTCCCCTGCCTCAGCAGGCGGACTCTCAACCAGTGCGCCACCAGGGAAGCCCTGTAAGGATATTTTTAAATTCTATACTTAGCTAACTTTAGTAAGAAAAGGACTACAAAAAACACCTCCATTGAAAACAATTATTCTTTTAGTATATATGCTTTGTCCTTATCCCTGTGCAAAACATTCATTGTGTTAATTATATCTATATTTTCTGTATTTTAATTTTATGATAAAAGTTACCTTAGGTATTTCCTTTCTTATATATCAATACTTTTCTTTGTTTCTATAGAATACATTTTTAATTTTAGTTCTTAAAGATTCATCTTCTCAGCATAGTTTTTGCTAACTATTCCCTAAACGTTAGACAGTTGGGTTGCTTCCAGTATTCCTATATTTTGAATAATGTAGCTATAATCAGCCAATAAATATATTTATCCTCTAAAGTGGGATTGCCAAGTGAGAAGCAATTAGTATAAGACTGTTTTACCATCATTTCCTGTTTCTTCCCCCCAGTTATTACCTCATCACTGATGGTTGCCTTTCATTTGACCAATGCACTCAGGAGAATTAGCTGTCAGGAATGTGATCAAGGAAAATTATTTTACCCTAAGTCTGAGCTTGATCTATTTGTCTCCATATCAAAATGAAAAATTGGGCATTCGTTTGATAGAAAGCACATCAACATGGCCACATTATGGATTAGTTGGTTTTAGATTGTTGATAAAGTTCTATGCTACACACTCTTTTATAGATCAAGGTATTACTAAGATAGTCTAGGAAAATTCATCTTCTTAAGTTATCTCATAGAGGGACTACTAAATCACCATAATTTAACATTCTCATTTCATCGCTGAGGTTCAGGAGTATTCTGAGAACATCTTATAAATCACCATCAGAAGTATATAGGCCCACACTGATGTAAGTTCAAGATTCTTACGTTTATGTTACAAAGACAGAAGAGGAAATACCACTGACTTGCGTTACCTGCTTCAGGAAAATTACAGTTAGAAACACTGAACAATAATCTAGAATGTCAATGGACCTCTAAACCTACGAAAAGAACAATAGGAACACGAAATACCTGTTGACATATACTTTGATTACAGGGACATATTCAAAAACTTGAAATGCCCTA
The DNA here is from genome assembly GCF_003031525.2 of Neophocaena asiaeorientalis asiaeorientalis. Lineage (NCBI taxonomy): Eukaryota > Metazoa > Chordata > Mammalia > Artiodactyla > Phocoenidae > Neophocaena > Neophocaena asiaeorientalis. Next base: position 15,343,890 of record NW_020174698.1, read on the forward strand.
GCTCAGTTAAAATATTTTGTAGTATTATTTTTTTAACAAAAGCCGAGCCGCAAGATTTCCAGAGTCTATATAAGAAATGCAGATAAGCATGAGAATTACAAACAGATGGGATGAAAATACGATGAATACCAAATACTAAATGATCAGTAATAAAAATAAATAAAAGAGATAGCATTGCTCTATTATAAGCTCAACGGAAACTAAAGTCCTCATTGGAGATAGTAAATAGCATCTAGAATATCATTACCCAAATTATGTTCTACAGACCACTAGTTTCTTTAGATATGGCAGGATAAATCTGTATCTGTATATATACTAAAAATAAATTTGGAAAAAGTTACATCCTATATTCTTTCTTAGAAATTCACAATTTACAGAAAAAGAAACTAATTTTTTTTATCTCTGTATTTCCATACTTACTTAACTATAACCTCCCTCTTTTTTTTTTTTTTTTTAATGTAACATCTGCTAACACTGAGTTACAAACATTGTTTCCCAGAACAAATTTTGGGAAATATTACTGTAGAATAAGAGTAACCAAAGCAAAAGTGATATTGAAAATTGGCAAATGCAAAACAAGACATTTCAAGAGAAGATGATACACGTAGAAAATAGCATGTATGACTATACCACATTATTATTATTTGCTTGACAACAGAAATCAGTGGCTGTATTGAGCAGAAAGTAAACTTAATGGGATATAGTAATGCCACAGACTCATAGAGAAGGCTGAAGAAGAAATTGGAACTAGCACTCTCAAGTTGCCACAGAGGATCTCTATGGCTCAGCAATCTCTCTGGGTCACCCTAGAATTAATAAACATGCACTAATTTTTTCCTACCCTTGTCAAGACACAAAGTTCCAGAAGAAGGAGGTCAATTGGCAGTTTTATTTAATGTGGTCCCTTAAGGATCTTAGGAAATGAAAGAGAGGTTATGATAAAAAGTCTTCCACGGGGTTTGAATTCAGTATCCCATGAGGACCAAGTATAGATAATTCCTGAATAGGAAATTGAAGGCCCTATTGGAAGGGTAGGAAGAAAAGATGTTTGGGAGTCAAGAAAAAGACATAATTCCACTATGATGAATAAGGGTGTCAGAGGAAATAGACAAGCTGTATGGAAACTGATAATATAATAAAATACTACTTAGGAAAGCTTTTCCTGATTTGAAAAACTACTTTATTCTGTAAATTGAGAGAGAACATTTAGAACTGACAAGGTATTTAATCCTCAAAGGAAACATTCAAGTAATATGTTTTAAGTATGTGAACTAGAAAAAGTCAACTCATCAAAGCTAAAAAGATTGAAGAATGAGCTTTCATTGAATAAAGGCAACAAGGGCATCTGACCCAAGACTGGGGAAACACACGTAATAGATTTTTACATTAGATCAGTTTACTCTGCCAAGGTAGCCTTCATTCTGAAGGCAGCAAAAGAACGTTTTCCCAAATTAACCAAAAGAAATCCACTGCTCCAGAGACACCACTACAAAAGATTGCTGAAGGACTTACTGAAAAAGAGAAGTAGCTAATACCTCTAATTTTAAAAATATCAAGGGGGAAAACATGAAGTGGGTAGGATTGTGGAGTAGGGAGGAGAGAAATAAGATTGAGAATGTGAGTGTAGTGGTGGAAAGATCTATTTTTTTCTCATAATAGGCTTCAGACGTTTGGGGTGCTGGACATCAATTTTGTAGAGTTTGTTTAGTGATGATCCTTATATATACTTTAGATATTAATTTACTGTTTAGCATTCATTATTGAAACTTTATAAAATAAAGGAATATGATAAACTGAATAGGTAATATTTTCATTTTAAAAGGTTTAACTTAGCAAAATGATATTAGATTACCGTAATTTTGCTTAAATTTGTAATTGTTTCTGTGGTTAATGAGCTAAATTGTCTCATGTTGAATATTTTCTTAAGATTGGAAGTTTATTTTGTACTTTAAAAGGGATCTAGGAGTACATGGAATCGATTCTAAAATAATGTACACTTTCATCAAATGAAAATGCTACCTTTTTTTGGCCTACATTGAATTACAGAAATCATACCTATTCCCTAACTCAGGTTTTCTATGTGTCTCACTCTGTACAAAGCTCTATCCTGTATTTATAATTGTTTTTGGAAGCACAGAAGTTTTATTAGCCATAAGAACTTTATCTCAGTAATACATGAAAGCAGTTCTACAGTTTGCCAAGAATTTCAGCTCCAAAGCCTATTCATGGCTAAGGTATAAGTGGCAGAAGCTGGTATAGATTTGCATGTGATAAATGTGGTAGACCAAATGAGAGGGCTTGGCACCTAAAGGAGAGGGAAACTCAGAAAATTAACTTGTTTATTAATGAAATATGTGTATCCCTTTTAGTTTAGCACAGTACTTTGCATATAGTAAGTGGACTACAAATTTGTATCAGTGAGAATAGACCTATTATGATGCAGTAACAACCTCAAAATCTCAATGGTTTAAGACAATACGTTCTACACACTCTTTATGCTTTGCCCATGCTGCATGCTCTGCCCACAACTCTGCTTCTCATCATCCTCCCTCCAGAGCCCAGACTGGTGCAGCAGCTGCCATCTGAGTCATTTCCATTTGCCAAGGCAGGAGGCAGGGTGTTGAGGTGGCAAAAGAGAACCTGGGAAATCACACACTGGCTTTTAACATGTCTATTGAAAAGACACTTGTTACTTCAGCTCTCATCTTATTGGCGAAAGCAAGTCACATGGTCACTGTAATTTAAAGGGTTGGGGGACAGGATGCAGTGTTACCACCACACGCCTGGGAGTAAATAGTGCTAGTGACTGCCACAGTAGCCACTGACTTGGGTTAAACTGTATAGCCTTCCCAGCTGCTAGGAGAAGCAGAAGATAGGAATTTGTGAAAAGAGGGGAATTTTTTCAAGGGTCCCCAAACTGGAATTAGTCTGCACCACAAGGAAAAGACTTCCATACTATGGCCCTAGGGTAGTAATTAGAGAGTCATGCCTTGGGATAGGAAAACATATTCCCTGACTTGTCAAGTAAAAGGCTACTCTTCTACCACTTGTCTACAAAATTCTGTTTCTGTGAGAAACATCTCCTATTCTAGACTTCTCCTGTAACCCTCCAAATTTCAAACAGTAAAGTTGAGAAACCCAGGTAAACTATGCTGTAGAAAAGGAATGCCTGTCATCAGTACTGCAGTTGTCTAGTGGGGGAGCTAATCATTGCTCTTCAGCAGCACCCTGCTGTGTTGAGCAGACGTTGTGGACCTGGTGCCTTTCCTCCAACCACTTCCTCTTTAAGTGTTTGCTCAGACCAGGAACTTGTTGTTTTGCAAAACCTAATGTACAAGATGAGGTAATATGTTTATATTTAGATTTATAGTGAATCATTTCATAATTTACAATGTCTGTTAAAACCAATACTTAAATCATTTTTATTGTCTGAATCATATTGACATAGATTTCTAATACTAAATTTGTGTGTGTATGTATGTGTGTGACTTAAACAAAAGCTGTACTTTTCTAGTAATATTTCTGTATATTATTTTTCTTTGAAATTATTGCAATGTCCTTTAGGAAGGTATCATGAGGTACCTATAGCAAGGAACTTAAAATTTAATGGGACTAATAGAAAATTCCTGAGAATTGTGATAAGTTACCATCTGGTAAGTTCATTTATTTAGTGGATCAGCATATGCTTATTGAATACCTGCACTGAAGCACTGACTGCACTTGGTGCTGCAGAACCAGTGAACAAGAGAAACAGTCTCCACTGACAAATATTGATTCATTTAGATGTTATAACAACCCTGTAAAGTAGGAGTAGATATTGTTTTTATCCTCATTTTACATAGGGAAAGACAGAGCACTGAGTGTTAAGTAACTTACCCAAGGGCATACAAAGCAGCAGAGCTGGCCTTCAAAGTTGGACAGTCTAGCTACAAGACAGCAAGTAGCAACCAGACATTAGGGATCTCAAACGTAGAAGATAGAAGTAGGCTATAAGCTTGAACTTATGAGTCATCAACAGCTAAATGATAATAGAAGGGATAGAAGGGAATGGGGCTGCTGAGAATTCTTATAGATTGAAAAAAGGGAGCCTTAACATTTAGGCATTGGTGAGAGGAAGGAGCTAGAAAAGGAGACTAAGAAATGGTAATCCCAGAAGTAGGAGGAAAACTAATAAATGTGATTATCACAGGAGCAAAGGGAAAATAGTATTTTGAAAAATGAGGAAGTGTTCAGTTGTGTCAGAGGTTGCTGCTATGGCAAGATGTTTAAGGACTGAAAATATCTTTGGACGTAGCAATATGGAGGTCACGGATGACTTTACTGAAAGTACTTTTAGTAGAATAATAGCATATAATCCAAATTGATTTTGATTGAAGAGGAGAAGGTCTTTTAGAAGGTAAGGGAGGGTAGGATTCAGAGGACAGATAGCCTTAGGGAGTGGTCCCTCCTCCACTACAGTATGAGAGGGTAGAGGAGAAAATGGGCACACATGTCAGTGACTTGGTAGATTTGGTGGCAAAGATATGAGATGTTTACTATGTGATGGCCCCTGTTAACTATATGAAGAAGCATCAGACAAGGACATCTGCTGAGGTTCACGGGGAGAGAATAGACATTTCAGATGAGTGTGTATAATTTGAAATTGTCATTCTAGAGAGGGTTGTGACTAGAGATACATGGTAGAATTTCTGGACAGTATCTACGTGGGTGACCATGAATTCATGGTGGCATCAATCCTCAGATGTATGATATTTCTTTCTCCAGTAGTGCTCAGCAGTTCAGATACAAGCATGGAGAAGGTAGTTGGTGTGTTTTCATTGAGTTTTGCTAGACAGATGAGACAGAGACACCAAAAAAGTATGGATTTTATGGTATTGGCAAAAAGTTTCATTAAAATTACAGACCATAAAGTCCAAGAATGAGTATAAGACAGTATGAAAAAAAAACCGGTGAGTGATGGTTAGAGAGAAAATGGACTGGTTAAATTGCCTGATGTTTAGTTGAAGTAGGATAGTAGAAGTAGCAGTAATTTAGCAGATGACTAGAAGCTCTGGAAGTTAAGGCTATATAGTGGAATGTATGAACAAGATATTTAAAAAATAGGGAAGTCTTGAGTGATGTCATAATCCAGGATAACATCACAAGACTGAGTGATTAAGGAGGGATTTTGCCAGAAGCTATCTGCATAGCTTACTGTGCAAAATATTTTAATTGAAAAAAAATAGGTCTTAAAAAAAAAAACAACTTTCAAGCATCAGTGAACTTATTTTAAAATTTTCTAAGATATAAACACTTTACATAATATTCATAAATCCATATGAAAATATGTACTGAACAAAGGTTACTGTTTAAACAAAAAAGAGAAAAATATTCATGCAGTATGAAAATTAAATATATGATTGTTGGACAAACATTCATGACTCTAGAGCCTTAAGAAGTCAGTACAGATGATTAGAGTTGGCAGTAGAAATGTAAACAAAATGCATGTTAACTGATTAGATTAAATGCAACTATGTACCTATGCAGAGCTGTTTCTTTTAAGCTATAACTAGATGAAATTGTATCTACAATAAATTTAGTAAATTTGATTGTAGTGATGTGAATTTGTTTTGAATTTCCTTTAGTCCGTTCAAGCTACTGTATGCTATAGTAGAATACCATAGACTGGGTTGTTTATAAACAATGAACATTTATTTCTCATAGCTATGGAGGCTGGGAAATCCAAGATTAAGGTGCCAGAAGATTTGGTGTCTCGTGAGGGCCAGCTTCTTGTTTCATAGATGTCCGTCTTCTCTAAATGTCCTCACATGGCAGAAGGGGTGAAAGAGCTCTCTAGGATATCTTTTATAAAGGCACTAATTTCATTCATGGGGGCTCCACCCTCATGACCTAAACACCTCGGAAAGCCTCCACCTCCAAATTATCATCACATTGGGGATTAGCATTTCACATATAAATTTTGGGAGGACAGAAACATTCAGTCTATAGTAGGTGCCTTCTAAAGTATGTCTTCTAAAGATTTCATTTACAAAGCTTTCTTGTGTTACCATTTTATGATGTAGATTTATAGTTTATGTATTTAAAGTTTTTTTCTTTAAAATGTTTTAGAAGATAGTTCATTGACAAATCTTAGGGTTAACTATTCTAGTAACTTAAGTCATTTCTGATACATTATGAAGTGTTTCTCCAAGAGAGATCTGTTGATATATATGGATATACAACCATTAATTTTGCATTTGGAAGTTCATCTTATAATTTAGCTGGAAATTCTTTTACATTGATAATAAAGTGGACCTAAGCCTTGAGGGTAATGTTTGTTTTTAACTTAATAATTGATCTTTATTTTAATCTGAGGTATCCCATTCCTCTGAAGCAGTACAAATAGTGACTAATTCCAGGGTCCTGCAAAATGAGGAAATCCAAGAGGTTTAATGATATGGGCATAGAACACAAGAATTTTTTCACAGCTCTTTATTATAAACACTTTTGTTTTTCATTTGTGCCATTAGATAGAAGGTTAGGGTTAGACCAGATAAGCAAAAGAGATTGTCACATTTGTCTTATAAGTCCCATTTGGTTGATGCATTTATTTGTTTAATCTTATTTTAACAGATATTTTTAAGTTCTTCATATAATAATCGTGATAGTTGCTCTAATTTATAAATTGCTGCTAACTTCTGTGTTTCAATTCTTATAGCTAACTTGGTATTAAAATTATTAAATAGTGGCTTCTTACTTTAGTCTTGTGTCATGCACTTCCTCTAGTCAGTAAGTAGACTTATTATTCAATTTAGATTTAACTATTAATTCAAATAACAACTGTAGCATGTGTGTTGGGTGTTTTTTTTTTTAATATCTTTATTGGAGTATAACTGCTTCACAATGTTGTGTTAGTTTCTGCTGTACGACAAAGTAAATCAGCTATATGTATACATATATGCCCATATCCCCTCCTTCTTAAGCCTCCCTCCCACCCTCCCTATCCTACCCCTCTAGGTCATCACAAAGCATCGAGCTGATCTCCCTGTGCTATGCAACAGCTTCCCACTAGCCATCCATTTTACATTTCGTAGTGTATTTATGTCAATGCTACTCTTTCATTTCGTCCCAGCTTCCCCTTCCCCCCCTGTGTCCTCAAGTCCGTTCTCTACATCTGCATCTTTATTCCTGCCCTGCCACTAGGTTCATCAGTACCATTCTTTTAGATTCCATATATGTGCGTTAGCATACGGTATTTGTTTTCCTCTTTCTGACTTCACTCTGTATGACAGTGTGTTGAGTTTCTGCTATCTAATCTTTATGACTATATAATGCATTATGACTAGACTTAGAATAATATTAACCCAGAGTTTAACTCTGAAGAATTAGGTATAGTGGACCTTAAAGCTCTGTCATCTTGTCAGGCTTGCAGTTATTAATCTGTTTAGTTGCTTATGATTTACATCTTTATTCAGCAAATATTATGTGCCACCTATGGTAATTTTGAGCATCTGTTATGTGCCAGGCTGCGTTCTTGTCTCTGGAGGATTCAGTGATGAACAAACTAGACAAAGTCTCTGTTCTCATGAAATGTACATGCTAGTGAGATAAAATATTAAAGAAGTCCACAGTGTAATTTCAGATAGCAGTAAGTGCTGTGAAGAAAGTACAATACAATCATGTGATAAAGAGTGACAGAGAGAGGGGTAGGAAGAGGAGGACTACTTTAGGGTGAATTTAGGGAGCTCAGATTGGACTGACACCATTGAAGATTTGGAGAAAATAACATTCTAAACAGAGGAACCCAAGAGTTCTGAGTTTATGGTAGATTTCTTTCTTTTCTTTGGGACAAAGAAGAGGAGGAGGAATGTGATGGTGATGATATTGGTGATAATAAGACCATTTTTTGAGGGTTTATTGTGTGCCAGGTGTACAGTATTAATACTGGAGAGATTTCATAATCTCCATGTTGTAGTTACACTGAAGCTCAGACGGGCTGATTCCTGAGTCTTGTAGGAATTGGTAGAACTGGAATTAGACCCTGCTCTGTCTGCGCCATAACCCTGTCCACATATTATTCCCAAAGCCAACAGGGTTAGTACCACAGTCTTTCTTTCTTATTTACTTGCTCATCAGTTCAACATCTAACCCTCATGTAATGAGCTAGCTGCAATCTTCTATAACCCATGAAATCTTCCACTTCCTAAGCAACAAAGAATAACTGATATTTGAAAACTAAACTATGATATGTTAACACTTATGAGTTTATAACAGATTTTTATTCCAGTTGTATTTGAAATTATTTATTCATCACATTCATGTGTTTTTCCAAAACAAAATTTTCCTTGAATTTTTCCAAATTCTTTGAGTTGCAAGCATTCTCATTTTCCTTCTCTGTGTTTTTATTCTTCATTCCCTCACCCTCTTCATCAGAATAAAATGCATATTGAGGACAGTAGTAATTGATAGCACTGAATGATGTAGATGTATGCAATTTAGAAAAAAGAATAATATTTTCAAGTTTTGAATCATGTTTTCTGATACGGAAATATGAAGGAAAAAGATAGTACATTGTCATTTCAAGTTAAATTAAAATAGTTTGGTTTTATTAATAGACATAAATTATGAAGGTTTACCAATACAATTGGAATGCTTTTATGTAATTAGAAAATTCCAAAAAGAACTTAGAAATAGCTCATAAATCTACCATATGACAAAAGCACTTTAATAAATTTCTCCTGACTGTGAATAAAAATTTGGAATCCAGTTGCCTACTTGCTTTTTATATTTTACTCACTTAGACAAAGAGAAGGAAAGCTCATATTTATTGTCATATATCATAATAGTAACTGCAAAAAAATGATTAATATATCTACTTCTCATAGTCATTAAGGATTTGCAGTCAACCATTTTCTAGTATGTTTTCCTTCCATTATGTTAACTGTTGTCAAAAGGCAAGACTCAAAACCAGGGCCTTGGGTTAAACTAAGATTAGATCCAATGACCTGGCATTCCTCCAGAAGTTTTTCCATTGTGGAATTTCAAGATGCTACCTAAATAATGGGGTTTAATTAGTACTCAGATAAATGGGTAGTTGCCACACTTGCAAGGATTACCAGTCTCATGTCACCACTGCCTGGCGTGCACTTCCCACTAGTTTTACTTATCCATTCAATGTATTGCCCCCCATCCCCGTGTCCAGACAGATGCAGAATAATCACTGACTCTCCTTATAAATACTCAAAGTAAAATACCAACACTTTGACTTCTTTCTCTCCCTCTTCCCTATCAGATTAGCAAAGACTAAAAACCACGTTAATACCCAGTTTGGTGAGAGTAGGGCAAAAATTTGCGCAGACATTGCTGAAGGGAATGTAATTCAATACAGTTGCTTTGAAAAGCTATTAAGTACTATATATATAAGAAGATCCTTAATAAAGGTATTCATTTAGTTCTAGTTATTCAGCATTGGGGAATCTAGCCAAAGGAAATAATCCAAAATGTACTCATATTATGCCTAAAGCAATTAATGAATATATTTTATATACTCAGTAAATAGGAAGAAACATCTCAAATATCCAATAGTAAAAGAATAGTGGAGCAGATTATGGAATGCCCACATAATGGCATGTTGTACAACCATTAAATTTTTTCGGTACGCGGGCCTCTCACTGTTGTGGCCTCTCCCGTTGCGGAGCACAGGCTCCGGACGCGCAGGCTCAGCGGCCATGGCTCACGGGCCCAGCCGCTCTGCGGCATGTGGGATCATCCCGGACCGGGGCACGAACCCGTGTCCCCTGAATCGGCAGGCGGACTCTCAACCACTGCGCCACCAGGGAAGCCCCAACCATTAAAATGTATGCTTGTTTATTTACTGACATGGGCAAATATTGATAAGTAAAGCAAGATATAAAATTTAATATGTATAATATGTATATGATTATTTGTGACCTCCTTCACCCATTTCTCCCACCCTTCACCCCTCCCATTTCTGACAACTACCATTCTGTTCTCTGTATCTATGAACTTAGTATTTTTGTTTGTTTCTTTGTTTTCAGCTACAGAAAACAGAATAACGACGTAGGAAATTATTCTTAAATGTAAACAACATTTGCTTATAATTGGTATATGATCTTTCCCCTGTCTTTTTGTTTCTCTATACTTAGGTTTTTCACAGTGAACTAGTGCTAATCTTATGATCAGAAAAAATTAAAGGAAAAATTGTAATAAACTTGAAAAAAATCCTTACCAAACTTTTGCCCCTAGGCTTCCTCAGGATTTAGTTGTTCTAGCCTTTTTTAAGGTTTGAATTTTTTTAACTTTTCTTACAAGAATCCAGCTTGTGAAGTCTTGAAAGTCAACTTTCTCTCTTTCTCTCCTTTATCTGTTTCATGAAGAAAATGGCTTTACTCAGTGATAATTGAATTTCCTTCTTTATAGTCTATTTATAGATTTCCATTTCAGATGGTGGGTTTGTTTACAGCAACATCCATTAGATGTTAATATCATCCTCAGTTCACATGGAAATGGAGGTGACACAAAGCTTAAGTAAACAGATTGGTCATAAATCCTTGCACAGTCTCAGATCTAACTACTTAGTGTTTGTATTTTCAAGAGCAGTTTACAAAGACAAAAGCTAATTATAGTAACAAGATTTTTTTGTTACACACACACATCTATCTAAGGTGTGATACAAAACAGTATGTAGAGTATTTCATACCCTTAAAAAAAATATGTTCATTGGAAATCTCTTTGCATTTTCCATCCTCAACCATTTAAAAGCCGAAAGAGTGGAATTATTTGTGATTATTAATATAGAGTCAATAATAAAGTTTATGTCCATTACTAACATCGAAGGAAATCTGGGACTACTGAGGCATTTGGCACAATCTGTGACTTTGTCTTTCTGTACAGGATCTAATTGAAAGAAGGTATTAGGGAAGACATAGCACAGAGCCTTTTTCCTGTTGTTACAGCAGTAAATATCCCTTAAGAAACTTCAAAAGCAGGCATGCTTGCTTGAAGAAGAAGAGAGTAAGAGAAAAGCTGTTCAGTAATGAGTCAGGGAAAAAAGAAAACCTTGTCTGAAATATAAAGGAGGTAACTATAAAGAGGGGAACGTATAGTCTACCAGACCACTCGTGAGAGTTCTCAAAGTCTAGATTCGCTTTATGATGGAAACCCAAGGTAATTAGAAACTATTTTTTAAAATTTGTAATATTTTCCTTTATATTTTAAAATCTAAAGCAAATATGGCTATATGACTACATGAATTGCTAGAGCTTGCTTATGGGTACACAGATATTGGAAATTTCTATATTTTGAAATACTTTATTTTTAAAAACTGTTTTGGGGAATCTATAGATGTGATGAATAGCCAAGTGTCTTCTTTCACTGCACTCTCTTCTCAACCTAAAACTCTGCCTCTCCTTCCATTTATGAGGATTAGCTACTTACCTGTGATCCTGTAATTGGAGTAGACGTCTGTGTAATGATCTGAGGCTGTCACTACTTAAAATTGTATTTCTAAGGAAAGTTGCCATATTTTGGACCTATAGGTAAACCATCTGCAAACAGATGTCTACTTGAAATATTCATCATATTGGAGACATCTACCTAGTGAACTTAAGTAGCTCTTATGGAGTAGAAGGAACATTGCTCTTAGAATCTAGAATCCTGGCTTCTCAGACCCTGTTTAGTGGTTGACTCACTGCATTACCTTGAGCGAGCCATTTTATCACTTTTCAGATTTTTTTCATTAAAGTAATGGAATATGAAATAAATGTCTTTTAAGCATCTGCTACATTCAGTGTTCTGGAGCTATGATACACTGATTTTCAAGTTCACAGAATGTTATAACTTGGAAGAACAGTGTGTGGGAGAAGTTTCCTCTTCATAACTCAAAACTTCTTAACTTACTTTTGGGCATAAGCACAGTGATTCCTTCTGATGAAATGTAGATTGGTGCTTCATGATATATGATGTTTAGGTAGTCCAGATACGTAAATACCTGGAGTGAAAAAGAAGTAAGAAAGTTGGGCGTCTTTATGCTCTGGAAAAACCTTGTGTCCTATGGAAGAGAAATTGGCTGGTTGATAGTGGAAGGGAGATGCTAAAAATTAGAGAAGCACTGCAAAGAGAACAAGAAACTGCTATAGACACAAACAGTTAGGAACATGCACTGATTCTTTACTTATGAATACCTACAGTCTTAACTCCTTCCTTACCCAAAATGTGAACGCAGATTGCTTTCCATTATAATCAGATCTCCCATTTTTAATGACAAACTCAACAAGAATTTTGTCAGCGGTAGCAAGAAAGAAAAGGATTTATATACAGCAAAGCTGGCTTTCAGGTGTAAAGGACACAGGCAAACAATTATCTGCATGCAAGAACTTGGGGAATATTGTTTCCAAGAGCTCTTCCTGATGAATATACCAAGCAACAAGCTTCAGACAACCAGAAGGCCCCGTATCGTGTGACTCCATTTTTATGAAATGTCCAAAATAGGCAAATCTGCAGACAGAAAGTAGATTAGAGGTTGCCTAGGGCTGAAGTGGTTGGAGGAAATGAGGAGTGACTGCTAATGAACATGGTGTTTCTTTTGGAGGGATGATAAAAATGTTCTAAATATTGTGAGAGTCAATTTAGTATGACTATACTAAAACCAGCGAAATGTATACTTATGGGTAAATTGTATGATGAAAGTGTTAAAAAGAAAAACATTGTAGCTCTCAATTTTAATTGAAAATATTAGTAAAAACTTATGAGATATTTTATCTTAAAATATATAAATATGCATGTGTATCTGTGTGTGTGTGTGTGTGTGTGTGTGTGTGTGTGTGTGTGTGTGTGTCTCCCTTGAAAAGGCCCAGAAACAATGAATCATCCCTAGCACCCAGATTGGGTCTTGAATTCCTATTTCTTACGAACCACGGTTTCCTGGAGAAATGGCTAAAATAGAAAAATTACAAGATTATTCTGAAACATCTTATCAAACCAAGTAACAAAGATGCTGACAAAGACTACTAGAGTAATGTAAAAAGGACACAAGGGCCAACTTAAAAGAGGCTTCCTCCAGCAGAAGATGAGCATTTTGAGTTTCAGTAAAAATAAGAAATGTAGCAGATTAACACCCATTAAGTATGTTTAAGTTGGTAACTTGTTAATGATATTAAAAAGCAAAAACAATTGGTCACTTTCAAAGAATGACAGGGAAGCAATTTATTACCTTGAAAACTGAATCAAGCCTTTGACTGTGTGAACTGTATCACTGGAAACCAAGTAATAGATAAGCCAAGTATACGTTAATAAAATTATTTCTGTTAATAAACGAAAGTGAAATGATAAAAGTAGAAGCTCACCCAGTTTTACAATCCCTGATGAGTTAATGGATCCAGGCCATGATTATCAAAGCTGCTGACTTCTCAAAAGGAAAGCAAACCTCATGTGTGCCTCCTGATAAAAGAACATATCACCCGGAGTCTTGTCAAAGGGATCAAGTCTCTGGATCCAGCTTCCAATTTGTCAAAAGTACGGTGAGAAGAATGTGTTTAACTGCACTATGCATGTGCAGGATGAGGCTCCTAAAGTTCAAATGACTTAAATTTGTCCAGATAAATTATAAAGAAGTGAAAGGGGAAAAGGGGGGGACCTACGGTTTAAAAAAGGCTTAGAAGTAGTTTTTGTTGTTGTTATTTTTTAAAGTGGGCAAGACTATCTGTCGTGTCAAAGGATGTGCTGTTGGTTGATAAAGAAATATAAGAGAATAAATGCCAGGATGTGGTTACTTTTGGAGAGAGGGAAGGAGTAACGACTGGGACAAGGCACACAGAGGGCTTCTAGTGGGGCTAACGAAGTCCTGTTTTGTGACCTGGATGGTAATTACCAGGATGTGTGTCTTGACACTAGGCTATGCATTCTGTAGGCATGTGTGTCGTGGGTGAGAGGATCTGTATCTCTGTGTGTCTTTAGAATTTAAATATGTTTTTAAATAAATCAGTAATAAAAGAGATTACCCAGAACAACAGTCAAGCTTGGTGAAATGAATTTTGGATCTTGGGATGTATTTTGGATCTCTTTCTCTCTCTAAAAGAATATTTAATGCATTTGCATTAGCGTGATGCGTATAAATTAGAGATCATATTTCACATGTAAAACAAGCATAATTCAAATGTACATGTAAATATTCTACATGCCTTAAAGTTCTGGTTGAACAGGTGTTTTAACTTACAGCATTCATCTTTTTACTTTATGAAACAGATTACCCAAATAACTTGAAACAATTTTTTATTTACCACTTTTAGTAAATTTTCAAGTCATAAACATACTATATACTTAATAGGATACACTATGATATGACATATATTATATAGAGAACACTAAACAATTTTTTCATTAATTCATTCTCATTTTACAACAAATGTTACTTTTGTTCAGAGTTGTTCCAAAACTTGGTTTCAGCAGTGTGGAGTAGTGGTCAATTGATGACCTCGGACTCTGGCACCAGCCTGTGGCATTCAAATCCTAGCTCTGCTTCTTGCTGGCGTTGTGTGAACATAATTAGGGGTGATAACCTTTCCAACCTCAGAAGCTTGTTAGAAGGATTATGTGACTTAATAAATGAAGACAGAAGAGTCACTGGAATATATTGAGCGCTATATAAGCATCAGCTATTTATTACTTGGCCAAAGTCATTTATGCATTTCAGTCTTTGGGAAATTATATGGCTGAAAGCCTACTTAAACATTCTCATTCCGAGCATCCCTGAACTTGGGCGTTCTTACTAAATGTGTTTTCTCAGAGGTTCTCATCCTATTTAAGCAGCTTAGTATGGGGCAGTAGTATAAACAAAGCACGTTGTTCACATTTTATAGTTTATGTCTGAATATTCACTTTCAAATACAGTTAGCATGTTACAGGTAACTTGGAGTGAAATCTCTTTTATGTTCTTTTTATCTTGAAATGTTATCAGTTCACAGTATAAGTGTATATTATTGCAAGAGCTATAAAAGAGGAAGATGTTTAAGCAAGGAGGAAGGGAGGCAAGAAAGAAAAGAAAGAAGGAAGTGGGGGAAGAAAGAAAGAAAAAAACTCATGGGGAAAAGGAGTGACCTTGAAATATTTGATTTGCAATCCAGTTTAACGATATGCGTGTGGTCTGTGATTATAATTAGCTGTGTGATTATTTTATTCACCTATATTTGTATTTCTTAGTGAAAAATCTTTATCATGACATTTCAAATGTAAAAAGTTATTCAACCAGCACAAAACCAGTATGTTGATCCCCTCCACCCCAATTCTAGATTCTAACCAATCATTGACAAACAAAGCTTAGCCTGTGTGGAAAGAGTTTGGAAAGGCCTTAGGAAACTTAAAAATGTTTATTTATTTAATTTTTCCAAGTTTTCTGAGGAATCTAGACATCAAGAAATATTTACATATATCCACTAGTTTCCATTTCTTTCCTGTTGATTTCCTTATTAAGAACTTTAATGAAAACAAGCCCAAAATATAGCCTAAGAAAATTGTACATAAATCTTCTTCACAGTATTAATAGGAACCATGCCTCATTTTACAGATATTTCTCAATTACATTATTTCAAATCTACAGTATTGGCCTAACTCTCACAGTTGAAAAGTAATTGTTTTATTGTTTTTTAATGTGTTTAACCTTGTATGACCAGTCTTATGCTAAAACAGGATAATTTTACCTGTGAACTACCAAAAATAGATACAAGAACTACTTTACATATAAATGGCCCTTTAAAACAATACTATTGTGTGCTGATTTGCCACAGAGTCTGTATGAAGAGAGAAAAAACTAATAAATGCCGTGTTGTGAACCAATAATTAGATTCTCAATGTGGTGTAAAGTACTCACAGGAGGTTCGTTCTTGGCCTCATAAATTTGATCGTATCTTTCCATTCTAATGCTATTAAGTGACTTAGAGACATGACTGAACAGCAAAACAAGCTCCTAAACCACAGTGGCAAGCACATAAGACTGAAATGCAGTGATGACTGCTACTCATTTAGGAATTGGCTGTCCCGCTTGCTCTTAAATATCAGGCGAGCAGCAAATGGAGAGTTGGCGGTTAAACTGCAAATTCAGCATCACATGGCTTAATACCTCTTGTGCTATTTGTGAAACTTGAAGATTATTAAAGATTTTTTGCTTAGTTCACTACAGAAACAGTATACATTATACCTGTGGCAATAAATATTTTTATTATTCTTTCCAATCAACTTATTTCCCATTCGTATTGAATTACCTGAGTTCACCTAGTTCAGTGCTTCTCAAACTGTGATGTGTATCAGATTTCCCAGGAAGACTTATTAAAACGCAGATTTATGGGCCCCACTATCAGAGTTTCTGATTCTGTAGATCTCAGTTGGGGCCTGATAATTTGTATTTCTTATTTCTTACAAGTTCCCAGGTGATCCTGATGCTGCTGGTTTGAGAACCACTGACCTAACACCATGAGTCCCTCCTCGTGCAATTAACAGGATTCCTTTTTTTAAAAAAAATGAACTAAGAAAATAGACATCCAGATTTGGCTTTCACCATTGTTTGCAAAACCATGTCATAATTTGCTGGATCAAAAATTGAGGGCTTTCCTGGTGGCACAGTGGTTGAGAGTCCGCCTGCCGATGCAGGGGACACGGGTTCGTGCCCCGGTCCGGGAAGATCCCACATGCCGTGGAGCTTCTGGGCCCGTGAGCCATGGCCGCTGAGCCTGCACGTCCAGAGCCTGTGCTCCACAACGGGAGAGGCCACAGCAGTGAGAGGCAGAAACATTTTCTCTTTGGGGAATTATAATAAAACTCTTTAACTAAAATCTGACAAATGTATCAAATTGAGCATAAGCTATTTGGGGTTTCATTTATATTAAGGACAACTCCAGTTAAATAGAGTTGCCCTGCAAATAGAAGAGTCCTGTCATAATCCCTGAGGAATGTGTGACACAAACTTCTATCATTACTCTAATATATAATGAAGATTTTTTAAGAGCCTTTTGAAATCTTATTTTCCCAAAGTCCAAGATCCATGTTGGACTTGGCCAGAATTTTTGTTCGTTTTTCTTTTTTATCCCTAAAAAAAAAAAGAGATAGTTTCCCTTTTCTAACCCTTATAAAGAGACAGTTGCTTTTTCCCAGGGTCTTCAGTCGTTGTCTTCAACTTAGGGCCAAAGTAAGAATACCCCACTCTTACTCTATTTTGTTAACAGATGAAATTTTCAGCGTTCATGTCAAGTTTTAATCCAGTGCATTGCTGTTTGTTTATTGTTAAAAGAACTTGACTCCATTTCCTTTGCATCTTGACTCTGTGGGTCTGCTGCCTGGCCCTTCAGCTGGATTGTGGGCTGCAGAGCACCCTCCATTACTTCTGATTACTCCCCTTTTATCCGTGATTGCCATGTCTTCTACTTGTTTTCCAGTTTCTTTGAGATATAACTGACATATAACATTGTGTAAGTTTAAGATGTGCAAAGTGTTGATTTGATCACTTATGTATTACAAAATGATTACCACAGTAGGGTTAGCTAACACCTCCATCACCTCACATAATTATCATTTCTTTTTTGTGGTAAGAATATTTAAGATCTACTCTCTTAGCAACTTTCAAGTATATAATATATTATTGTTAACTATAATCACCGTGCCATGCATTAGATCTCTAGAACTTACTCATCTTCTATACCCTTTGATCAACATCTTCCCACTTTCCCCATTGTTCGCACCTGCCCCCCTCCTCTAACAAGCATAATTCTACTCTACTTCTATGAGTTCAGCTTTGTAAAATTCCACATATAAGTGATATCATACAGTATTTGTCTTTCTCTGTCCATGAGTCTTTTTAAAAGACTATTCCAGTGCTTTCTGTTGGAGCTGGTTCTTTTTACAGATCTAATTGGTCAGTTCTTAACTACTGTAGGTGATTCCCATCTGAATGATAACCTTCAAGATGTTGACTAGTCACACACACACAAATGTACATTTTATTTACATAGATCATATTGGGGTAAGCCTGCTTGGTCTAAAGCTGAATTTGAGATCTTCAAAAACACCTAAACGATAACTTTCTCTACAGTTTTGTACAATTGTTTTTCCATATATCTGATACCTTTGCCAATTTTACATGGTCAGACTAATGGCAAGGATTTGTCTGATTACCTTGTGAAGTACTGCAACATTATTATATTTGTCTTCATTTTCTTTTTGGAGAAGAAATGGAAGTTATTACCTGGGCCTTCCCTGTATATCATAAAATACTACTCTGTGAATGTTTTTCTGTTGTCACACTTCAAAAATACGTGTTATTAGGAATCATTGACCACAACTCTCTCATTTACTTATGTATTCCAGGTACCTTGGGCAATTTAGCATGTAGTTCATAAGCACTCAATAAATATCTGTTGAATAAATGAGTTGACATCTTTAAAAGGTCAAAATTACAGAGCAGGTTCCTTTTTGGAAGCTTATAATTTAGAAAGTTTAAACTATGTTAAGGTGTGTGTGTGTGTGTGTGTGTGTGTGTGTGTGTAATCGCTTTAAAATGCATTCAGATAGTACAAGAGTGGCCACAATTGACAAGATAAATTATGTTTCATATTAGTTATTATTTATGCTCATATTTTAAAGAGGACGTGCCTCCCAAATTATTTCAATTGATATATTCAAAACTCTTCTAATATGAAAAGTATTGAGTTATGTGACATCTTGTATTCTGATGATGATCATTTTTAATAAAAGGCATTGTTTCATTGAATTACATAGTAGTGCTATCGTGAAATAGGGTATGTGAATATATTTTAAAACCTCTTCATTTAAATGAAAAATATTTAAGATGCTTTCAGTCAAGTTAGTGTAATCCAGGGGTTCGCAAACTACAGATGTGCTCATTCATTTACATTTTGTCTGTGGCTGCTTTGACCCTACAACTATAGTTAGTGAGTGAGTGAATGAGCGAATGCCCTCTGACCAGAAATTCCACTTTCAAACGTTCAACCTGAGGAAATAGTCATGAATACAGATAAGTATGTACAGAGATATTTATTCACTGCTGTTTGCAACATCAACACAGTGGAAACCTAAGTGTCAAATAATAGGGGACTGGTATCTAAGTTCTGACATATCCATACACTAGTATACTATATAGCTGTTTTAAAAAAGATGTTGCAGAAATCTATGCATTGATGTAAAACAGGAGTCAACAACCGATAGCACAGATTCAGTCTGAGACCTGTTTTTGTACTACCAGAGTTAAGAATGGTTTTACATTTTAAAAGATTATAAAAGAAAAAAATTTAAAAACATGAAATATAGAGAATGTGCCTGGCAAAGCCTGAGATAATTACTATCTGACCCTCTACAGAAAATGTTTGCTGACCTCTGACGTAGAATGATGTGTTTAATGTAGATTAACTGGGGATGAATTTAAAACATTACAAAATAGTATATGTGGGAAGATGCCATTTTTCAAAAGAAATGCAATCAATACCATTTAGAAGGTAGATAATTAAGATGTTAACAATAATTGTGTTTGGGTGGATAGGATTGATGGAGCTCTATATTTTTTGTCTATTTGTCTAATTTTATGATTTTTCGATAATGAGAATATATTCGTAGTAGAATAAGAAAATTTAATTTTTTAATTTTGGCATGGGAAAAAGAATAGGGAAAAGAGAAATTCTCTGAGTTATAGAATGCAAAGGTATGTTTCTCTATTCTGTAGATGAGGAAGCTGAGGCTAAGAGAGATTAATCAACTTGCTTTGGGGCACACAAACATAAGACAGAAATAGCCCTGCATCACCCTTTGATAACTTGAAATGTTCATCCATCAACTGACATATGAAATTATGAACTCTGTGCCCAGAGGCACTTTGGAGGTATCCATGTATAATAAATAAATAAGGGAGGGTGATGCAGACATCAAAAAACACCAGTTAAATGGGAATAGATGCACAACCAGATAAGTTTACATTTGCTTAGATAGAATGAAAAAAGAGTGGCTAACATTTTACATTTTTTTTAAAAAAAGCAAACAAAACCTATGTAGACATAGGTATTTAGTTTACTTTGTAAACTTACAAACTATTACTCCTAAATAACATACTAATTAATTGCTTTTTCATACCTATAGAGTTAGTAGTTCAAATGTAGTCATCTGACAGAAAAGAGGGCACATTTCCTGAAGCTCACACCCTGCACTGTAAAATAGACACAGAAGAGACATTTGACTTATCCTCAGGCCCTGGTACAGACAGCTGTTTACAAAATTAGGCCGCAACTTGGAAGGAGAGCAAATACACTACAACAGTGAGAAGTCTTCATTGTAATTAACCGATAGCTAATAACAGAAGGAAACAGTAGGATTATAGGAAGCAGACGTAAAAGCTCAGCAGTTTTTGGACCATTTAGTGTGTGGACAGAAGCCTGATATGCTTAAATTGTTCCTGAGGGAGCCAGTATCTTACAGCAAAGAACCATGATGATAACTATGATGCTCTTTCAAAAGCACGTGTGCATTTAATCACAATCATCTTGTGATTTGGAAGGATGATCCCTCTTCACATATTTAGAAACTGAGGCAAAGAGGGTGTTGAGTGAGTTCTCAAGATTGTACAGCTCAGTCATCTGATGACCAGGAACTAGATCTTCTAGCCTCAACTCAGTGTTGGCATGTGGTGCTGATGCTGAGTCCTCAAGACAGGATTCATGTCATTGCACTAAATCAAAAGAACAGATAAACATGTTTATAAAACCTACACAAATAAAAAGGTTAAACTATAAACATTTTGATGCTCTTTAGAAGTGAGATTCAGTATCTGGAAAAATTCACTAGCAGAGAATGCCTCATAACTCAAAAATGCCAGAAAATCACAATATATTTGCATAAATGAGGCTGTTTTCTTTCATTTTCTTTCTCTTATCTTTCTTTTGAACAAAGGTTTCTAAGCCTGGATTTTGTATATATCAAATGATTTGTGATGTTTACCTACAAATGTAATAATAAACAAAGCAGTCCCCATTTTAACATATGATATCACATATTAACAACCTTTGTGTGGTAGTTTCCACAAATTCTGTTAGAAATAATAGCCAGATAGGGTACATGTTTTCATAATTCTCTGTCTCTTTAGCAGGCATTACGTTTTCTTAAAAAAAAAAGAAGAAGAAGAAAGAAAGATGTTTTCTTTTTGGTGTAAGATGTATGTTCAGGAACTATGTGGCATACTTACCTAATATTAAATATTATTAACAATAGACTGCATATTTTCAAAACATTATGTTGGCAACTTGCCCATTTTTTAAAATTTAAATTGAGGTGGAAAGATCAGCTCAAAAATCCATCTTTAAGCCCTGTGTGATGACTTGAACTATTATGCTGTTATTTACTGTTCTTGGGCCAATGCTTTAGGAGTTAGAGCATCTAAGATAACACAGTGTGCAGTACACCTAACGATAATTTTAAGAGTGAGAGCTATCTAGCCATTGGTTTTCCTCTCCTTTTCTGTGCATTTTTAACTTCCATATCGAATGTATGTTAGAAGAAGGAGATACAACTTTCTATTACCATACTATTTCCTTTTCCCCAGCCCCACCTCTGCCCCATTTATCTCTAGAGCACATGTAGAGAAATTTTCTTCTTGAGGAAACATTATTTTAAAGGACCCTAATTATTTCTCAAGGTCTTTCCTTCAGACAGACATTGTAATGTTTCTTGGTGTTGTCATTTATGTATCTTTGCCCTTACAACTCAGAAAATTTCCATAACCAATGAGAACCACAGCCTTTCTCCCTGTCCCATCTCTCAGAATCCTGATGATTGAGAAATCCTTCCACTTGTAAATGGGAGGCACCAAGATGGTAAGTGTTGGGACTTTCTTGACCCAACTGACGTGCCTTTTTTTTTTTTTTTTTTTTTTTTTTTTTTTTTTTTTTAGGGCCCAGCCACTCTGTGGCATGTGGGATCTTCCCAGACCGGGGCACGAACCCGTGTCCCCTGCATCGGCAGGCGGACTCTCAACCACTACACCACCAGGGGAGCCCACTGATGTGCTCTTTTAACCAACCCTTTAACTTGATAGTTAAGGTCATTAGCTTGCCTTCTTTCCTCTGTTTCTTTCTTATCATTTTCTAGAACCTATTAATCTACCTCTCTCCCCTGCTCTCAGTCAGGCTCCTTCTTCTCCCCTTCTGCTTTATCTCCTATCCTCCACCCCGTTAACCCAGCGTGTGCACAAACATGTATATACTCACCCCCAAATAAACACACATCTGTACCCACAGAAGTTTTGCTCTCCCCTATCACCTAACTCAATCTCTCTTTTTGTTTTATTTCCCTAGTTATAGCCTATATCACTCTGTTTATTCTCTACTTATATGTTGCTTCATATTGTTTTTTCTGGTGTATGTTTTATGTTTATGTAGTTTTATATGGCTGATTTGCCTTCCTGGTTGTAAGCTCCTTGAGATCAGGGATCTTATTTTTTCTGGTGTATCTCCCTTACCACAGGGAGCAGGAAAGTACCTTAGAAAGTGTCTTATCTAGTGCCCTCATTTTACAAGCGAGAAAATGAGAGAAGTGAAATGACTCATCTTTATTGTGGCAGAACAGGTGAGTAGTAGACCCTGAACTAGAACTCGGGCCCTGTTCTGTGTGTGTGTGTGTGTGTGTGTGTGTGTGTGTGTGTGTGTGTTACCAAGCCACCTTGACTCTGGCTTACGCTCAGGGAAAGCACTGGACCACTTCCAGGAGTAGGTGGCATTGGTTTCTGCCCACATGGATGCTAGTGATGTCGACCTTGAACAATAGCCTGAAATTCTTCCCAGTTTTTCTCCCCATTTTTCATCTTGCCCTCTTTACTTTATGAAATCTTCCCCACTTGAGAGCTAGGGAATGAAATTGAACCCTCAGGAAGAAAATAGTATCAGGATACAATTTTATTAATTCATTTATCAACATTTATTCATTTTGACTAGGGGATAGTATAAAAGCAAACTTTAAAAAAGTTTCACTAGCTGTTAATTTTTTCATGAGAATAAATATCTTTAAAAAGCTAGCTGAGTCTAAAACACCTGTTCACTACGAGTATTCTACATCTAGATTTTTTGAGTTATATTTATCAGAAGTTTTTTCTTTCACTTACACTTTGTGCTTTCATACATTAGAAAGTCTAAGGTACAGTTGTATTGCTTCTTGTTGGTTATAACCTGTGATTACTGGCAGGTTAGCATGCATATCCTTGTTATTTTGAATAAACAAGTTGGGGAGATTTTAATGCTTTAATTTTTCAGAAAAGTGAAGAATACTCTCTTCATCTAATGGCCTAGAGGCTAAAAATTGAATTGTACTGAATCACAGGGAAGAAAAACAAAACAGTTGACAAAAGTTCTCATCTAATTAAATTTATAAATTTAAAAAATGAAGTTCATAATGCAGTTTGACAAATACAACAAATCATTTAATTTAGAGAAACTTCAGTTTAGGGTTTTGATTAATTAAAGAGAGAATGCACAAGTTAGAAAGAGGCAGTGAAAGATGTGTACACACTTACATATAAGGGACTCACAGGGGAGATCCCTCCAGATCAAAAGAATTATGTGTATCTGAGATGGTATGAATCTGGCATTCACTTGGCTATAGCTGCCATCAAACCATCCCGCATCAGAGCATTTAATTAGGGGACTAGGGCCTCTCTGAACCTCAGTTTCCTTATCTGTAAACCAAGATTATTTAACTAGATGACCTTTGATGTCCCTTCCAGCTCTAAATTTCTCCTGGATTAACTATTTTTATATCTTTATTCAAATATTCAGAACTTTTAAGGTTCCACTCTAAATTGAAAAGCCTGAGTAGCTCAATAAGTACTTATTGGTTGGCCCATATTATGTGCGTTAATCAACTCAGCTAATGATATGTGGGTTATTTCAGTTATTTTCAGCCAAAGATATTTATCAGATCTACGGCATTTTGTGCTGAAAGCTTTATGTAGCAAAAATGAGTAATAGGTAAACTCTGCTTGTACTAATGGGGAATTAGTGTTTGATCTTTTAACAGTGAAGTTTTCAGCATGAGCATTTGAAGGCTTTGATATTGTACATTTCAAACCGAACCATGTCTGAACTGAAACTAGTTCTTTCCAGAACCATCTGTTCTTATTCATTTCTTCTTTCCTTACTCTTTGCTTTGGTGTGTAAATATTCTTGTATAGTTCTTCAGGGATCTGCAAACTAGAAAGGCAAAGAAAGCCATACATCTTGTTTACAGCCTTGTCTAATCCTATCTGTAAGGGTAAAGTAAAAAGATAAAAGATTTATTTGGTAGGTTCTAAAATCTGAAGTTTTTTTAAACTTTTGATCAAAAACAGCAGTAAGACTGATGATGTTATTTAAGTATAATGAAAAGATACAGTTTAGGTATAGTCATTTTGAAACTCTTAACTTTAGACCATAAAAGTTTTTATTTACACCTATTTATTCATTACATGCTTGAAAGATTATTTTAGAAGCTATTTCATAACATTTTACCACCCTTCTTTAAGCAAATTTTATTAGTTTTGATTTTTTTCTGTGAATGTAATCAGAATCTCCATAATGCAGAATCTTTTTGAAGATTCCTTTTGGGTCATTAGATATCTGCCCATTTCAAACTGATTGGTGCAAGTTGCCCAAAAACCCTATTCAGTTTTAATGGTCATTTTTTAAAAAATGAGTATGTCTTCTATTATCAGCACAGATTACATTTTATTACCTGTCATTTTTCATCTTGCCCTCTTAACTTTACAAAACCCACCTGCCAAATACAGGTACCAACAAACCCTGAAAACCAAGATTGACTAAGAATTGGGTGGCAAATTAACACTTTCTATCTAAAAAATTATGATAGTTTCGTTTTTTTGCCAGTCTCATTTTAGTACTAGCTTTGTGACTCCTGTTACTAGTTTTTTCAGGAATAAATCAAAACTAGAAATGATCAGCCCTGCTCTCCCATTTCACTGGGGAAGCTGAGAACCAAAAAAGTTAAGTGATGGGTCCAGGCCTCCCACTGAACCGTAGTAGAGCCAATCCTAGGATCCAAGTGCTGACCTGGGTCCAATACTCCCTCCAGCATGCCTGCCCCATTTGAAGGGGCAGTGAAGTACCATTTAGTGTGCTTTTTGTGGTCATTTACTTTTGAGCACATTATCTAAGATGTGCTAGTTAAAACTTAACTGCACTTCAGAATGATTTGTGACATTTCTCCTTCATTCTTTTAACAATATTAACTTCGTTAGCTAGTTTGGAATTTTATTACTCACCATTTTGGGTAGAAAGATACTCTCTTTGAGAATCTGGATTCCTCCTCCAAGTAACTAACCTCTTCGTGTCTCAAGAGGAGGTAACAAATCAAATATTAAGAATTGAAATTGATTTAGGCCAACGTATGATTTCATTTAAAGTATCAATAGGTTAGTTAATGTTTTCATCCAAAAACTATTTTGTAATTGTGCCCAAGGTTGAGACTGCAGAATACTTGATGTATTTATTTGCAGACAATAGAAACTCGTGGAATAGAATAGAACACTTTGCAAATACTAGAATATTAGTAGTTTCTCATTACAGTGCTCCAGATATATTTATTAATATTTGATTGATTCATTCATTTATTAAATGAACATTTATTGAGTACCAGTTACTTTGCTGGATGCTAGAACAAGACAAAGTCCTGCCCTCATGAAGCTTACATCTAGTGGGGTTGTCAAACAATCAACAAGCAAGCAAATAAGATAATTAGGATGTGATAAATAGTGGGGTGGAAATAAGCAAGGTGATATATGATAAACAATACATGAGAATGGCCAACTTTATGTGGGGTTGTTAAGAAAGACCTCTCTTAAAAGGGGACTTTTAAGTGGATTCTTGAAGTTAAGAATGAACCAGGCATACAAAGAGCTAGGGAAAGGGCATTGCAGCCAGAGGAAACAGCAAAGGCAAAAACCTCAAGATGGAAAGGGTCGCTGTTTCCTTCCTGTCTGTTAACTGAGATTATAAAAACTTCCCACCTACCACTCATAGGAATAATGTGGAGATATCAATAAATTTAACACAAAATGACCAAAATTTGGGTTGGATATGTATAATAGACAATGAAGGAGAAATGGAGATTTTTTTCTCTACTTTTAAAGAAAAGAAAATTATTTGAGGATACAAGAGAATAACACGAGAAAACATTGAGAGATCTGGATCTTGCCTTCTGTAATCAAATGCTGCATTTTGTGATGCCAGTTGTCAGTACAGAAGTTCACAGGAGATAAAGATCTTGGCCTGGGGTTGGGACTTGACCTGGACCTTGGAGAATGAGTGAATTTGGATTGGCCAACAGGAGGCAGAACAGCGTGTTTCAGGATGAGAGAACTATGTAAATAAGTATGCTAAGATGGCATGATACATGCACACAAAAGATAATTATGCAAGAAGATGGAAGTGTTAACTGACCTTGTTGTGGTAATCATTTCACAATATCTACATGTATCAAATCATCATGTGTTACACCTTAAACTTACACAATGTTGTATGTCAATTATATCTCAATAGATCTGAGGGGAAAAACATTTTTTAACAAAGATACTACGGTAGACTGATCTTGAATGAGCACTTGAAACCCTGAAGACTCAAGCTTCAGCCAGGATGGTCTTTGAAAAAATAGAAGATAATAGATGGTCTGATTCATAGAGGTCATTGAAAAATCAGTAGATCATTTCTGACTTGACATTTCATACAACAGAGGGAATTATTATGGTTTCTTGAATAAGAAAGTTGTATGGTAAAAAGAGAAATCAGATAACATAGATACAGATTAATGGAGACAGGAGGGGAAATCCTGGAGAATGGAAAACCAGGTAAGAGGACCTTCTTTGCTCTCATGCCCTTCATAGTAACTGGTGATGAAAATATGAATGGACTGTGCTTGTATTACAGAAAGGAAATGGGCTGGATGTGCGATGTTGCCAAGAACTTTAATGTTGATGCTTAATAACTGAAGAGAGAAATCAGAAGTCAAAATGCGTGCTCTCTTGAGCCCCAGGGACTGGCTGACCAGTAGTGTCAGTGATGGAACTAGGGACATTTGCCTTGGACATTAAACGATTGATTTCACCTTGGATATCTTAAGTTCCAAAAGACAACAGGGTGCCCAGATTGTGATGTGAGCACAGAAGTAGAAGTGCAGAGCTAGAGTCAAGATGGAAAGTTGAATTTGGGAATGCAATGATGAGAACTAAAGGCTTAGCTCTTGAGAATGAATGCTTTTGATGAAGAATGTGTGTTTGAGGGTGGGGGAGGCATACATGTGCGTGCACGCGCGCGCACACACACACACACACACACACACACACACACACGTATTGGGTTGGCCAAAAAGGTCATTCGGATTTTTCCATAATGATCTTTTTGGCCAACCCAGTATATTTGTCTATGAAAATATATATTCACGCACACAGAGAACCCAAGTAGAACGTACCAAAACAGCAGCTGGATTAAAGAAAAGAAAGAATTTCAGGCAGTAAATAGGGAAAGTTCTTGGGGAAATACCCTTATCATTTTACCATAAATACTACCACTAACCTTTTAGAGTGATGACTATGTATCCTAAGGTCTTTAAATATAACAGTTCATTCAGTTTCTTTCCACAACCTTTAAAATAGCAAATGCTATTGTTATCCCCAATTTATAGTTGAGGAAGTTTAGGCACAGGTAGATTAAGCAGTTTGCCCAAGATTATACCCAATTTGAAGAAGTAGAGCTGAGATTCCAATATAGGCATTGTGTTTTCAAAGCCTGAGCCCTTAACTCCCATGCCATATGGCTATAATATTCATGATGGTGTTTTAATTACAAGTCTGACTTCTGTCCTATGTAAGTTTCTTGAAAAGGAGTTAATTAATTAATAGTTTTAAAAGTTGGGTGGAAACTAGAAGGTCAGGAGATGGCTGGGCAGTGATTGGATAATCCCTTACGGCAGAAGAGACCTTGGAATTCTCTAGGGCATGACAGAGACAGGAAAGGAAGAATATACCTTTTGGCTTATTTTCTTTCTCCTCTTCTTCCATTCACCGTTTGCTGTTGAAACAGGAAATTGTCCACTTCAGAAAGAGTTATAATAATAATTTGCGGGGAAAAAATGGTATCTTTATTTTTTAGTTCCTTATATACTACAAATGTCTGTGTCCTCATTTGTATTCCAGGAATGCTAGTTTATCTAAATTGACTGCCAGCCAAATTCTTACATTAAAACTCATTATTTCCTCAACTTTCATTACAAAGTAAGAGTTAGATTCCAAAAGAGTAGGGTTTCAGAAACAGTGTCAATATCGGTATTACTGAATTCTCCTCAGCCCGGAAACCCAGTGCCTGGATTTCTCTGTGGGGAGGCTTGGG
This sequence comes from Neophocaena asiaeorientalis asiaeorientalis, assembly GCF_003031525.2. Taxonomy (NCBI): domain Eukaryota; kingdom Metazoa; phylum Chordata; class Mammalia; order Artiodactyla; family Phocoenidae; genus Neophocaena; species Neophocaena asiaeorientalis. Next base: position 15,372,296 of record NW_020174698.1, read on the forward strand.
TCTTAAAGTAGGAGTTAAGGACTGAAACCCCTTCCTCTGGGCACACAAGCCTTCTTTGACAGTGGCTTTAATGAATGCTTTCCCTTGCTGGGAGAGGACTTTGCTTTCATTCTCCATGCTTTTCAGGGTTTCCCCAACCTTTCTCACATCTCCCTTGTTTGAGGAAGAGGCAGAGGAAATAGTAAGTTCCCAGCCCACCACGCTCAGTCGTACAGTATGGCAAGGAGAAGGGACAAGGCTCCTGCTTGCTGCCACAGCTATAACAGGGAAAGCTGTAGCAGTCCTTCCTTCAATGAGTAAATTAACTTAGTGCTTTTCTTGGGACCTAAAACTGTGAAGGGATGTCATCTAATTAATCTTCCTAAAGCACAGTTCTGCTCAAGTGAACTGGCTGCTCAAAAACTTTCAATATTTTTCCATTTTAACAGGATAAAATTCTTAGCCTTACATTTATGAGCCTTCATGATTTGGGCCTCTGCTGTGTATACCTGACCTTATTTTCCAGTATTCCCCCTTTTTGTGGACAGGGAAGCTGACTTATTCCATTTTCTTCTGCAGGCCCCCGCTTGCCTGTGTCTGTGCTTACCCTGAGGGATGCCCCTCCACTCCCCCCACCTCAGCCTGTCTCTAACATCATTAACCCCCATTACACACTGCATACAATCCTCATCTAAATGCCATCTCCACCATACAGCCTTACTGAACTCATCTGAACTCCTAGGTGATTTTAAGTTATGCAGTCATTTTATCTGTGTTCCAGATATGTATATGCATATATTGCCTTCTTTACTAAATTATTGGCAGAAATTTGTATCAAATTTAACTTTGTATCTTTCATATCACCTACACTTAACATAAGAGGAAGTTAAAACCGCACAGGGCTGAGAGGATGTATAGATTACTTGTAATAATACGTCTTTTTACAACTTATCCTTTCTCTGTGCCCTAGTAAATAAGTGAAGGCAGAACAGGACCAGAGCTCCTGATTTTCAATCCAAGACTTACTCACCAGCAACAGTGGTTCTCCCCCATGGCTTGCACGTTGAAATAACTTGACACCACCTGTGGTGCTTTAAAAAATTCTCACCTGGGAGCCCCAAACCATAGAAATTAGAATCGTAGGAGTGCAACCCAGACATCAGTATTATTCAAATCTCCCTACACGATTCTTTGTGCAACCAAGATTGGTAATAAATACTGCACAGCACAATGGCCCCTGGACCATTCTTACGTTCCTAGGTAATTCTATTAATTTGAGAAACTTTTATTTTTTCATATCAAAAAAATTTTAAGTAGAAGCATGCTCAATGTGAGATAGTAGAATAGCATATTTTGTTTTTCTTTCAACAGTAGCTCATTTAATTGTTTAACGTTTCAGATATTTCGAAAGAAAGCAGTGGAACTTGGGGTAAAATTGCTACCTGCATTTCATACTCCCTCTGGAATACCTTGGGCATTGCTGAATATAAAAAGGTAAAGCTCTTCATTTTCGACAACATGTTTTAAGTTGACATATTCAAGATTGTGGTCTAACAAATAGACACCGGATGGATAATTACTTGAATGACGTTGGTGACTAACACCATTGGGAGTCTTGGTGCCTGTCTTTGTGTTGGAAGTTATTAGTGTTTTTCAGTGTTCCGTGGCTTTAGATGGGTTCCCATTGTGGGATCGAATGACCCCAAGAGAGTCATGCACACAAGACATGATTCAAGGTTTTCACTGTTTTATGGTGATGTTGCATACTGTCTCCATAAATTCCAAGAGCATCCCATTATCTTTAAAATTGTCATCAAAGCATTTCACTTTCAAAGAAGTCAATTCCTAAGATCACTTCCCTTCAGTTAAGCTGCTGGTCAGAGATATTGCAGAGATACAACATTTAGACTAATCAGATCTCCCACACAACAGGTTGGTGTAACTGAGACTGGAGCACCTGACGCTGCTCACCCACAGTTGTAAGGAGGGAAGGGGACTGCTCCATTGGCCCAGATCAACCCATCCTTCTCATCCCATTTGGGTGGAGAACCCTGGCATGCCAAGTCCATGGCAGTGCGGCCCCAAGAAACGCCTGGGCCGAATAGGCTTTCTGGTATTCTCCCAGGAAGTAGTTTGAATTTTCATGATAGCTTGAGCATTTTGTTAATAAACAATTTTATCTTAAGCTTCCTTCTTAACTCCTTCTTCTCCATAACTAATTAATTGCATATATGTCTCTTTGTGATGATGGTGAAGATGACAATGATGACAGTCCTTTTGTCATCATAAAATATGAAAGTTTATTCTAGGTACTTTACCCATATTACCACATTTAATCCTCACAACAACTCAGTAAGGTCAGTACTGCTGTTATCTCTGTTTTACTAATCAGGAACTTGAGTCACAGAGAGTCTAAGTCATTTGCCTAAAATCATACCATATGTAAACGGTAGAGCTAGAATATGTGCTTAGATGTTTATACACACATTGATTCATAGGCACAAGTTAAATGGCTTTCTCGTTTTAGAAATGGCAAGAGGATACACAGGGTGACTTGGCAAGATTAATGCACATTTCTTCCTAATTATTTATTTTAGTGACATTCCTTCCTAAAATTAATCATGAAAAATCATGAAATTAATTGGCTAATAAATCAGTTAAATTCATGCTTTGTTTTCATTTGTATGTTATATATCTATACCTTGAAATCACGCTGTACCTGTCTATAATTTTATATATGTATGTGTGTGTGTGTGTGTGTGTGTGTTTGGGGCAGAGGCATGGGTGTTGAGGCAGTGAGGCAGGGAAAGTTCAAACCCCTGGGCCCTGTTAAACTGAGGTAGTTCTCTATGGCATAATGTGATATCTCAGGATCCATCCATTCTTCCCTTTGGACTCCTGCGGCTTTCTCTGTCAGCTTGGAGATCAATGGCATGTGCTATGCTGTCTTAAGGTGAAAGTGGGCCTATGTGCTTGGCTTGGAGGCAGCATGGTGTTGGGAGATCCATGAGGGTTTTTTTTTTGGCTTACGTAGATCACCTGTATTGCCTTCCATATCTTCAGACTTTGTATTTATAGGTAGTATTCTGACCTAGAAACTTCTCTGTTACTTGAGATAAGATCCGGTTATGAAAACACTGTGCACATTTAACACATTTTTCCTACTTACCCTCTGAGAAGAATGATATGGGCATAATAGTACACTGAGTTAATTGGTTATCAAGAGACCTGGTTCTAGGTATTTTATAGCTATTCTAGGTTTGTCTTTAGAGCAATCATTTTAACTCTCCAGGCTTATTTGTAAACTGGAAGTTAGGCTACTTAACTAGTTTTTTCTGTACCTTTTCATGTTTATTTCACTTTGAAATTCTGATGAAACACGGCCCTCTCCTCATAAAATGCATATTCCTGAGTGCACATACTTTTACTCAGTTTCCAAAAGCTAACAGTACCATTGGAGTCCACCTAGAACCTAAGGGCCCCCCAGGTTTAAAATACTGGAGTGAATGATCACTCGAGCCTTCTACTCTAAGATGCTGTGGAGATAGTTCTTATTGCTTCCTGGAAGGTAATGGAATTAGATAAAGGCCTCCAAAAACTAATAGAGGTGTGGGCCTACGTCTTTGCAAAAGTTCAGTTAGTTATTGTAAGGTGCTGATATCATTTAATTAATTCTAGCCTCTCTTGAAATCATCATAAGAAATTAGATGGTTTTAAAGCATATTTAACATAGTGTTTATTTTTTTACAGCCAAGAGGATTTTTTCCTTAGTTATACCTACCCTTTGTGTACAGTGGAGATATTTTTCAGTACATAAAGGAGTAGTTCTAAAAACTATTCAGTATTGAATCTGCTGTTATCTTTTTTATCTGTATCTCCTGAAAGTTTATTAACTAGGCCTTTAACTTTTTCTTAAGACCTTATTTTAGATTTACAGTATTTTACAGTATTTTACATTAGAACTTTTAATTTCAAATATTACAGGAAAATTATTTTGGGTCAAAAATAATGTGCCATTTCATTTATGTATTCTCTGATGTTTTCATGTTAAACTAGAGGAAATTAGGTGACCATTTTACAACTGACAGGAACAGTTTTAACTTCTTCCTGGCAACCTGTATGAATTTTTTATTATATATTTTATCCACTCTCAATTCCATTTACTAAATAGCAGTGCCTTACCCAAATTTATGCAATAAACCTTGGCAAAATTAATAGTAATATCAACCCACTAAAATTCATCCTGTCCCTTTGCCCAATCAAGTACTCTGATGGAATCCTTTCTTCTTCCAGCTGTGAAACTGATTTATCATCTTGAAGAATTTTCTCTAGGGGACAAAAGCAGTGTTTCATATTTAACTGCAATAATTAGATTTCAGGATGTGCTGTTGATGTCAACCTGTACATATATGCTGTTTTCTCTGAATCTCTGTATTTTCACAGTATGGGCCAGGGGACAAGGGACAGCTGGCATGGAGCTTATTTTCTAGTTTTCTGAAGCCTGTCACCAGTAGAAGTTTCAAAGGAGATGGGGAAAAATATGTCTGGCAAAATTATATTTTAATTAACTTCTCAGAATAAGGGAGTATCTATAGATAGGAAGGATGCCCAAGAGAAAAAAGTGCTCAAGGATGCTTTTTAGAATAGCTCCGTATTCACTGTTGACTGGCTTTGAAACTCTTGGCAATAATTATGATGGGGGAGGCAAACATGCTGTCTGTAATATCATAATTCTGCTCTTGCACCTCAATTTTGAAAATAGTTATGGAGGCTACTCTTTGCCAACATCTATATGTTAACAAAAATGTGAACTTACTGGTATTATCGGTTCACATTCCTCTAGTATTCAGGTTTTTGCCTAAAGATAATTGGTTTCTTTACCTTTTCTTTGTTAAAAAAAAAAAAGCATTTATTTTAGTCCCTGCTGTGATGAAGTTTCTATGCTAGGTCCAGGTAAGATTTTCTGCTTCTTTTCACTTTATTTAAAAAGATAACAGACATGGTCTTTCTCTCAGCGTATTCATATTTACAGCCTGGTTAGTAAAGCAGAATATATATTTTGTATGTTATACACTCACTCATGTAATTGACAAATGTAAGGTAGTCTGTGCCAAGGAGAGATAATAAGTACTCACCACGTTGATTTAAAGCAAAGCAGTATTTTGAATTGGGGAGGTTTATGTATTTGGAGCCAAAACACCAATAAGCCAAATTAGATTTCAGTATTTGTGCAAACTGAGAATAGCAGAGAACCTAAATAATTTACTCAGATCCTGCATTAGAAAGTCTGTCCCAAAATCTGTTCAGAAAAAAATGTTATAACTATTTCTTCTGCTCCATCTATAATAAATTCTCAATTCAAGAGATGCTATATTAAGCTATAAGTTAATTGAAATTATGAGTTGATAACAAGTGGTAATTTGACTGAACAGACACCTGGGTGTTATACACAGTACCTGATTAGAGCAACATGCTTGCTTCACCAATATGACAGTAGAATGAAGATGCGTAAGTTACCTAATACCTCTGCTAAAAGGAAAACATTGCCTAGATTTAACAGATTAGATTTTGGTAGAACTCAGTTTCTCTAATGTGAAAATGTTAAAATTTGATGTCTGATCTTGTTACTACTATTAGCAAGAGACCCTATACATTTTTTTTCCTCCAACCTAAAGAAGAAAAATCACTTCTGTGGTTTGTAAACTCAAACATTTCACCACTTCCCTAACTCTAGGTATAATTTAAGCCTAAGTAGAATATATATACTAATTTAGGGTTTTCTAAAGTATGTTCTTAATTTAAAATAATATGGTTAATATTCCCATTACTCATTTACATCACAGAGCATATAGTCTGGGCATTCCTAGTAATTATTCTGTCTTTACTATGAGTTAGTTTTAGCTTATACTGCTTTATCACTTGTTTCTCTTCGTGTATTTCTCTGAACTGACACCTACCTGGTGGTTATATTAGGTTAGTGGATCTGTCTACAGCACGTGATTTTTTTGCACACATCAAGGAACGTGCTGGGAAGTGACTGATCTCTATTCTAGCTCTCGTTAGTAAGCAAGGAGATGAACGAACCACAACTCCCTTACCTGTTTTTATTTCCTGCTTTGTAAAGCTTTATTTACCGACTACTCTAATTATCCAATGCAAATGCATACTATGTCATTAGTTACATTGCAGTGTGTATTATTATAATTAAATTGCAAATTGCTTTACTTTATCTGAAATGGGGTCTTAATTAAGAATAGTACACAGCTTAATGTTTTCTAATAGTGAGAGATTATCCTGTATGAAGCATGTAGTATGTATACTGTAACAAACCCCCTTTTTGTGTTTTGTAATACTTTGGTGGTGTAAAATGCTTGAATATTAAATTATAGTTGATGAGTTTTAATAGACACAAAGTATGAAAGACAGTCTAATTAGGTTAAAATTTTTTAAAGTATTTTCCTTATATCTCCCTGCATATTTACTTGACAGATGAAATATAAACTTCTACATTTTTTAATTTGCTAACTATCTTTTAAAGTACCTGGTTTCAGATTTGAAAGAGGTGTATTATGTTTTAAAATGAAGCAGAATACAGTTCTGTACTTTAACATCATAAGAATAATATAAAATTTATCAAGAAACAAATCTTCTGATATGAGCAGATCAAAGTTATTTAATGATTTGCTAATATTCTAAGAAGTAAAATAGTACTTAGTTATCCTAAAAATGTTCTGTAGCAGTTATATAGCCCAAATATAAAATCAGAGCTACATCTTACAATTTATCTTTTATTTATATGTTTTATGGATCTGTTAAGAATTCAAAGATAAGTTCTACCAACTCTAGGGCTTCCCTGGTGGCGCAGTGGTTGAGAGTCCACCTGCCAATGCAGGGGACACGGGTTCGTGCCCCGGTCCAGGAAGATCCCACATGCCGCGGAGCGGCTAGGCCCATGAGCCATGGCCGCTGAGCCTGCGCGTCCGGAGCCTATGCTCCGCAACAGGAGAGGCCACAACAGTGAGAGGCCCGCGTACCACAAAAAAAAAGTTCTACCAACTCTAGAAAAGTAAAAAAGAAGTTACAGTCTTTCCAAGTATTTTAAGCGAAACTGCTTTATGTGTTTATTTTTTCTGATTGGACTTTATTATATTGTGTTTCCCTCTTTTATCTATTTTAATTCATTTGTCTATTTATACTCTTCTGGAAATAAAAATAACCATACTTTGAGGTTTTAAAACTGACATGCACAAAATTACTAATATCAGACATCAAAATATTATTACCACAGCTAAAGCTGCTACTTATTAACATTGTCAATATAACTCTTGGCCTTGGATAATTCACTTAATTAAGTTTGTCTTCTCATAAGCAAAACTAAAATAACAACGATTGTATCTATCCTGATGACCTCATGAGGCAGTTTTGTGGAAATCTAATGAATTAATGTGTAAAAGAAGATTAATCATTGCAAAGTGCTATGAAATAAATGTAAATTGGAATTATTATTAATTTATGGTTTTGTGCTCAATATTCATTATGAAATTGTGTGTGTGTGTGTGTGTATAAAACAGTAAAATAGGACATAGCTAAAACTGACTTGGTTTTGATGCCTTTTTATGGTAATCTTCTGTTTTTAAGCCACTCAGTGCTTCTAATCCATTCTCAAACTCAAGTCCCATTTTCCTCTGTCAGGAAGGAACATGGTGTTAGTAGAACCAGCTAGAAGTGTAGAGAGAATGTATCCCCATAGTCCATATAGGATCGTGGTGGCTTCATGCTCCAACATATATTATTTTTAAAATTATTTTGGAATAAGCCTATAAGATCAAAACTCAGATTCCTCTCTCAAATTATATTTATTGGTGACTTATCTCTTCTAGAAATAAGAACTGTTCAACCCATGAGGTTTAAGGAGAGTATGAGGCAATAAAATGTAATGTTATCTTCCCAAGTCCTGCATGCCAGCTAGTGCTTAATTAATATGACACAAACCTAGTCTATGAAAACGTATATATATATTCTTGCTAGAAACATCCATGTAGCCCTGTTTTCTAGTTCTTAGGCTGTCCTACTTCTATTAAGAGTCTGACTGCTGTGGTTATTATTTTCTATCAGTGATTCTTAGCCTTCCCGGTGCTTTAGAATAACTGGTGCATTTTTAAAATATCATCGCTGCCTCTCTACCCTACACTCAGTTTCATCTGGCTTGGAGTAAGGTCCTGGTATTTTTTTAAGCCTGTTCAGCCATTCCAGTATTCATTCTAGGGTTGAGAATCACTGCTATGAATCTAGTATTTTTATCCTAAGGATAGCTGCATTCTCTTCTCAGTTACCTTTGAAAACTTTTCCCTCCCCATTAATTGTCAGTTTAATTCTTGAAATATAGAAATATATTAGGCAATTGGTTTGAAAATACCCAGCTTTAATAGAACAGTGGTTTCCAACCTTTTAGAGTATGTAAGAATTGCCTAGAGGGCTTGTTAAAACACTTATTGCTGAGCCCCTCCCACAGAGTTTCTGATTGGGCAGATTTTTGGTCAGCCTTGATAATTTGCATTTCTTACCAGATCCCAGGTGATGCAGAGGCTGATTGATGCTTCCGTTCAGGGTTCACACTTTGAGAACCATTGTAATAGAAGAAATGACTGAGGCATCCAAGCTGTTTAGATTCTTAAATCTCAGAGCTGATCAGAGAGGCAGCCAACTCCAAACATCCATGGGGTGGAGGTGGGGGGTTAGGGGGTCTGTTTCTGTGATTAATTTATTTTTGTTAATAATTACCCAACATTTTCACTTATCCCTAAGCAGTTTGTTGCTTCTAGAAAACAGCTAATTCCAGACCTTAATTACCCAAAAAGAGTTTACATCTCCTTTTTTCCCTTGCAATATATAGTTTTTAATCCAGTAAGACTAGAAAGCAAAGTTTGGGTCATTTTAGCATAGAAGGAGAAAAAAGGCATTTTTAATTAAGGACTTCGGGGTGACTGTTAAAAAGAAGAGCTATTTCCATAAAGCCATTCTTGTTGCTTCAAGCAAAACGACTTTATTAATAGCAGCTGGTGACCTGTTTTGTATCTGAGGACATTCCACAGCCCATGAAAAGAGGCTAAGGTTATCCTTCCACCAGAGGAAGAGAGAACCTAAGCTTCTTCCAAATCATTTAATCCTCTCACCAAGCTACCGATCACTGCGTCCATGCCAGGCACTTAGTAGCTTGACCAAACTAAAGGCATTTATTTATTGCAAGTGGACAATAAGGATGGCAACAGTTAATTTAAATGTACTTTGTGTATAGCCTCCTTTATTAAGACTTAAGGGACAAGTAATTCTGAGCAAAGGATGCTTTGCTGTTTCTTAGTCATGCGTTGTGAGGCAGAAGGAATTTGAAGAGCCTAAGGGCAGATGAACTGTTCCCTTTCTTCCCACTCCTCTGGTCATAATTGAACTTAATACCCAGGTAAATGGGATTTTCAGTGTCCTTTGTTCTCTGGAGGAAGAAGCAGATCTAATCTGTTTCTGAACACAGGCTCTAAGAGTCCTCATAAGTTCTCCACACCACCCACTCTCTTTCTCCATGAATCTCCATCTGCCACAGACCTCTTCTGCTGTGCTTCTGGTAGGGGAGTGGTAGAAAAGTGATGTGTGAATAGAGTAAACTGGTTATTTTACTCAACTATGGATTAGATATTGAAAGATATTTTTTGTATATTTTCGTAAGGTCCTGCCTTTATGGCTCAATTACAGCAAATGAGTAATTAAAGTGCAGTAACGTATCAAAGGTGATATGTAGGCAATTGAGAGACAAACTATCCCAAGAGGATTGCTTAAAGCCGTTAAAAAACGACTTGTGGTGTGTGGGAAGTCTCTTAAGAGGCCTTCCTCACTCTTCAACTTTTGGCAGATAGATTCTTGGTACAAAATCCATGGGATTGGATTGTTAAATATGACCATGACTTTCCCCATAGCATCCCCACTGTTTAAGTGGTTAACTCACCAGGAAAATTTTGTTTAAGGACGCATAGTTATTTGAATGCAACAAACTCAAAGTACCTTTCATCCCAAGATTTTCAAATGCACAGAACTAATGTTTTACAGATTCAGCTTTGTTCACTGTGTTCACTCATTTGGGGGCAAATCAGCCTTGGCAATTTGAAATGTATTCTGTGTGAAGAACTTGGATTAGGAACAAGTCAGAACACATAATTCATACAGTGCCTTTACAGGTCAGCAGTGGAATAATCTTTTCAGGGAGTTACAATCCCAGGTTTTTAATGAAGCAGCAATCAGTTTTCCTGTGATGAATCTCAAGACCAGACTCACATTGTTAGTATGGGGCAGACCTTTCAAATATCTAATAAAGTTTAATCTAAAAGTTATGAAATTGTTTGAAAAGGTGTTTGAAAATCAGCCTAGGTCTCAAGGCACTTTCTCAGCCTTTACAATTGTTAATCATTGTAAATATTCAACTAACTACCTTGAATCTTTGAGTCGGAATTGGAAGGTCAATATAAAATGTTTATGCTGCAGCCAATAATTTTTAAAGACCTCACAGTCTCCTTGGGTACGTGAACCACTCATGTTTCCTGCTTATGTAGTAATAGCTGTAGTTGAACTGTTCTGAAAACTGGGATGAACAATTATTGATTGCAGTCTCTTTTATTAACTGGAAAAAGAAAAGTGATGGAGCAGTAGTAAGAATTAATTGTAATTTACTAATCTGGAAACTAATGTGCAGCTGGGCATGAGTAGAGGCAGTGCAATCTGGTGATTTAGCAATCATGACAAATTATCTTCATCTGTAAGGTGTAGAGTTGCTAGCTTTCCATTATTTGATTTTTAGTAACAGACCCAGTTTTAGGAAGACTTTATATGAATGCCCATGTTGCCGTTTTATCCTGGAAATGTCACTTGGAGTCTGGCATTATTAATTAACTCTCATTCTCCCTCTTTGGCATGTCATGCTATAGTTTCTATGGAACATTTGTACAAAACAGTGATTACTGGTAATTGACCTGCATATGTTGAATAATCTTAAGATGCTACTGAGAGTTTAATGTACCTTGTAAATTGAGAGGCTTCCAATTAAGTCGAGTTCTTAAGATAATCACTTTCAAAACTAATCAAGTAATAGGACATTAGTAAAGCTGTTATTGACTTAATTGTGACAAATTAATAAACAGACCCAGTGCAATTACTATAATGGCTTTATCAGTGAGCAGTTTTCCAAAATTTAAGCATAAGTCTGTTCTACTCCCTGGAAGTACAATAAAAGTTGCATAAGCTGTTTTAAGGTGCATATCATTCCTAATGGCTATGTGTGTGTGCTTTATACAAAGAGCTTGGATTTTTTGTGTTTCTTTGAAAATATGATTACATTTATTTCAAAGGCCAGTAAATCTACCTGCCAAACCCTCTTAAAGCATATGATTTTCTAAATGATCGTCTGTATGGGCTGGACAAAACTATTACACATTCTTGTGTTCTCTTATCTCTGCTTTTCTATGCCTTGTGCCCTTGGGTTGGTGCCCTCTCTCCTCAGGGAGCTACGGAATGTCCTGTCCCACTCTCTCTGTTCCAAACTGCTGTCAGCATAGTGATTTTTTATACCTGGTTGGCATTCTGCAAATGGACTTTGGAAAATAAATGAGTTCTGAATTACAGATTTGCCATAAGTTTTTAAATATCTGATAGTGCCAATTCCTATAACTTTGCTGATTGTAAGTATGTAAGAAAATGGCAGCAGAAAGAACAAGAATATAAGTCCTGCTTCCACTACCTTAAGAATAGTGTGAAAAATACATATTTATTTCTCAAAATACATCAAACCATGTGTTTAAGATGCTGCGTTTTATTGAATATAACAATATTAAAAAATAATGTGATCACATCTCTTCTTTCTCTCAGCCTTGGTTTCCTCATTTGTTAAAGTGAGATTAATAAATAGTATCAATTTTACAAGGATAAAGTTTATGACAGGTCTTTAGAAATTCAAGAAGTTGGGGGTCTTTTAGATGCAAAAGAGCAGATCACTGTGGAATTTCAGGAACCCGACATCATTGTGGTAGCCATCCATATCACCTCTGTTTAAGTTAGGAGGGAAGAATGGATTTTCAAGTAAAGAATTGTGTGTGTGTTTATGTGTGTGTGTATAATATGTATACACACATCTGTAATTCTAACAAGCCTCCTATGTGTTCAGTTTATAACTCATAGTCTTCCTCAAAGAAAGGAAACATTATAGAGGCCTCATAGTAATTGTCATCATCTGGAACAACAAAGGGAAGTACACAGTGGAACTGCCCAGCTGAAGAAGGGATACCATTGGGATACCATAAAATAAGGACTAAAATTGTGGCAATTTCATTCATTATGAGGTATAAAAATTATGGTTCCTGAACTTAACAGGAAGAATTAATGTTAACACTGTATAAATGCATCACTTTTAGCCATTTATTTACATGCAATTACCATAGCTAGTTGCATGATAGAATTTGTACTGCACAATTATATCAGGACAAGTCCATGGTTTTTAAGCATTTTTGCTGTCTTATCAGTAAATTATTTTTGAGCACTTACCCCAGAACATGTATTTTTATTTATAAATTATATATATATGTACCACTGTATTAATATGTCATGATCATTTTAAAACACTCAAAAAATTGTAAAAGGATAAGATATAGATGAGGAAATAAAATTTTATTAAGAGTAAATGAATGATATTTTTAGTGTGAGCTGTATTTTTTTAAAATTTCATTTTAATGCTTGTGATACAGTAAGTGATTCCAAGGTCTTGTTCTGTGTTTATTTCAAAACTTGGTTTGAATTTTGTCCAGGTGGAAAAGGTAAAAAGTTGTGTTGATGAGAGAAGTGTGGTATTAGCTGATCTTCTTAAAACATGATGCTTGCTTTAAATCCTGTTCTTTACTTATGCAAAGAATATTCTTGTAACTCTGCTAGAAAATTTCAGTCTTTCCTGATATCATCACTTCTTCTTACAAACTAATAGAAAATAAGAAAAGCCTCTGGAACTCTTCCTTTGGAAGATTTTAAAACAGGATAGGAAATTCCATTCTCAAGTTTGATAGAAATATGAATCTTAAAGGTGAACCACATTCATGCGTATTTTCATAAACATCCAATTTCAAAATGATCTTTTCTTAGAATTTCTTTCGAACTCAGATTTCTTTTTTAAATTCGTCTTAAATTGTTACCTTTATCTTCAAATGATGGGTTAAGCATGCTTTCTTTCTATTTCTTCTGTTTTTCTTTCTTTCTTTTTTTTAATTATCTGGTAGGTAGCATCCTACCCACTTGTACCAGAATACATCAGCAAATAGGGACACATTTCTTTTGTGAAATGTCAACTCTTAATTAAATACTTTGCCTCAGGACAATCAGAAAAATCTCTGTTCAGTGCAGAATATTTGTGTAGTCACTCTCCACCCCTTTACAAAGTGTTAGAATATTATAATTTTTCTACTGTGTAGAGGTCTTGGATTTTTAAGTTAACCACATCAATGACATTCTGTGCTCATAAACCCCAACACATACGAAGTCGCTGAAAGCTGTAGAACGAGTAAGGGTTCCACTGGGATTTTTAAGTTAACCACATCAGTGACATTCTGTGCTCATAAACCCCAACACATCCGAAGTCGCTGAAAGCTGTAGAACGAGTAAGGGTTCCACTGCCGACCTCTCCTCACTGTGTAGTCTCTACAGGAATCTCTGGGTGTCTTATATGAAACCTTTTACATAAGCACCAAGGGAGGGGAGCAGTGTATATCTGAATATTTAATTTAATAAAGCTTTTTTCTTTTAGATAAAAAAATTTAGAAATAGCAGCTCTGATAGTTTCTTCCTGCACTCTAATTAAGAGTCTTGCATTCTGTCTCAAAGGCTACTGCCATAAACAATAAGTATCTAAATGTCATTTGCCTTTATCAAGCCTGGACCAATGTCTTATCATTTGGCAGTTTATAATGGGCATATTGTCTTATTATATTTAGTGGACTTTGATCCTGTTTAGATTACTCTTGAGAATATTTTTTAAATTGGTTTCGAGGGAAGTTCTAAATTACTTTTAACTAGATATAAATGTTATAAGACTACATAATCTTGTGGTATTAATTTTCTCCACTTTAAAGTGGGCCAACCGTGGAAGTTTGCCTTAAAAAGTTGTTAATTAGATCAAGAGCTTTTCTTAGGTGAGTTATTGGTTTTAAGATGAAATAGGTCAGAAAGTGCTTAAAGGCATTAATCTTTAATACTGATTGGGTATGCAGTAAAGTGGCTGAGGGTGTTAGCCTATACTGGAAGAGTGGTATTTTAAAATGAACACCATATTTAGTGCTAGTATCCTAAATTTTTGCTAGATTCAAAGGACTTCAAATTACAGAATTCGCTAATTTATGTTTCTGAGGCTTATGACCAAGAGATGGTGATTTCATACTTATATTTTAAAAAGAAGTTTCAAAAACCAGAATTTATAGATTTATAAGAATAATAAACTTGCTTTTCCAGTTTTTCGAAAGACAGTAAAGCCTAGGGTCTCTTTTCCAACTAAAGATGCTACAAAATACATTTATTATTTTGTTGATCCTAAAGGAAAAGATATAAAGGGGACGAGATGGGAAGCAAGAGGAAGTATGAGTGCACAAGCTACAAGCAGCCAGACAAGCTAATATTAATGCCTTATGCTTCTGCAATTCTCTGTAGTCCACAAAGGAGTTCCAAATATATGTATATTTTTCATTAATTTGATTTAATCTAGTCTGGCACAGACATAAATATCCAATTCTGTAATTCAGATTTCCTTTTGAAATAGTTTGGAACAGTTGCAATGAAAAGAAATAATTTTATGCTTTAAAATTTTTCTGATCCCTGGCAGAAAAACAGGGAAGAGAAAACTGTCCTAATATTTTATTGCCATTATAGGCTATCACCATGTTTGTCTCTTTGTACTATTTCGATCATTCAGCACTTCCAGGTTATTAAAAGTGTTTTAAATGAGTATGGTTGAATTCCACATGCCTCCCAGAATGAAATTTCACCAGTACCCTTCGGTTAGAACTATACCTTTTGTTAAACCCACTTTCGCTATTTAAAGATAAAAATAAATGTAAACAAATAGACTCTCCTTTCTAAAGAGTTAAAAATGGAAAATTATGTGCATAGCATCTTTCTTATCTGGGTGAAAGAGCTAGGATTATGTAAATCTTCCCTCTATTCTCTCTTTTAGAATAAAGAACCTGAATTCCTTTTTCTCCTTTTTTGGGAAGAAAAAAAAAAAGATTTATTTTGCAAGTAGGATCAAATGAAAAACAGATACAAATTTTTTGATAAAAATTACAGATTATATTTTTAAGCCTTTCATGTAGAACCTGAATTTTTTTAAACCTTTTTTGTTAGAAACAATTTTTCTTCTTTCCTACCATCTTAGTTACTCTTCTACTTCTGTATTTTCTCCTTATCTTTGTGATAATGTCAAAGTGATCAAAATTTGAAACTGTATTCATTAAGAGTCTTAGTGGTATAGGAAAGAGTGAAAGCGTTTTTCTGTGGTTCAGTCTCCCCCTGCTTCCTTTAGTACCGTGGCCAGGCCCTCAGTGCAGTGAGAGAGCCCTTTGTATCCTCTCTTGTCTTGTCTTGACACTTCAAGGCATCAACCCTTCTCTCTTCATCTTTCACACAACCTACTTATCCACACCTCATCCTCCCCACTCTGCAGAGATGTTAAGATATTCTCCTATGAGCCTTCTCTAGATAGAAACATCTGGGTATTCTACTGTTAAGTCCTACGTTTGTGGCAGTAACCACCCTTTAATCCAAATCTCTAACCCAGTCCTCACTACAGAATGTACTCCCTATATCCTGCTGAGTGCCAGATAGCTCCTAAACTGAACCTGTCAAAAGTTATCTGTATGATTTTAATCCCCAAACCAGTGTCCCTTTCAGACTGACCTTTTGTTACACCAGTAACCTCAGTTCATCCCGAGGACATTTTGAAATACTTTTCCTGATACCTAGTCTGTCATCAGATCCTATGTACTTCATTCCCATAATATTTCTGACTCCTCTCACAGCCAGGCTTCTTTCCCATTCTCATTTCATCCCCGGGTTCTAGCCCCTGTCAGTTCAGTTCTTGGCTGGAGCAGTAGCTTTGGAAATAGCCAATTTCTCTACCCTCCAATTTGACTACATGCATGTATCTATTATAGCTAGAGTAATGTTCTCAAAACATTATCCTTCTGCTCTCCACACTTTCTCCCCTTAGTCAAGAATCTTTAACAGCTTCCCAAGAGCTATGGGGCTTTTCTTCAAATAGGCATTGTGCTCTCAAACCCCCATGTTCATGCATATTCATTCAGCCCCTTTGCTGGAAGGGCCCTCTTACCCCCAACAAAACTCTGCCATTTAAAAAAAAAACTTTATTGAAGTATAGTTGATTGACAACATTGTGTTAATTTCTGCTGTACAGTGAAGTGAATCATTTATACACACACATATATATATTCTTTTTCATATTCTTTTCCATTATGGTTTATCGGAGGATACTGAATATAGTTCCCTGTGCTATATGGTAGGACCTTGTTGTTTATCCATTCTATATATACTAGTTTGCATCTGCTAATCCCAAACTCCCAATTCATCCCTCCCCCACCTCCCCTCCCCCTTGGCAGCAACACATCTGTTCTCTATGTCTGTGAGTCTGTTTCTATTTCATAGATGTGTTCATTTGTGTCATCTTTTAGATTCCACATATAAGTGCTATCATATGGTATTTGTCTTTCTCTTTCTGACTTTCTTCACTTAGTATGATAATCTCTAGGTCCATCCACATTGCTGCAAATGGCATTATTTCATTCTTTTTATGGCTGAGTAATATTCCATTGTATATATGTACTGCATCTTCTTTATCCATTCATCTGTTGATGGACATTTAGGTTGTTTCCAAGTCTTGGCTATTGTAAATAGTGCTGCTATGAACATAGGGGTGCATGTATCTTTTTGAATTATAGTTTTGTCTAGGTATATGCCCAGGAGTGGGATTGCTGGATCATATGTCTGCAGTTTTTAAAGGTCCAGTTATGTCACCTATTCCGTGAAAGATTTTCTTTAATTCCTTTCTCTCTACCTTGTCCCTTCCCCACCCTAGACAAGTTTAATCACCTTCCTTTCTTTGTTCTCCTAACATTTTGTTTCCTTCTACAAATATAAGCTATACCACTGAGTTGTGGGATTTCTAAAAGTTCTGCGTAACTGTGTGCTGAATTCATGGAGATGACAGCTCCTGAGTGAATTAAGAAGTAATGTGATCATTTATTTTTCCCCTCTAAAACAAAAAACGATGCATAGAGGTATAATTAGCAAAACTGTCTTTCTAGTCAATCTCTGTTGTGTAAATATGGCATTAATTTGTAGTGAAAAATAATGTAGGCAGCTTTTTACAAAGTGGTGTTTCTTTTTTTAAAATTTTTATTGGAATATAGTTGATTTACAATGTGTTAGTTTCAGGTGTACAGCAAAGTAAATCAGTTATACATATACATATATCCACTCTTTTTTAGATTGTTTTCACATATAGGTCATTACAGAGTATTGAATAGTGTTCCCTGTGCTATACAGTAGGTCCTTATCAGTTATCTATTTTATATATATTAGAGTGTATATGTCAATCCCAGTCTCCCAATTTATCCCTCCCTCCCCCTTTCCCCCCAGTAACCATAAATTTGTTTTCTACATCTGTGACTCTATTTCTGTTTTGTAAATAAGTTCATTTGTATCATTTTTTTAGATTCCACATAAAAGCAATATCATATGGTATTTGTCTTTGACTTACTTCACTCAGTGTGACAGTCTCTAGGTCCATCCATGTCACTGCAAATGGCATTATTTCATTCTTTTTTATGGCTGAGTAATATTCCATTGTATATATGTAACCAAGTGGTGTTCCATCTTTTGCTCTTTTTCCTGTTTTACATAGCTAGAGAAGAGATTGAGGCTCCCCCATCATCTAAACCTTAAAAACTGGTATACCAAGCCCAGTGATTTATCTAAACAACGTTTAGATTCTCTTATGCAGGCATGATAAGAAAACAAGATTTCCAAACATGTGAATCATAGGAAGGATTTAAATTATATCTGGATACTTTAAGAAGGATATAAGAAGAATGGGATGGAAGATGTTTGGTTCAGGTAGGCTGATTTTAAAGGTAGAGAGACCACTTTGGGAAAGCATCTTCATAATTTTCTAGTATGAAAGCATTTTAATTAGAAGATGAGGTAGAAAGAAAGTTCAATTAAGGATATGTAAATGCATGAATCTTTGGTCCATTGTATCTGGAATGATAAAAGTAGAATATCACAGTGCAGTGTGGTAGATACTCCCCATTAATCACCAACCTACTGCCCAGACCGTGGCCCAACAGTACCTTTCTCTTGCCTTTGCCTTTTTTTTAGTATATATATTTATTTATTTATTTGGCTGCATCGGGTCTTAGTTGCGGCACACGGGATCTTTCCTTGCAGCACGCAGGCTTCTCTAGTTGTGGCGCACTGGCTCTAGAGTGTGCAGGCTCAGTAGTTGCAGCACATGGGCTTAGTTGCCCCACAGCATGTGGGATCTTAGTTCCCCAACCTGGGATTGAACCTGCGTCCCCTGCATTTGAAGGTGGATTCTTAACCACTGGACCACCAGGCAAGTCCCAGCCTTTGCCTTTTAAACTCTGGGTAGGTTCCTTTTGTGTGAAAAATTGTTTAAGACTCAAAAATACAGCTTTATTTCTTTACCCAGTAAGAGTCTACTTTTCATGAGCATTTTGATAAGCTATTTCAAGGGTTAATGATCGGGTAAAACAAGTTTCATTAATGCTTTGGCAAGACAAGAAAGCAGTAGGCTGGTGTAGAGCAAGCATAGAATTGTAGAATCAGCAGAAGGAACATGTGGTCCAAGACATATTCTGTGCTTGTTATCTGAGGTCCAGTTACATATTTGTTGTAGTCGCTGCAGTTATATTAAATAGGGGAAGTGCTGGCACAGAGAAGCTACGCCAGGAAAGTGGTCTGGGAACTAGACCTGTGCTTCCATTGCAGT
Source organism: Neophocaena asiaeorientalis asiaeorientalis (assembly GCF_003031525.2). Classification (NCBI taxonomy): domain Eukaryota; kingdom Metazoa; phylum Chordata; class Mammalia; order Artiodactyla; family Phocoenidae; genus Neophocaena; species Neophocaena asiaeorientalis. Next base: position 15,391,371 of record NW_020174698.1, read on the forward strand.
GAGTTAAAGGAACCTGCTCACTTATTCAGCAATCATCAGGTGACCACCCTCCTCATTCTAGATCCTGGGCTAGGTGCCGGGGATAAACTGGTAAACACAAACACTTTCTTGGTGACTCTTACAGAATTTACAGTCTATGGGAGAGACAGACATTAATTAATCACAAAAACATATCAGGGCTTCCCTGGTGGCGCAGTGGTTGAGAATCTGCCTGCCAATGCAGGGGACATGGGTTCGAGCCCTGGTCTGGGAAGATCCCACATGCCGCGGAGCAACTAGGCCTGTGAGCCACAACTACTGAGCCTGCGCGTCTGGAGCCTGTGCTCCGCAACAAGAGAGGCTGCGATAGTGAGAGGCCCGCGCACCGCGATGAAGAGTGGCCCTCACTTGCCACAACTAGAGAAAGCCCTTGCACAGAAACGAAGACCCAACACAGCAAAAATAAATAAATTAATTAATTAAAAACTCCTACTCCCAACATCTTCTTTAAAAAAAAACCAAAACATATCAAATCTCAGCGAGGTCAGAGACAGCTCTCCTGAAGAAGTGATTTTCAAGGTGAGATCAAGGGGATGTGTAGATGAGATCTAGGTGAAGAGGAAAGAGTGGACTATCCGGGCAGGAGAATTTCTGTGTCAGAAAGGAGCAGGGTAAGGCTGAGATGCAGAACAAAGGCAAGGCTGCCGGGGGCCCGGAGCAGCATCTGGAGAGGAGCGAGAACAGACTCCTGTTAGGAGTTCCATAGCTCTCTTGACGTCAGTGGGAAGTCATTGAAGATTTTAAGCAGCGTGAACAATGTGATCGGGCTTCAGTTTAACTGAGTTAGGTTTACTGCTCATCCCTGTCTCGAAAGCCAAAAAGCATACAACCAAATCATGCCTACTCTCAGGAGCTGATGATTTTAGATCTCTGTATTTTACTTCTTTCATATTTAACTTTTCCCCAGAACACAAGCCTATGAAGTCCTGCATGTGGAAGTTCACAGTCAATTAGGTCCTCAAAATGCTGGGTCCAGTTTTAAATTTGGTCTTCTGTCACTGGTTTAGCTATCAAGCAGCAACCTCTAAGATTTCCATTCAGTTGAAATGATCTCTGAAATCAGATTGTTTGACAAGGGACTGCTACCAAAAAATGACCTAACTTAAGAGAAAAAGCCTGTGATTTATACCAGTAGCAAGTTTGTATTTTTCAGTTCTGTTTACTTGTTTTGGTTAGTCAAAAAGGAAGACTGAAAAAAGGAACCTGATCCCTTAATTTGGAGAAGAGAACACCATGTAAAATGGATTCAGGTTCAAATTTGCTATAGCTTGAGATGAGTCCCACCACGAAAATCCTGAACTCAGAAAGTACAGGTATACAGCATATCTTTATCAGTTTATTTTATATATGTTTAAAATAGAGAAGAGGGCATTACATTAGTTGAGAATGTTACAGAGGAAGTAGCACTGCAGAAAAACAAGAGAAAGGTTCATGAAAGATGTAGCATTCTACTCTTGTATTGGTAAAGCACTTATCCTCATAGGACATAAGTGTGTGCTGTTGATTGTCAATCAAAAATGCTTGCAGGGCTTCCCTGGTGGCGCAGTGGTTGGGGGTCCGCCTGACAATGTGGGGGGCGCGGGTTCGTGCCCCGGTCCGGGAGGATCCCGCGTGCTGCGGAGCTGGGCCTCTGGGCCATGGCCGCTGGGCCTGCGCGTCCGGAGCCTGTGCTCCGCGGCGGGAGGGGCCGCAGCGGTGAAAGGCCCGCGTATCGCAAAAAAAAAAAAAAAAATGCCTGCAACTCAACTGCGTTTGTGAAATATATATATTTTAAACCAGCATAGCAGAATTTATAGATAAGTTATATTGCCCAAGAGGTGTTTCATAGAATATTATGTCCGTGAGATATTAATAGGTGATCTATGGAAAGAAAATAGCCCTGTAGGTAAATGTGAACACTGGGTTACAAAGGTTTCCTCACTGTAGGCTTCTCAGAACAATTAACTGGCCAATGTCGAAGTGCAGAGTGCATTGCTAATCTCTGGAATAGAGCTTTTTCACAGCATTGTTTTCCAGACTTCTTTCACGTGCAACCTCTTTTAGCCAGAACAACTATTGCCATTTCTGATCTACATTTCTTGTCTCCAGAATACACTTTCATAAATTACTGGTTCAGATGAATGTTGTTACATGTCCTCCAAAGAAGTCATCTTAGTAAATATATCATTATTCTAGTAATAAACTTATTGCGAGGAATATATCTGAAAATGAATTGAGATGTCATGTATTATTCATTTATGTTAGTTACTAATGAGAATTCCATGTGTTTAGAAATATGAAATCTTAATCTCAAAAAGTACCCACTGTAGAAAATTAGCATTATTGCTTATTTTTATGATTCTTTTTAATTGCAAAAGAGCAGACTTACATGTTTGCCCTCAGTGAGAGGTTTGAAATCTGAAGGTTAAGTAGCAGGAGTAGTGGTAGAGTTATACATAGTTACTATGTGATGCTTTGTTATGGGCCAGTATGAGGGCCCACACTTTTTATTTCTATATTTTGTAATTTTTAAAAGGTATAAGATTGACACAAACTTTAACTATTCATTTTCATCTATGGACAAGCAAAACATCTGTATTTCTATTGAGAAAAAATTTAGTATTGCCTCCACGTTTGTTTTTTAAAGTTTTTTAGATTCATTCTCAATTTCCAATAATCCTGTTACTAAGACATTAGTTTAGCAATTAGTTTCCTAAGAGTCTGAGCTTCCCAAAAAAGTCTGACTTATTTTATTTTGTAAGACAAAGTTAAGGTGTACAGTTACAGAACTCTTATTTTTCTGAATTACAGGTACCTTTTGTGTGCTAACAATTTATTCCATGATGCATTTTTGAATGGCCAGTCAAGATGCTTGAGTTTCTCAGCAAAAAAAAAAAAAAAAATTGTTAAAAGAATCATTTAAAAATGTTTGGGAATTATCAATATACATTAAAGAAAATCCTAAGTCAATATGATAATATCATGATATTTGCAAAGTGTGATCATTTTTATTGACCAAAGCTTTGGATTCATCATAAACACATTAAATACCAGTAGGGTTAGAATGAAGTTAATCAGATTCTTTGCTTCTGGACTAACGGTAAAACTTTCTTCAATTAAGTTATCAAGGAATAAATGTGCTGGTGAACAATCAATAAGTAATTACCACAAAGCTATATTACAAGGGTCTCTCTGAACCACATCACTTACGCAAGTCTAGTAAGTTTAGTATTCCAACATTGTTTAGCATTCAGTTGAATATGTTAACCTAAGAGCTAGAAACTCAAGCAGTTTTTTCTTGTCTCCTTTTTCACTCCAGTAGGTATTTTGCATATTTAGAAAATGTTTGGTTTTCTAAGCATCAGTGTAGAGCAATGAAATACTATGGGTGTATTTCTCTCTAGATATCGAATTTTTAAATAATTTTAATGAGTAAAATAGTCTTTGGTAAGCTATTGTTTTTAATAAAATTTATAGTTTATTTTTCTCTTATTATAAAAGAAACTACATTAATTGGAGAAAATATGAAAATGTAGAAAACAAAAAGAAGAAAATAATCACTCACAATTTCAATCCTGTGTAAACACTTTATATATCATTCAGTGCTCATTTTCAAGGAGTCAACAATGAAATCATATACTTTTTTCCCATGCTTTCTTTTCCTTTTTGTCTACTTTATTGAGATATAATTTACAGGCAAAAATTCACCCATTTTAAATGTAAATTTCAATGAATTTTGACAAATATATTAATATATACTTTGTAACCACCACAATCAGATATACAGCATTTTATCACTCACCAAACTTTGCTTGTGACCTTTGCAATCATCACTCCCCTTCAGCTGACTCCCAGCAACCACTGATATGCTGCTTTCACCATAGATGACTTTTGCCCTTTCTAGAATTTTATACAAAGGGAATCGTACAGTAAATGCTCTTTTCTGTCTCGTTTCTTTCATACAGCATAGTGTTTGAGATTCATTAATATTTTTCTATGTATAATAGTTAATTCCTTCTGATTGCTGAGTAATACTTTATTTTACGGATATACCATGGTTTATCCATTCTTTTGTTTATGGACATTTGTGTTATTTCCAAAATTTGGTCATCATGGATAAAGCTGTTTATGAAAAGTTCAAGTTTTTATGTGGACATGTTATGTATTCGGTTCTCTTAGGGTAAATACCTAGGAGCGAAATTGTTGAATCGTACAGTTTTTGTTTCTGACTCTCTTTTCAAAGATGTTTTAAACAGCCTCCGAAGATAAAATATCTAACATGACTTCTAGGGCAGTGGGCAGTTCTGTTTTGTATTGTTTTGTTGTGGTTTTTTGCTGTCCAAGATAATAAAGATAATGTCCCGTCCTGGAGCAAAAGTTGGGCAAGCTTGTTAGCAGCTCCTTTAAAAGATTAAGGTTCCTCGACTGTAATACAAAGCAACCACATGTGTAGTGTCCACCCAGGTCGCTGTGCCTCACCCCGTGTGATGTGAAAGCAGAGGAACTGATGTACCTATGAAGCTCATGCTGCCTGCCGTCCCTCTTTTTCTCCTTTCCTGTATTATTAAATAAGAACATATATTTTTACATATTGGTATATAATCTATATATCTAGATATAACGTATAGTTGTCCTAAGGATTACAATCTACTTTGAGTTAATATTCTATTTCAGGTAAAATACAGGAACTTTACAACTGTAAACAGTCAGCCCTTGGTATCCGAGAGGGATATGTTTCAGGACCCCCTCAGATACCCAAATCCAAGGATGCTCAGGTCCCCTATATAAAATAAAATGACATCGTATAGTTGGCCCTTTGTATTTACTGAGCATTAGTATTAGTTTTTTTGTTTGTTTGTTTGCTACTGGTAACAAATCATCTCAGTTTCTTGCTTATCTGAAAATACCTATTTCCCTTTTACCTTTGGAGGATGGTTTCATCAGATACAGAATTTTTAGTTTTCAGATCTTTTATCAACATTCTGAATATGTCATTCCTTCAGCTTGTAGCCTCCACTGATTCTGATAAGTCAGCCGTTACCTTGTCATTATTTCCCTGTATGTGATTTGCTCTTTATTTTCTGGCTGTTTTCAAATTTTTCTCCTTATCTTTGGCTATCAGAAATTTGACTAATCTACCTAGCTAGGTGTGGGTGTCTTTGTATTTATCCTGCTTGTGTTTACTGCAGTTTTTAGATTAGCAAATTCATGCTTTTCAGAAAAGTTGGGAAGTTTTCAACCATTATCTCTTCAGATACTTTTTCTACCTCTTTCTCCTTCTCTCCTGGAATTTCAGTTACACTTCTGCTGTGAAAGGTTCTAAATGTTCTCCTCGGGACTCTGAAGCTCTATTCATTATGTTTAAACTGTCTTCTTTCTATTCTTCAGATGTGATCATTTTTATTAATAGCTTCAAGTTTACTGTTTATTCTGCCCACTTCTTTGGCAAGTTCCACTTTAATTCTTTGAATGTATTTAAGTAGTTGCTTTGGAGTCATTGCTAAATCCAGCCTCTAGATCCATTCAGAGTCAGTTTCTGTTTAACTGTCCTTCTTCCTGAGTATGAGTCACATTTTCCTGTTTCTTTGCATATCTAGTCATTTTTGGTTAAAAACTAGATAGTGTGGATATGTTTGGCAACCTTTGATGTTCTGTGTTCTTCTGAGGATGATTTTGTTGTTTAGTAAGCAGTTTGCTCCTTTGGATTCAAACCATAAGCTCTGCCTCCCCTGCAGTGTGCAAAAGCTCAGTTCTTTTAGCTTCCAGCTATTGTTTTTAATCTGGCCTCCTGGGGAACTTTCTTATATCTGTGCAGTTTAGCATTCTGTCAAGGTTTGGGGCAAAGTTTGTGGTAGCATTAGCAAGCTCTGTCCTCTTACACTTGAAATCAGTAAGGCTTTAGCTTTCTGCCTTCTGAGTTAGGCCTGGATTCAGGAGTAACCTGAGCCGGACAAAGCCGCAAACTCACAAATCTCATAGGGTGCAGCTCTGCCTTTCAGAGGTAAGTGTTCCTCTGGTTTCTGTCAGCTGTTTTCCTGGTGACCCAATGGTATCTTATTTGGTGGTCCTCCAGGGATTTAGGCAGAGTATACTCAGATTTTTAGTCCCACTCCTTCTATGGCTTCTGTGGACTACCCCTCCCCCCCCACCCCCACCCCCACATATACATTTTCAGCTACCCTGCCAACCTTTAACTCTGTCTAAAGTAAGATTGAAATTTTGTGAGATCAGGGGAAAAGTCACTAACTCGAACTCTAACTCATTGCAGTGGCTGTCTTTCAGTGGTCTGTGCTTTTTATCTTTTTTTAGATTAAGCCTGATTTTGGTCACTTTCTAGTGCTTTTAAAAGATAGATAGATAGGGCTTCCCTGGTGGCGCAGTGGTTGAGAGTCTGCCTGCCAATGCAGGGGACATGGGTTCGTGCCCCGGTCTGGGAAGATCCCACATGCCACAGAGCAGCTGGGCCCGTGAGCCATGGCCGCTGAGCCTGCGCGTCCGGAGCCTGTGCTCCGCAATGCAACGGGAGAGGCCACAACAGTGAGAGGCCCGTGTACTGGAAAAAAAAACAAGATAGATAGATACCTGATTTTATAATTGTTACTTACTGGAGGATTTGCCAACCAATTCCCTTCACCATTACTGGAAGCCAGAAGTCCCTTCATTTTTAAAAAAATATTAGAAAGAATCCTTCATGTTGTTAAACATTTTCTTACAACATGGCTGCATACTATAAGATCTTCTAAATGGGCCAGAATTTTAAAACTTTCTCTTATTGTTAGATAGCCAAGCTCTTTTCACTCTTACATTATAATACCCTAATGTACAAGTCATTTATTTATACTTGGAAATATAAGTGTTTATACTTGGTAATAGAATTAAATTATTTCTTCAGGATAAATTTCTGGAAAATGGAATTATTAAATTAGTGAGTCTGAATATTATTAATATTTTTGATATATTTTGGCAAACACCCCTGCAGAATGGTTGTACCAGTTGTCAGTGTTACCTATGAAAATGAGGTTGCTTATTTCCCTTCAAGTCACATAACTTTAAATTTATTATGAGTTATTTTTTTTACTTAAAGGATTATTTGGTTTTTATAAAGCAAAAAATTATTCCTGACTATACTTTTTAATAAACTGTCTCCACATACTATACTTACATTTGCAAGAGTCACAGTTGTAATATGGTTACATAATCAAAATAGTAGAATTAATAGGAACTTTAGTTCATTTAGTTTAATTATTAGGCTTTTTTTTTTTCAGTGCTAAGAATACATAGAAAATTTTTAAATTTCACTTTAGGGAACTAATTCTAAGATATTTTAGAATAAGTTTTATATGTATTCCCTCTCTTCTCTTTTTAAAACTGCATTATTGAGATATAATTCACATACCATACAATTCACCTATTTAAAGTGTACAGTTCAAAGGTTTCTAGTATATTCACAGAGCTGTGCAGCCATCACCACCACTGATATCCCTTCGTTTTAAATAATAAATTGAGAATACTAGATAGAGTCCTGGCAAGGTCAGTGAGTAGAGAGTTTGTGGAACACAGAGAAGAAAGATTCTGCCACGAGGCGAGCTGGACTTTCTCCTCTCCATTTCCTAACTTTGCTCAGGATGTTAGCTATAATTATATAAATAACACTTTTGGGGCAATTTTGTGCGTGTCAAACTGTGGAAAGCTAAACATAGTGAGGAAATTTTCCTATGCCAATGTCAAAGTAAAGTTTAGACAGTATTTTTTTGATAGAGATGAAAGGTGCTAATAAAAATAACATGACAACAACCAAAATGAAAAATAAACACTGTAAACTTCTGATATTAGATGAAGCCTGTACTATTTCTCTTATGCCAGCAGTACTACAGCCAAAAAGAGCTCTGTAAAAAATAATGGTTCTTTACATTTTGAGGTCAGTTGGTTGATGAGATTGGATAATGACTAGGTATTACATGATTTGAAGAAATTATTAATGTTCTTTGGTGCCATATGATATTGTGGTTATATAGGAAAATGTCCTTGGAGATGAATACTGAAATATTTCATGACTAGATATCTATAATTTCATTAAAATAATTCCTCAATGGATAAAGAAGGTGTGGCACATATATACAATGGAATATTACTCAGCCATAAAAAGAAATGAAATTGAGTTATTTGTAGTGAGGTGGATGACCTAGAGACTGTCATACAGAGTGAAGTAAGTCAGAAAGAGAAAAACAAATACCATATGCTAACACATATATATGGAATCTAAAAAAAAGTGGTTCTGAAGAACCTAGAGGCAGGACAGGAATAAAGATGCAGAGGTAGAGAATGGACTTGAGGACATGGGGAGGGAGAAGGGTAAGCTGGGATGAAGTGAGAGAGTGGCATTGACATATATACACTGCCAAACGTAAAATAGATAGCTAGTGGGAACCAGCCACATAGCACGGGGAGATCAGCTCGGTGCTTTGTGTCCACCTAGAGGGGTGGGATAGGGAGGGTGGGAGGGAGATGCAAGAGGGAGGAGATATGGGGATATATGTATATGTATAGCTGATTCACTTTGTTATACAGCAGAAACTAACACAGCATTGTTAAAGCAACTATATTCCAATAAAGATGTTAAAAAAATAATGATAATTCCTCAAAAGAATACTAATATGCTTACATATAGGTATGTAGATGAAGCAAATATGGCAATATAAATATTACTAGTTATTAAATCTAAGTGGTGGGTATATGGGTAAATCTAGGTGTTTACTGAACTTTTGCTTTACTTTGTCTATGTATTTGAAATTTTTTATTAAAAATAAAGTTTATAAAAGTAGATCTGTGAATATTCTAAATATGAAACAAGAATATGGTCTTAACAGTGTTTAGTCTGCTATTTATGTAAAAAGGGATGGATATTTATTCATATTTGTTAGCATAGGCAAAAAAATTTATCTTTGAAACGTGATTCAAGAGACAGTAATGATTCTCTGTGGGAAGAGGGAATAGGAAAAGAGAAGATGAGGTAGAAATTGGAAGTAAAACTTTACTTCTTTAATGCTTTTTAATATTTTGAAACATATCTAATGAAAACATACATTATAGGAGAATATGGTCCTAAATTACCATTAAGGACTGGATCCTAAAAAAAACAGAAAAATAATTTTTCATGCCCAAAAGACTTTTCAGATTTTGGTAAATCATTAAGCTTGTGTGCATCTAGTAACTATTGTTGACCTGGACATTTAGAGTTCATTTTGGGAACATTAAAAAACTGAACTTGCTTTATTTTGTTGTAAGATTTCAGCATCATTTTTCTTGTTATCTCTATAACAAGAGATATTTGCACTGGGGAGTTTTTTTTTTTTTTAAAGTATATTATGAGTCAGTCTTATATATATATTATTTTCTTCTTTTTTAAAACACCATCTTGTTTCAAATAATGAATACTGATTGGTCGTATCTCAGTTTTCACTGCTAATAAATTCCTTTTGCTCTCCTAGACTCAGGTAGTTGGCTTATTTTCATGGCCCTACCATATTTAGCAGCATAAAAAGTGGCATTATGTAGTATGTGAAAAGAGTTAGAGCTCACATTCTAGAAATAGACCTAGCATGGAACCCCACCCCATTCCTGCCATTTAACTGAAGACCTTAGGGAAGTCACCTAACCTTGCTAAATCCCAGTTTCCTTTGTTAGATAGTAAGGTAATATTACCTATGCAGTTGTTGAGAAGATTAGTTGAATTATATAAACAACCTCCTACCTGTCATGCTCTCATTTAAAAGAGGCACCCATTGCCTGTTTTTAAAGTGTGAATTACCAATAAGTCTGTGAAGGACTATTATTTTTGACATTGGTTATTACATTGCTTCATTATTTATAGGTAATTCTAACAAGAATGAAATTTAAACTATTTCCCTTGCAAACGAGACCTTATATGAAAGTAAGTTTAAGACTTCCCTGGTGGTCCAGTGGTTAAGAATCTACCTGCCAATGCAGGGGACAGGGGTTCGAGCCCTGGTCTGGGAGGATCCCACATGCCGGGGGCAACTAAGCCCATGCGCCACAACTACTGAAGCCCACGCGCTCTGTGGCCCACATGCCACAACTGCTGAGCCCGTGCTCCACAACAAGAGAAACCACCACAATGAGAAGCCCGCGCACCCCTATGAGTAGCCCCCGCTTGCAGCAACCAGAGAAAGCCCACGCGCAGCAACGAAGACACAGCAAAGCCAAAAAAAAAAGCTTAATTAAATTTAAAATTTAGGTTAATTTCAATAAATTATTTACAACAATGTCTACTCAAACTTGCCAAGTAAAATACATTTTTGAGTTACCAACTCTTTACCCTTTAGAATTAAGCTTTAAACTTCCTGTTGGGTTTAACCCATTGGTTCACAGTTGATTGGACCAGCAGCTCTGGAAATCATAATGTCCTTTACAAACATTACATATTTACTATAGTAAAGTAGTCGGCATAATGATCAAGTTTGAGCCTTAGAAAGATTTCTGTGATAGTCTTTTGGAAATCATTCTAAAATGGATGTTGTTGTGTAAGTCCTCTTTCAGCAGGGGATAATTTATGAGAATAATCTTTAATAATTTGCTATGTGTATTTATAAGTATGTGAATTTTTAAAATGATGATTCATTAAAGACTCATAGTTGATTATTTAGCCACCTTGAAGAAAGGATATACTGTACCTGTCCAGAACAAATTAAGATTTCTTACCTTTGGCTAGGATGGGGAGAGGGAGAGGGACATCCCTGGGCAGGATTTTCATACTCTTCCTGATTAATATGTCATCAGTCTGTGCAGCTGTCTCTTACTACTAGGATTTTTTTTAATTAATTTATTTTTGGCTGCCTTGGGTCTTCGTTGCTGCACACGGGCTTTCTCTAGTTGCGTCAAGTGTGGGCTACTCTTCATTGAGGTGCGCGGGCCTCCCATTGTGGTGGCTTCTCTTGTTGTGGAGCACGGGCTCTAGGAGTGTGGGCTTCAGTAGTTGTGGCATGCGGGCTCAGTAGTTGTGGCACACAGGCTTAGTTGCTCCGCGGCATGTGGGATCTTCCCAGACCGGGGATTGAACCACACCCGTGTGCCCTGTATTGGCAGGCAGATTCTTAACCACTGCGCCACTAGGGAAGTCCCCAGGAATATTTTTTGAATTACCTTTTTCTAGAGGACTTGCAAGACATATAAGAGCTTTCTTAAAGTGCTGCATATTTGGTAGCTTTACAGCAATTAAATTGCTTTAAGGAAGTTGGCTGTTAATGGTAGCAATTTGTTACACTTTTAAAACTTGGGAATGCCTCACTTTGTTTCCTTATTACTTGAGTTATAATTTCTACCTCCAAGTGAACATTTGGTTAATTTATTTTTATTGAGCAGATATCTCTAAAATTGAAGAGAAAACAACCAAAACCAGATTTCTTTTGGTTAGCTAAATGTCAGTTGCTTAATGCAAAAGATAAAAATACTTTTCTGGACTAAACTCTTTATATTTTCAAAGCACTTTCATGTGTATTATCCCATTTGATCCGGCTAAAATAGTAGGAGGTGGGTGGCATAGGTGTTACTTTGTTTTAAAGATCAGGAGATGGATGCCTTAGAGAGTTTAAAGGACTTGCCCAAGGTCACACCTAAAAATTCTCTAAATGCATAAATAATCTTTAAAATTTATGCAGCCTGTTCTCTGATTTACCTGTAGCCTCTCTGTTGTCTTTTTGGATAAAATATTCTCCATTATTGCTTAAATGCAACTTTTTTTCTCCTCCATTAATGGGGAAATATTGATGAAACTATTAAATCTCTACAGGGAAGAAATAAATCAGTAAATTTGCAGTAGGATCAAAAATAAATACTGAGAGAAATTAACTTTAGAATACTTAAATATTCAACAGCTATACTCAGCTAAGCTATTGAACAGGTGCGCCTAATACAGTTTTTAAAAAAGTGTTACATGACTTGAGAAACAAAATACTTATGGTTAAAAATGTAAATTTTATGCTTACTTACATACAATAATACTTTGATTTTCACTGTTGAGTCTAACTTTTAAAAGAAGAAGTTATTGCCCAGATTTTCAGGATGTTTAAAGCATAATCTTGGGTGAGGGGAGAAGACTTTGTAAATAGGACACAGAACCCCGAACATATATAGGGAAAAAATTGGAAATTTTTACCAAATAAAAATTAATATAGCCGCAAAAAATGGCTAAAATAAAATGACAAACAGCAACTTGGGAAAAAATTGGCAAAACACATGATGGATAAAAGGCAAGTTTTCTTAATGTATAAAAAGCTCTTTCTAAAAGCATTAGTATGAATATGGATGGTTAATATGGCATAATGATAGTATTTAAAAATTAGAAGAGATCTACCTGTTTATCAGTAGAGGATTGGCTTAATGACATGTGATTATCCATTTTATGGAATATTATTATGCAGCTGTTTAAAATGATTATCCTAGAAAGTGTCTGTGATGAGCTGCTAATTGAGACAGATACCTTACAAAAGTAATATATATAATGTAATATCTTTTATTGGAAAGAACAAATCCTTGAGATATATATCTATATAGATATATATCTGTATGTTTGTATGCATATGGGTGGAAAACATTGGTTAACTAGGATTTACAGGTGAGAGACATTACAAGGGGGTAGGGATTCAATATTTAGCTGTTTCTCAGTTCATCTTTACATTGTTTCATTTATAACAATGTGTATACATTACTTATATAATTTTTTTAATTTATAAAAAGTAATAGAAGTGGGAGAGACAGTAACACCAATACATAAATGAGGCAGTTTCATAAACATGTACTTCTCAGAAAAAGATGCACATTGGCCATGAACATCAGAAGCTCATAAATAAATACAAATTAAAATAGCATTAGGATGTTATTTTTCACCTAGCAAACTCACCAAGTTTTAAAAATTTGATAAATACCCAGAGTTAGTAGCTAGAATGTTCTCATGCACACTCAGTTTGTGTTTGCATACAAACTCATTAGAAGGTAACTGGGTGGTGTTTATTAAATTTTAAATACATACTTTATGACCTGGAAATTCAACTTGTAGGATTTTATCCTAGAGACCTACTCATGAATGTGCCACAATTTTTATAATAGCAAAACTTGAGAACAGAGACAAATGATTGAATAAGTCACGGTACACCCACACACTGAAATACTATGCAGCTATAATGCAGTAGAGCACCAAGGTACTTAACTCTTTCATGAAACACAGTATATGGTAATATGTATAGCATACTTCCATTTGTATTTTTAAAAGTTCTGTCTAGTGACCATGTACTAGGAAATTTCAGAAGAGATTTCAGTAAATTATTGATGGTGTTTACTCTGAAAAATATTAGGATCTAGAGTATGAGAAGAAAAAGATTTCTTCAAACTGAAAATTTCCTCAAGTTGAATAAATTGATGTTTATAAAAAAACTAGGGAGCTTCCCTGGTGGCGCAGTGGTTGAGAGTCCGCCTGCCGATGCAGGGGACGTGGGTTAAAATTAAGATGATCAAATTTGACTTTGTCCTTGTAATTATAAATGATGGTTATTATAGCAAAATCTGAAAGAGAGAACTCATGCTTTTCTTTATCATGCCTGTTCCTGTGTCAGTCTTTTGCATCTTCTTAAGTAGCATCAATACCTACGCAGCTGCTAAAGCCAAAAAAACTAGAAATCATCCTTGATTCCGTTCCTCCCTTATCCCCAAATCCGGTTCTTCCTCCAGACATAGCCTGAATCCCTCCATGTCTGTCCATCTCCACAATTAGCACCTAGTCCAGACCACCATCTGCCTGTTGCCTAGATACTTGCCTGCTTGCTTCCTTCCAGGTCTTGCTCTCACATAGTGCAGTCTTACCACAGTGTCCAGAGTGAGCTTTAATAAAGCAAATCAGATTTATCACCTCCTATTTAAAACCCTAGAGTGAGTCCCCATTGTACTTAGAATAAATCAAATGCTTGCTCTGGCCTACCAGTCCTGGGTGATCTGCCCCTTTATCAGCTCTCCAGTGTCCCTGTCACTACAGCCACACAGCCAGCCTCTGTTTTCACACTTTTCAGAGTCATGACCCCCTAGGGCACTTGCAGGAACCATTCCCAGGTCCTCACTGACAATTTCATTTTTATCTTGCTTGTCTCAGCTTGAAACTCTCCTCTTTAACATGATCTTCCCAACAAACCCATCTAAAGAAGCTCCCTGTCAGACTCTGTCACATCAGCCTGTTTTATTCTCTTCTTAGTGCTTAACGTTACATGATAATTGTGCCATTTTTCACATTGACATCCTACTATTAACTGAAGTAGGTTATCTTAAATTCCAAGAAAGTACATTTTCCTCAAGGACCCAAGAGAGCATTTTCATTTTGAATGGGGGAGGGGGGGAATAGCCCATAAACATTGTTACTGTTCTTAAACTGGCATTCATGGAACAAGAAGACACTCATCAGAGCTGTAAGATTTATTTTGCACCAAGACTAGCCCCAATCCATAAAACCCTGGAATCCTCCTACTAGTTCATTGCTTTATTTCACAACAGCTCATTTCAGACCAGATCTTTCTGGAAAGTCTGGTCTTACCTTAGTCTAGTATAGTTTGTCCTAAGCCTAGCCTCTCCCCTTTCATTCCAGATTCCTCTGGAGATTCTTCTCATAATACCACCAAACTCTATCCTAAGTGGGTTAAGAACAGCAGTGTTCTGGGCCTAATAATTACATAAAATTCTCTGAGCCAGCAAGTTTGTACTATGAAATATAAAGCCCAGCCTCCATGAGCAGAGGGTAAAGAAGGAAGGGTTTTTTTCTCTCTTCCTTTTCCTTACAGGTAAAATGAGAGTGGTTATTACTTTCTAATTTCAAAATACTATTTTGATGTTTTCATTTTAGCATTTTATAATGTTTTCTAACAAAGTTACCAAAAGCTACATTTTTATGTCAGCACTCATTTATCTGATTATTTCCTTAAAGGTAAAATAAGTATGATTGTATGGTCTCAAGGTACTATACTCA
This sequence comes from Neophocaena asiaeorientalis asiaeorientalis, assembly GCF_003031525.2. Taxonomy (NCBI): domain Eukaryota; kingdom Metazoa; phylum Chordata; class Mammalia; order Artiodactyla; family Phocoenidae; genus Neophocaena; species Neophocaena asiaeorientalis. The sequence goes on from NW_020174698.1 coordinate 15,406,408, forward strand.
TGTATTCACTTTGGCATTTTACAGAGCTAACACACATTAAATAAAGATTTTTAAAACTTAGTTATGTTGTCAGTGCTCATATTTTGAACATTCTACTAGGAAATAGGTAGTTTTACTATCAAAGTTCCACCAACCATTTTGCTTAGTATTTTGAAACATTTTTCAAATGTTCATATCAGCATTAGGAGGCTACCAAAAGTTCAGACCATGTAAACTACCCATTTTGATTATTCTCACTTTGTGAAAGTTGTTAGGGAGTTAGTTACATTTTTTTTTAGGATTTTTTCCTGTAGTATAAAGAATCTTAATTACTGAAAATATATAAACGTGTAAGTTAAAGGTAAACAATTGAAAGTGTCTATACATGTAAAATATTTTAACTGTAAGTACTAAACCTTAGACTACTTTCTGAATTTTATAGAAAAAAAATATGAGTTACAGTAATTTAGAAATGGATTGGTTGCTGAAATATATAAATGCATCAGTCATCAACTTATGGCATTTACTATGTGAATATCTATTTTAAGGGGCGGTGGTGGTAAAAGAAACAATTGTATCTCCACCTTTAGGTCTTATTCTCAGGTTAGAGAGATGAATTTCAGCATGTGGAAAGATAAATAACAGAGAAGACATCACAGGGCAGCACATAGCTAATTATACACAGATGATCCTTTAGGACTGACTATATTTTATATAAGGATGTCAGTGAGAGCCAAAACAGGACAGTCATTGATTTCATCATAGTAGCTCAATGTTCTGTTGAGGACACCTGTCTTTTTTTTTTTTAACATCTTTATTGGAGTATAATTGCTTTACAATGGTGTGTTAGTTTCTGCTTTATAACAAAGTGAATCAGTTATACATATACATATGTTCCCATATCTCTTCCCTATTGCATCTCCCTCCCTCCCACCCTCCCTATCCCCCCCCTCTAGGCGGTCGCAAACCACCTAGCTGATCTCCCTGTGCTATGCGGCTGCTTCCCACTAGCTATCTATTTTACGTTTGGTAGAGGACACCTGTCTTTATTGTTGAGTTTTCCTCAACAATTTATTCTTCCTCTTTATTCTTTATTCGCGATTGTCCTCTTTATTCTTGTGTCATGATTTTTCCTAATCTTTATGTTTTTAAAACTTTAGTTGCCACACTGTTTCATAACACAGTTTTCCACAGTCTCGGAACCATACATAGTAGGCAGAAGGCAGAAAAATGAGAATGCAATAGCTTGGTAGCTTTATTCTCCAGCATCTGTTCAGAGTAATCCCTGAATCTGTTTGTTCTTCCCACAAGCCATGCACACATTTTTGTTTGCATGATCCTTATGTAAAAGTTCAAAACTAATGCTACCATTTCAAACGATAAGGTCGTTTAACTAACCATCTAGTTTCTTTGGCTGATTAGATTTCCATTAGATGATAAGAGAAATATCTAAATTTACATAACGCAGCTTTAAAGAATGCCCTAGTTAATAGCCCTGATTACCTATATATCATCTATTTTCTTGAACTTTTTGCTGATTCATCATTGGGAATTTGAATAGGATTTAGCTACATTTTCCCACTACAAGTTCCTTAATTTAGCATTTATTTTACTGATCTTGCCTTAAAAACAATTTATTGCCCACCCTGAAGTATAATGATAACTAATTTATTAATCATTAGGGAATGTCTAATGCCCTAGACTTCGGGATTACACAGGTGCATAAAGCAGAATCTGGGTCCCTGAGGATCTTAGAATCTAGTAGAAAGGAGAAATCCTTGCCATTCTGGTTGTGGAAAGAGACTGTTGTATACCATTTGGAAAATTAAAAGCCTGGGATCTGTACTGATTTCATTTATCTTGATCTGTAGATGAGCCATAGACCCATAGAATGAAAGGCAGAAAAAGAGATGAATAAACATAGCCAAATCTGACTGTAGTCTTGGATCTTAAGTAATGTTTTGGAATGATGTTATGTGTTAAACTCTTACAATAGTGGAATAATTGTATCTAAAAGGAAGGGAAGTTCTGGCAAACTATTATTAGTGAATTACTATTTGGAAGATGGACTATACTATGCTTCTGTTCCCTCCTGAGGTTTATTCGAAAAGTGGATATAGATCCTTGTCTGTAACTTCCACATCTCCAGTTTTAAAGGACTTAATATGATTTCAACAAATGGATTTGAGCTATCCCAGGAGTTCTAGAGGCTACCAAATGTGGTGGGATACAAGAGACCCACTTTGTAAAGAGAAATAACTGTAAATAGTGGGCATTTATGCCTCCAATACACATTCCGAAATCCATCCTCATTATCGGTTTAGACAATTCAACTAACATCTTCCAGCTGGAATCAATGTAGGCATTTTTATTAAGAAATAAGTTAGCTTTATAAAAGGTCCAGACATACCACTAAATTGTTTACAGTGGAAAAAAAAAAAACTTAAAAATAACTTAGCTTCAGTGTCCATCAGTAGGGGTGTGTTTAAGTAAATTAGAATATATCCATTCAGTCAGATACTATGCACTCCTCAACAACAACGATGATGTACATTGATTGACATGGGAAATGTCTGTGAAAAATGTAATGTATATTTAAAACAACAGGTAGAATACGATTTTTTTTAAGTGCGGTAAAGTAAATGTATGTGCATGCCCACACATCCTAAGGGCACTGAAATGCTTTCTCATCAGTACTGCCTTTTGGTGGTGTTCTCTGACCTAATGATAGGATATCCCAGTTTGCCCAATAACTGGGCAGAAGCTACATTCAACTTATTTTCAGTCTGTTGGAAGTGGTTTGGTTAGCAAGGAGGTCTTACCCAAAGGGCAGCTGGAAAACAGAATTTTAGCATCTTTGAACCTTAGGAGCAGGTTAGTTATGGAATTAAAGAGGACATATCATCTCAGTTTTTGTAGGCCCCAGCCTATCCTCCAATCCAAGTTAGTCAAATACAAGGACAGCAGTATTGACTGTGAGAATAAACTAAAATAATAAATATTCAGTTTCGATTCTGTCTAAAATAAATACCTACAAAGTGGGACAAGATATGGATAATTTTAAAAAATTATTTCGACCCTTGCTTAAAAAACTTAAGTATGAACATTCTTTGGCGATATAAACCACATGCTGCTGTTCAGAAGCAGTAAGTATTGGATTATGAATGAATTCAGTCAAGTGGCTACCCTTTATTAGCCAGCTTTCCCTGATAGGATAGCCCTCAGGAGACTAGTGCTCCCCAGTCAAAATTTCTGTGCATGAGCTACAGTAGAATCTTGACTAGTCTTAGAATGCCAGTCCCTGGAATTGTTAGTCCAAGTCTTAATGAGGTCTTAGACTACAAACTTGAAAGATTGGCACTGTGCAAGCCTTTGCAGGAAGGAAGCATTTGTAATAAGTGAAGCTGAAATTGCTTAATCTCAAAATCAGTTAGCTTTGGGAATACATTTAAATGAAACAATCATCATGAACTTTCCAATTATTTTTTTCCTAATCTATGCTAAAATCCAAAAGGAATATTATTGGATTATCTGCTCTTTTGAATTAAATATCCCTGTGTGCCCCGTCATTTGCAAACATAAGTAGAGCTTTACCATGTTATATAGAATATGGGAAATTTTTTTCTTCCAAAACTTGTTAACTCCATAGCCACAAGGAATAAGCTGTATTTTGGACTATGAACTTGAAAGGAGTTTGTTTACTGATCAGCTAATCAGAAATTATTCAGACAAGAATCCTCAATAAATTTCTTTATTGGTCCATTTCCCATTTCGCAGAGAAGAGCAAGCAGCAAGGAAGAGTAAATTGAAAGTCTATAGCTAATCAAGACTTTAGAACTATTTAATGTTTTGCTTACATATTCATCTGGCAATTTTTTAGAATTGTTTCAGTTCTATAAATTATTAGTTGCATTTGATTATATTAAGTAAATAAATGTATTTGTTAATATTCCAAATTTTATCTGGGGAGTAACGATAGCATATAACTTCAGGTACCTAGATTTAAGATTATTTTGAAGGCGTATACCATCAATCCAGAGCAATCCTCCAGCTACTTGATTCATTACAAGCTCTGGCGAAAGAGCAGCTCTCCCACAGCTCTCCCACAGGATTCAAACGTGCATAGAATAACATCATTAGTACTGTACTTCCTTCCTCTGGAGCTATTAACCATTCCCAGGAGAGAGAAGAGAAAACACATAACACCCATTGCTTATCAGAGTTATGAGTTCGGTAAATAATTATACCTTCTTGTTTTTGAGTGCAGTAGAATGAGGAAGTATATTACGGCTGCTACTAAACCACATTCAAATTACAGTCTCTAGAGCAACAACACAGTAATCCACATTTTCAAAAGAATCATAGCAACTCAATTCTTTTTTTTTTTTTTCCCGGTACGCGGGCCTCTCCCGTTGCGGAGCACAGGCTCCGGACGCGCAGGCTCAGCGGCCATGGCTCACGGGCCCAGCCGCTCCGCTGCATGTGTGATCCTCCCGGACCGGGCACGAACCTGCGTCCCCTACGTCGGCAGGTGGACTCTCAACCACTGCGCCACCAGGGAAGCCCACAACTCAATATTTTAAAAGACATGTTTCGAATTGCAATTGCCATAATTAGTTATTTTCTGATGTGATGTTTTACTTTCAAAGAATTATTACCTTTGTAGAATAGTGAGATTTTAAATTAAATTAAAAGTTGAGACACATGTTTTAAATAATACTCCAATTTAAAATGGAAGAACTGGAGATTGGAGGAAACCGAAATAAATGAAATTAGAATGATAGCAAAGTTTGAAGTTCTATTCCAGGATTCTTTGAACCAAACACTTGACAGCTCCCCAGTCATGTTAATTGCCTTTTTGTGTCTGTATATATTTCCATATGCTGAGTCATCATTTTGGCTTAAAATGCAGTCATTATAACAATATTGGCAATATTTGGCTTAAAATGCAGTCATTATAACAATATTGGCAATATTTAAATGTTCTTCCCTTTCATGCCTGCCTTATGGAACATACAGTTTCTGAACACAAACTGTTATTTTATCTTTAAAATATTTTTCTAAAATATTATTAGTGCTTGTAAAATAAAGATAGGAGAACATGATTGCCTTTAAAGTACTATGATAGCAGAACTAAAGTTAAAGACGTTTAAAATCCCCTAGTCTCTCAAATTAAATTCATTTTGAGCCAGAGGTCTAGAAAGCTTAGCCTTTGGTATCATGGGATGCCCAGGGCACCCTGACTCCCAGACCAAGGGAGCAGAATCTTTCTTGACTCATTTCCCTTTATCACAGCTCACCATATTCATGTCAAATGCCCACTGTCCATATATATTATTTTATATATGCTGTATTTTAAATGGATACACTGCTGTATTTAAAATGGATAACCAACAAGAACCTACTGTATAGCACAGGGAACTCTGCTCAATTTTATGTAACAATCTAAATGGGAAAAGAATTTGAAAAACAATAGATGCATGTATATGTATAACTGAATCACTTTGCTGTACACCTGAAACTAATACAACATTGTTAATCAACTATACTGCAATAGAAAATAGAAAGTTTTAAAAAAATAAAAATACCAAAAAAAAGAAATTAGAGCCATATAAATATATAGATTTTTCAATAGACTCATAGAATTTAGACACAAAAAAGATCTTAGAAATTGTTCTGTGAGTGACCAAAACTTGGTTCTGACTCACTACACATTTGCTGTGCAAGTAGGCAGCCACTTCCCCGACACACAGGTATTTCAGCTGTGATAGCCCATGGCATGTGCCTCATGCTTTCCAGGCCAATCTCCATGTCTTTGCAGCTTTGCCTAAGAAAAGGCAAATGACCTTATTTAATATCTAGATATAATGATGCCCTATCTGCTTTCTTGAAACCCTTCCCTGATTTACATTTAAGAGCCAGTGTAACCATTGATCTTATAATTTTACTGAAACACAGTAATTTTGTACATTGAAAGAATGGCAACCAAAGCTATACTTTCATATAAATATATATGTATTCGAAACCCAGCTTCCTTTATGTTCACATGATGCAGCCTTTGCTAGTGCTTTTAATATTTTGCTCCCTGTATAATTAGTGATACAGTGCTGTTTTCCTTCTGATATGAATGTGTACAAAGACAAAG
>NW_020174698.1:15412658-15415673 GCF_003031525.2 Neophocaena asiaeorientalis asiaeorientalis
TAAACCTTTAAATCTTTTTTTAACATATTGAAATTTTTTCAGTATATCTCTGATTTTTTCTTGATTAACCACAATAATAGCAGAGAACAAATGCCTGCATACAAAAGTAATTTGAATTTTATTTAGTACATATACAGCTTAAGTTTCACATCTGAGTGTGCTGCCATAGCCTCTAACACCCTGAACTTGAAAAGAACCAGTCCCTGAAGCTCTGGAAACTGGGCTGGGCTCCTTGGCATGCTGTCCTCTTCCTTCTGCAGGGTGAAGTCATCACTCCCTCTTGCCCTGATATCGTGGCTTTTATAGTTTCTCTGGAACATAGAATTTGGAGTTTTGCTAAATAGGTTTATTGACTTTGGTCAGTGATAGAACGGTTGGAATAAAAACATAACATGTCATGATGGCAAATTAGTGACCAGTTACTGTATGCATTTGCCATATGTTAATAAAATTTGAAAGTAGCTGTTCATCCTATTTGGATGATTGGATATTCCTTTGATCTAAGCCAACGATGAAAATAAAAACTGACTCTCAGTCCCAGAAGTTAATAAATGTAAGGCATTTTCTAAAATAAATGAATATGTGGTTTTCAGATCTCTTTTATTTCTGTTTATTTTTTTATTAGGTTTACTATAAATCCGTGTTTGGGAGCAAAATCTAGATTTTACTCCAAAAAGAAACAGGGAATAAGAGGGTGGCAGCCTACAGTGTCAGACACCCGATTGTCACCATTGTTTTCCTTTTCATCAGCATCCTCAGCATGCCTGTGGCAGAACTGGAAGGGTTTACCCAGGGCTGTGAATGTGTAAAATGAAAAACAAAGGGGATAGGAAACCTAGGGGACACCGAGAGCAGTATGTCAATGGGGCCAACTTAGAAAGAGAGGAAAGTGAGAAATCCACAAGCCTGCAAGGTTTGGCTTCAACTTAACCTTGCAGCCTTCTCTCCTGCCACCTTCCCTTCCCTCCACTCACCAGTCTCAGGAGCTACCTCAGGTTCCTGGCTAGCCCTTCTGCTGTGTGTCTCTCTGTGTCCAGATTCTCCTTCTCTCCATTCTTCCCTCACTACTTGTTATTTACCCTTCAAGAATCTACTCAGGACTCGCCTCGAAGAAGCCTTCTGTGATCCCTTCCATGTTGGATTGCATGTCCTGGCCCTAGGTGCTCAGAACACTTCACACATTTAACTTGGCACTTACTGTATGTGATTGGAATTATTTACGCTTAGGTCTTTCTTTCCCATTATGCTATAAGGTCCTTAAGAGTGATTTATTCATTATAAGGATCCTTGTAACCCAGTGCCCTGCATAGTCCCTGGCAAAGTGTAGGCATGCAGTAAATGTAAGTCTGAATGAAAACCAAAATGTGGGTTTTCAGCTTTCTGGAAGAGAATTTATTGGTCAGGAGAATCATTGACTTTATTTGAATTATCACCTGTGTTTGACATTTTAAGTAGCTCTCCAGACATAAACTGTACCCAAGGGTATGACCATGTCTCAAGAGCCACTTTATGTGTATTTGTGTCAGTGTATGTTTAGGACTAACTCTTTTTAAAAAGCATTTCACTAAGATGAGCCACAAGGCAATAATTTTTTAAGCTTATTCCTTTGACCTCTTTCAGATTTGAATTACATAATTTTGTTGAAGTTCTTGAGCATAGATTAAATAGGTCATGGAATACACGAGTGCCTTAGAAAATAGGTAAAATTGTGTGAAGGGAAACATAAGAAAGGAAGTCTAGTAAACGGGGAGGAAGTTTAAAGCAGGGTAGAATGAGTATATAACTAACGAATCTTTGAAATACATCTTATATCCAAGAAAAATGTTGTATATAATGTGAATGTCTATAAAAGTCCCTGGACTCTCAGACTGAAATTAATTAAAATGTTGAAAGGCTTAATATGGGATATGGAGCATGATAGGGGTGTTTTGGTCTGATTTTGTTTTGTATTCTACTTGGATTGGGTGTATATCTCTTTATGGCACCTGTACCTTCTAAAAGATTTGTTCATCAGCAGCAAGCACATAACAACTTCTTTCTGACTTAAGTCAAAAGTAATTTTCAATTTGTAGATAGGAATCAAAGCCTGAAACCAGTAGCCAAAGAAAGCAACACTGGATATTTTAAAATATACAGAGCAAACTATTAACTGAGGTGTCATTATTCAAAAGCTGTCTCTTTCACTTCTACTTAGAGCTGCAAAAAATGGAATCATTCTGACCCATAACTCTTCACTTTCTTCTCTTCTTTAGTGGGATTGGAAGGAATTGGCCCTGGGCCTCAGGAGGCAGCAGTATTTTGGCAGAATTTGGAACTCTGCATTTGGAGTTTATACACTTGAGCTACTTATCAGGAAACCCCATCTTTGCTGATAAGGTGAGATTCTTCAGTATACCTTGCACTGCAAAAAAGTACTTGTTGGAAACAATATCCCTCTCTGGGGAGATTTAGTAATATGGAATGTGGAAAAGAAGCACCAATTTTAATGTAGCCCTTTATGAAGTTTTGTTACATGCAGCATTTCATTTAACCAAACTGTAAACCATTCTTTTCACAGCACCATTCTAACTCAGTGCAAGAGGGCCTTACATGTCTGATTCTCTACACCTCAAGCAAGTAACTTTACATCTCTGAAGCTTTTCCCTTATCTAAAACTATAGTGTTTTGTGGACTGTGTGAACCGTATACATGAAAGACTTTTTAAACTCAAAGTGTTTTACAAATGCAAAGTAGCAATTGAATCAGTTTCTAATTTTCAGGAAACACACCCATCACCCCACCACTCACCCCACTTGTCAGCTCCCCTTTACAGCAGAATTCTTTGGAAGAGTTGTCTGTGTTTGTTATCTTCTCTTCTTGACTCCCACTCCCTTGAATGCTCTCCCGCGGGGCTTTTCTCCTAGCCACACCAGTGAGGGCTGTGTTGCCAGATCCAGTAGTCATTCTCACCTCTCCCTCTCCCTCCCTTTTCCTCCCCATTTTCCTCTCCCTCTCCCTCCCCCTCCCCCTCCCCTC
>NW_020174698.1:15415685-15455725 GCF_003031525.2 Neophocaena asiaeorientalis asiaeorientalis
AGCATTGGCACACTTGATCACTTCCTTCTCCACGGGTATTCTCTGCCCCTGGCTTGCCTCCGTCTTTGCCAGGTGCTCCTTCTCAGTCTCCTGTATTGGATCTTCTTTATCACATCAACCTCTAGACATTGGAAAACCCCAAGACTCAAACCAGGGCCTCTTCTTTTTACATTCACTCTCTCCATTATTTCATCCAGTCTCATGACTTTACATACTGTCTGTAGGCTGTTAACGCCACATTTGTAATTCCAGTTCCAACCTGTCCCCTGAACTCCAGGCTCTATAGCTAAGTACCTATTCAACATTTCCACTGAAAGGTCTGTCAGACAACTCCCACTTAAAATGTCTCAGACCCTACACTGGCTTTTACTCTAGTCTTCATTATCTGGGTAAAGACGCCTCAGTTTACCCAATGTCTCAGACCAGAAATCTTGAGGTCATCCTGGTTCCTCTCTTTTTGGTAAACCTCAGATCCAATCCATCAAGAAATCCTTTGTATCCCGTTACCTGTGCTGCTACCCTAGTCCAGGGATCCATCATCTCTTACCTGGACTGTGCAGTAGCCATCTGACTACCACTTCCTCCCTTGCCCCCTCAGTCACACCGATCCTGTAAAAACACAAGTTTTCAGTGGCTTTGCGTTGCACTCAGAATAAGATAAGTCCACATTATGGTCTGTGAGGCCTGCAAGATGTGGGCCCTGGCCACCTCTAGGCTCTCCGACATTCTCCCCTTCACTTCCTCACCTCCACCCTTGGTGGTCTTGCCAAACCCACTCTTTTCTCAGGACTTTTTTGTACTTGCTCTTCCTTCTGCCCACGTGCTCTTCCTCCATTGCTCTGCATGACTTACTCCTTCATTCCTTTAAATTTCTGCTGAAACCCTCTCCTAGTAGCCTCCCCAGACCACCCTGACTAACAGAGTACAGCCTCACCACCTCACATCACTCTGTCCCATTACTCTTTTGTATGTTTTTCATAGCATTTATTACCACCTGATGTATTTATTTGTTTGTTAGCTGTGTCACTCCACTGGATGCAAATTCCAAAATGGTAATGACTTTGTTTATCCACTGATACATCCTAGTTTCTTCTATGGTGTCTGGCATATGGTAGACTGTATTCACTTACAGTTATTATTTTTGTAAGCTGGTGGCAACTCTCTTTGCTCTAATTCTGCATCATTTAAATCAATGGGTTTTTTTTCTAACATGGAAAAATGTAATCAAGAAAGAGAGAAGAATGGCACCAAACTTGTTTTTCATATTTTCATAGTAACATTCCATTTTCTAATGTAGGTAATGAATATTCGAACAATACTGAACAACCTGGAAAAACCACAAGGCCTTTATCCTAACTATCTGAATCCCAATAGTGGACAATGGGCTCAATGTAAGTCAAAAGTTAAGCATTGTTGATACAGATGAACTTATTTGCAAAGTGAAGTAGAGACACAGGCGTAGAGGATGGAAGTATGGATACCAGGGGTGGGGGGTGGATGGTGGTGTGATGAACTGGGAGATTGGGATTGACAGATATACACTACTATGTATAAAATAGATAACTAATGAGAACCTACTGTATAGCACAGGGAACTCTACTCAGTGCTCTGTGATGACCTAAATGAGAAGCAAATCCAAAAGAGAGGGGATATAGGGACTTCCCTGGTAGTTCAGTGGTAAAGAATCCGCCTTCCAGTGCAGGGGACCCAGCTTTGATCTCTGGTAGGGGAACTAAGATCCCACATGGCGTGGGGCAACTAAGCCCATGCACCGCAACTACTGAGCTTGTGCGCCTCGACTAGAGAGCCCAAGTGCTGCAAACTGCAGAGCCCACGCACTCTGGAGCCCCTGTGCCACAACTAGAGAGAGAAAACCTGCATGCCACAACTAGAAAGAAGCCTGCACACCACAACTGGAGAGAAGCCCGCGTGCCGCAAGGAAAAATCCTGATGCCTCAACAAAGATCCCATGTGCCGCAACTAAGATGTGACTCGGCCAAAAAAATATAAATAATTAATTAAATTAAATTAAAATTAAATGAAAAAGAGAGGGGATACATATATATGTATAGCTGATTCACTTTGCTGTACAACAGAAACGAACAACATTGTAAAGCAACTATACTTCAGTAATTAATAATAAAAAAAAGTTAAGCATTGTTTTAGCTCTTTATGATACCCAGCACTGTTCTAGTAACAGAGAGAAGGAACACCAAGAAAAGCACAAATCTTCTTGGAGAATCTTTAGAAAAGGGGAAAGGGAGCATGGTTCCTTTAATAAATAGGCTTCTGTCATAAGACAGACTGTAAATGTTACCAGGGGAACTAGATTGTTCATTTTTCATGCATAACTGTGAGCATGATGATCTGTGAGCACATTTAAAGCTGTTAATCAGAAAGGGAATATCTGGTCAGGGTACTGTGGGGATGCTAGCCTATAATAAACTGGTTATATAGATAAGAAAATTGTTCCTTTGTGCTAATGACTAGCAGGGTTTACCCAGATTAGCTAGAGTATTCTATTTCATAACATTTTCTCTTTCTGTTTGGCTACAGGATGGGAGAGGAGACTGAGTCTTTAAGGGTTGAGAAATTGTAAGAGCAAACAGGGTGCTTTAGTCAATTTTAAGCCAGCAGATAAAGGCTTCCTGCCAGGAGAGCCAACTTCACCATAGAAGAAAGTATTGTGCTAGAAGCCCTCACTTCAGATCCTTAGGGACTTTAACCAGGCATATAAAGATTCAGAGTAGCTGAAAGAAATGTTCTCAAGCTGATTTGGAAAAACAGTGGTAGATTAAGCAGCACCTGAGAGCAAATGAAAAATCCTAAGTGAGATGTCTAGCTGTGCCGCAGATGTTGACGACGTCTTGAAATTTTACTCTAATTTGAGTTTTTTTCTTTATATTTAAATATGATATTCCTAGATGATTATGCCTCACTGCTACTTTACAAGTATTTTTCTTAAAGAATAATGTAGTAGAAAAAATGTGCTAAAATCTATGTCTGTGTTAATAATGTCTATGGAAGGCCCTAGCATTGAGACCACAACACCATAGTCAAGGTTGCCACTTAACCTAAGTGTGATCTGCAGATCACTAGATATCCCTGAAATCTCTCAGGGCATCTACACAATCAAAGCTTATTATATTTTTATAATAACACTAAGACTTTCTGCCTTTTTTACTGTGCTGACAGTTGTAGTTACATTGCAAAAGCAATGGTGGGTAAAACTGCTGAAGCCATAGTGATAGCCATGGCAGAGACACCAGATAGTACTAACACCAGGCATACCTCAGAAACATTGTGGGTTCAGTTCCAGGCCACTGCAATAAATCAAATATCACAATAAAGCTAGTCACACATTCTTTTTTATTTCCCAGTGCATATAAACGTTATGTTTAGGGGGCTTCCCCAGTGGCGCAGTGGCTGAGAGTCTGCCTGCCGATGCAGGGGACACCGGTTCGTGCCCCGGTCCGGGAAGATCCCACATGCCGCGGAGCGGCTGGGCCCGTGAGCCATGGCCGCTGAGCCTGCCGTGTCCAGAGCCTGTGCTCTGCAACGGGAGAGGCCACAACAGTGAGAGGCCCGCGTACTGCAAAAAAAAAAAAGTTATGTTTACACTATACTGTAGTCCATTAAGTATACAGTAGTATGTCTAAAAACACTGTATATACTTTAATGTAAAAATACTTTATTGCTAAAAAATGCTATCCATCTTCAGTAAGTCATAGTAATGTCAAAGATCACTGATCACATAGACCATAAAAATATAATAGTAATGAAAAAGAAATATTGTGAAAATTTTCAAACAGAGACACAAAGTGAACAAAATGGTGTTGGGAAAATGATGCTGATAGACTTGCTCAATGCGGGGTTGTCACAAACTTTCAATTTTTATAAAACAAAGTGTCTGCTCTGCAAAGGGCAATAAAGCAAAGGGCAATAAAATGAGATATACCTGTGATCATATCCTTCACTGCAGATAACAAATAAAAAGATGCCAGTTTCACTCATGAATGCTCTTAATGAAGCAAAAAATTGACTGATTCTAGTAAATCTCAATCATTGAGTGCACATCATTGTAATATTCTGTATGATTAAATGGAAAGGACGCTTAAGGTGTTTCTGCTGCGTGATGAAAAATAGTGGTTGCCTCATAGAAAAGCACTCGTGTGATTGAGTTGCAAGCTGAACTAGCCGCATGTTGTTTCACAAGTCACCATTTTTACTTGAAAGAACTACTGAAGACAAACTGGTTATTCAGACTTGGGTAATTGATAGACGTGGTCGCAAAAGTGAGCACGTTGCTTCAAGCAAAACTAACAGTATCTGTGCCAAAGGTAAAACTTGAGCTTCTAAATGAAAATTAGAATTTTGAAAAGCTTGCACATTGCCACCGTAACCTTAATGTCTTTCACCAACACTAAAAGACTCTTCTGCTGAGATTGGTGATGATTAACAAATATGGTTTTTCAATGTTGTATAATCAAATGTATCAACATCTGGAAGATGTGCATAATTCAGTGAACCAATATTTTCCAAATGACCAATGCATGCTGCTATAAAATCATGTGTGAGAAAAAGTGCATTCAAAGTGCAAGATGGCCCAATGGATTTTAATGTAATAGTACAAAAATTAATTGATGTGGTTTCTAACTCCACATTGCAACTGTTAAAAAACCTTGACCACCTGTCAAGTTTTGTTGTAGTACCAAAGAAAAATTACCCACAATTATCTGAAAAGACTATCAAAATACTCTTTGCTTTCCAACTGTACAAATGTGTGAGGCTGAATTTTCTTCATATATTTCAGCCAGAACAACATACAGCAGCAGATTGAATGTAGAGCAGATATGAAAATCCAGTTGTCTTCTAGTACAGCAGACATTGAAGAGATTTGCAAAAACGTAAAGTGGTATCAGTCTTCCCACTAATTATTTTTGTTTTGTGAAATGTAACATATTCTTATGAAAAATCTATATATTAATATAATGGGTATATTATTACTTTAAATAAATTAATAAAATATTTTAAATTCTGTTTTCATTTCCAATATGGTAAATATTGATAGATATTACATAAACAAGTTCTTTAGGGTGCTTATTCGTTTTTGAGAGTGTTAAAGGGTGCTGAGGCTAAAAAGTGAGGGCCACTCTAGTATTTGGGATAAAAGAGAACCTGAGTAGCTTTCTGAGTTCAAAATAACTAGATAAGATTCTCTGAAAGGACAAGCGTTTTTAAAGTTCTCCTTCTCACGAAAGATTTCAAAAGTTGAAGAAAAGTCTCTATGATTTACTTTTCTCTTCCTGTGATATAGGATTTAGAGGTCACTGAAGAGGGACAAAAAGTCAGTTGTTCTGGAACATCCCAGCTTCACCTTCTGGGTCACCGATACACTACGTATTTGGCCATGCTTCGTGGTACAAAGGGCCCTTTGTAATTGGATTGTTTATGGGCCAATTCCTGATGGAAAAACAAATAGGGTTCATGAGTCCCCTGTCTCTCTTCCCACACCCCCATCCTGTGTTCCAGCCACAAGGAAGACACACTTTTTTTTATTCTTTAATCAAGATCTGCTTGGCCACATCCAGGTCTTGGCTTGTGCTGTTTCCTCAGCCCTTTTACTGCACTTCTGGCTCCACCAATAACCAGCCCAATCTCCATTTCTTCTAGGTGGCTTTCTTCAAGACACTGCTTGGAAATTGTTAGCACCCGCTTCTCCTCTGCCCGCCCCCTTCTTCCTCCTCTGTCCGCCCCCTTCTTCCTCCTCTGTCCCAACCCTTTGGGTACTTTCCTATCACAGTCTTTTCCTAATGATTCATATACATACCCATCTTCCTATGGATCCAGAACTTTTGAGGACAGTGACTTCATCATATTTGTTAACTCAGCACATAGTATCTTACAGCTAGTAGGAGCTTACTTGAGTTTTGTGAATACTCATACAGTCCATATCCAATCTGCCTCTGCTTTTTTTTTTTTTTTTTTTTGGTCGCAGGCCTCTCACTGTTGCGGGCCTCTTCCATTGCGGAGCACAGGCTCCGGACGCGCAGGCTCAGCAGCCATGGCTCACGGGCCCAGCCGCTCCGCGGCATGTGGGATCTTCCTGGACTGGGGCACGAACCCGTGTCCCCTGTATCGGCAGATGGACTCTCAAGCACTGCTCCACCAGGGAAGCCCTCTGCCTCTGCTTTTAACAATGGTTCTGTTTTTCCTCTCTGAACAATTTGTCTCCTGCTCCTCAGTTGTGGCTGAGAGGCAGCATCTGGTCCTGGTCAATGATAATCTCTCTTGACTGTTGAGGCCAAGTATGGGGCTCCGTGTCTTATAAACAGAACAATTATCACCCTTCTTCAGTTAACATAACAACATTATATGTATGTGTGTGTGTGTGTGTGTGTGTATCTATAAAATATGGTGTTACTAGTATCATTGGGGGATTGCTTTGAGAGAAGTTCAGATGAAGTCTATAAAATTAAGAAGTGAAGATACTGAGTATTTAATCCTTTTTGTCTTGATTCTTTTGATTTTTTTTCCCTCTTTTTAAGTATTAGGAATCCTTTTATGTGATCCAATCCTATTGAAAAGAATACATTACCCCTTTTATAGAAAAGAATACATTAACCCTTTTATAAAAGAACATAATATTTGAGTAGCTATTATACACATTATGTTTAGAATATTTGGGAATAAGAATACCATACATGTTCTTTCTAGAAGTAGACAGTCCTTTCCTGCTGATAAAATCAGGCATGTTCTCTCTTACAGCCACTAAGATATTTACACAGCTAACACAAATAGTCATCCAGACATGGGGGAAGCTTAGTGAGTGATATGCTAAATTATCAAAAAGACCTTTTCTTGTTTCTCCTCTATGTTCCTTTATGTTCCTTTATTTTGATTCTTTCCAAATATAAAAATTTTATAGGTAGGAAAATAGAAAATCAACTAGCACTTAGCAACATTAATTAAAACAAATATGTAAACCCTTTTCCTTTTTTAAAAAATCACCAAATGCCCAAGCTTGCTTCTTCCTTCATTGTAGAATCATAACCCAAGGGAGAAGAAAATGAAACTGCTTCTGGCTGTTAGTTTTCAGCTCTCATTGCTTTAACTCTGAAGGACATGTCTGGATCATGGCCATCATTTCCTGTTACTTCATTTAGTCCCCGTTATTTTGACAGTAACTGGACAGTGATTTGCTTTACCACACATCACTTGCATTTGTCTCCTGCAATCATGTTTATAACAACAGGGCTTATTATCGATGAGATAGTACTTAGTCTATTTAATTTGTAAATGTCAGAGGTTTCTGTGGCGATTTATTTAGGAAATTGTAAAGGTCACTTCAAACTGCTATTTTAAGGATCAGCCTTACAATTATAAAAAGACTAACTTTACATTAAAATTAAAACTAATTCTGGACTTTCTGCAAAAGAAAATCCATATTTACTTAAAAATATAGCCCTTCTGGGCTTAATAGGTGTAGTCCTTAATAAGACTGACTTAAAAGAATTTTGCTTTGTTCATCAATTTTTTTCTGAGTACCTACTATGTGCAAGATGCTTTTTAGGAGCTGATGTGGACTGGGAAACATAATAGGTCTGGTCCCTGCCCTCCTGGATCATATAATCTTATGAAGGAGACAAAAAAAATTTCACCATCTTATGAAAGTGCAGGTGTGGTACACGTGTGCTATCAGAAAGTGTATAATGAGAGAACTTAGTGGGCATCAGATATGAAATATGAGTAAGGATTACTAAATGAAGGAAAAAGGAATCAGGGAGCTCACTTCAGACAGAGAGAACAATGCCTTTAGAATCCCTGAGGTGGGAAGCAGCCTGATGGTTTTGAGAAACCAAAAGAGGGACCATATAGCAAGAGGGCAGAGAGCAGATAGAGCAGGACTGATAATATAGAGAAGATTGAGGTCATACAGGGCCTCCCAGGTCTCCAGAGACCCAGGATTTGAGTCTTCATCATTGAAGGCTTTAAGTAAGGGCTGATCTGATTCACATGTTAAAAGGGTTGCTCTGGCATTCATTAATGTGGGAAATAGATTGGAGTGACACTGCCATCAGAACTTTGTGTGATGATGGAAATGTTCTGTATCTTCCCTCTTCAGTGCAGTAGCCACAGGCCACATGTATGAGCACTAGTATGGCTGAGGAACTGATTTTTTTTTTTTAATTTTAATAAATTTAAATAGCAAGATGCTGTCACAGTGCAGGAGACCAGATAATTTGCCATTGCAGACTCAGGCAGGGCATAGTGGTAGCTTGGGCCAGAATCATATTAGTGAGGACAGGAAGGAGTAGATGGACTTAAGAGATACATTGGAGGTAAAATTAGTAGAGTTCGGTATCTCATTGAATATGGGAGTGAAGGAGAGAAGAGGTAAAGAATGACTATTTGATGTCTGACTTGTGCAGTCTTGGCAGGATGGTGGCACCACTTAGTGAGATAGGGACCAAGGCTAAGATAAGGTTGAGGAGGAAAAGATAATACATTCACTTTTAACCTGTGTTCAATTTTAGGTCCCCATGTCCAAGTGGAGTTGTTGGGTGGGACTCAGGAGAAAATTGTCTTGATAGTAGTATAAAAACCAATTTACTTTTGTGTAACTAAATCAACTAAAAAAGGTTTTATTTTTTTAATAGATACATAAAGTTAGTTTCGAGTTATGAAACTTCAAATGCAAATTTCCCAAATAAGACTATCTTATTAATGCGCAAATTCTCTATGAATTCTAGGAATGATATTTCAAAGAGAGTATGTCTTCGTTTTTGTAGGTAAATGTGCTTGAAAAGTAACAGTATTCATTCAAACAGTAGGCCAAAGAATATGTACATTTAGTGTTATATGTTAGAGAGCAAGTGATTCCAAGTTTGAGACCCTGTGTGGGCTGAAGAGTTAGCTGGCACCTACCAATGTTATAATTTCATTTAGCCCCTCTAAGCCTCAGTTTTCTCACTTTTAATGAGGATTACCTACCTATAAGTCAAAGACTGTTTGTACAGCAATAATATAAATATGTAGTGGATCTGGCATAATAAATGACAGTGGAGGGGGACTGTAGGAATGGAGTACATTGATTCCTCCCTATCTGCAGGGGATTGGTTTCAGGACCCCAGGGATACCAAAATTCATGGATGCTCAAGTCCCTTATGTAAAATGGCACAGTATTTGCATATAACCTATGCATATCCTCCAGATACTTTAAATCATCTCTAGATTATTTATAATACCTAATACAATGTAAATGCTATGTAAATACAATGTAAATGCCATGTAAATAGTATTTGGCTGTGCGTGGCAAGTTGAAGTTTTGCTTTTTGGAACTTCCTAGAATTTTTTTTATCATATTTTCAATCCACAGTTGATTGAATCTACTGATGGGGAACCTACAGATATGGAGGGGTGACTGTATTAAAAAGAAAAACTTCTCCTGCCCTGTCTTCTTTCTTACCTCTCTCAAAGGATTTTGACCCTTCAGATTAATAACACTACAAAACCTATCAAATAATAAAAATTATAATACAAGAAGCTGAGGAGCTTCTGGTTATACTGCAAGCCAGTTTTTTTTTTTGTTTTTTTTAAGATTTGATGATACAGCTTTGACATAGTTTATTATTGAGAGATAAAGCAATTAAAAATATATTTGAATATGGTGAAACATTTTAATTTGGTATTTTTACTAAAGAAACAGAGTTTTAGAATTAGGGTTGATTATATATTTTTTATCTGCATGTTTACAAAACTGTATTGGTAATTATTTAAAGTATATCACATTAGTTAACAGCACATCAGCTCATTTCAGAATATCTTTCAAAAACGAGATTTGTTGGAATTTAAATGTAACATTGAGTTGCAGTTGACTTAACGGTTTTGCATCCTAGTTACTAATATGATTTTACTGCATTATCTGAATTAAAGTCTGAATCAGTCTAAAATTCATTTCCCTCTCTTTGCAGATCACGTGTCAGTTGGAGGACTTGGAGACAGCTTTTATGAATATTTGCTAAAGGCATGGTTAATGTCTGACAAGACAGATCTACAAGCTAAGAAGATGTATTTCGATGCTATTAAGGTAAACCCAAATTTAAATCATCGTTGCCACTCAACTAACTTATAACTTGCATATTAATCAAGCTTTAATGAAGAAATGGAATACTACCTGAGTGGGTTAAAAAATGTTTCCAGTTAGATAGAGTTCAATATGTGCTAATATAATTATAACGATAATAATCATACTTGATAATGTTTAGTTCTAATAGGGTAGTTAAAAGTTTTTTCCATGGTTCAAACCTCAGTTAAGATTCACACATCTTAAAAAGGGTATTTTTCTTCAACAAGTATGAGTTCCCTATTAGAGTCACAGTTAAAATTATGGAGAGGAAAAAATCCTGAATTTATTATATATTCTAAAAATTGAGGAAGTTAAAATTGCCCGAGATTACAGACAATCCTAATGGTTACCTCCCTTTGAAGTAAACTTACCTCCAGAGATAAATAGTACTTTCAAATAAAAATCTGCGGGCTTCCCTGGTGACGCAGTGGTTGAGAGTCCGCCTGCCGATGCAGGGGACACGAGTTTGTGCCCCGGTCCGGGAGGATCCCACATGCCGCGGAGCGGCTGGGCCCGTGAGCCATGGCCGCTGAGCCTGCGTGTCCGGAGCCTGTGCTCCGCAATGGGGAGAGGCCACAACAGTGAGAGGCCCGCGTACTGCAAAAAAAAAAAAAAAAAATCTGAACTAACCAAACTAATATTTAATCGAAGATTATTAATAGTTTTCAAAGGTCCTTTGTGATGGAGGAGGAATGAGAGTGAATAAATATTTGAATTACCTTCTGTGTACTAAGTAGTGTGTTAGGTAGATACTTTATGTGGTGTTTGTTTCCTTAAATAGTTTTTTAAAATTTTTATTTTATATTGACTAACAATGTTGTGTTAGTTTAAATAGTTATTTTTTAAGTGAAGTGTAGTTGATGTATGATATTATGTTAGTTTCAGGTGTACTATATAGTGATTTGACATTTGTATATGTTATGAAATTATCACCACAATCAGTCTAGTAACCATCTGTCCCCATACAAAGTTATTACAATATTATTGACCATATTCCTTAAGCTGTATATTGCATCTCTGTGGCTTATTTTATAATTGGAGATTTGTACCTCTTAATCCTCTTCACTTATTTCTCCTGCTCCCTCATCCCCCTCCCCTCTGGCAACCACCCATTTGAACACTTAGGTTGCTTCCATTTCTTGGCTATGGGAAAAAATGCAGCAGTGAACATGCAGGTGCATATATCTTTCCATATTAGTGTTTTTGTTTTCTTCAGATAAATACCCTAAAGTGAAATCACTGGATCGTATGGCAGTTTTATAGTGGCTGCACCAATTTACAATCCCAAAATAGTGCACAAGGATTCCCTTTTCTTCATATCCTCACCAACACATGTTATTTGTTGTCTGTGATGATAGCCATTCTGACAGGTGTGAGATGTTATCTCATTGTGATTTTCATTTGCATTTCCCTGATGATTTGTGATCTTGAGCATCTTTTCATGTGTCTGTTGGCCCTCTCTCTGCCTTCCATCTTCTTTGGAAAAATGTCTATTCAGGTCTTTTGTCCATTTTAATCTGGTTATTTGTTGAGTTGTATGAGTTCTTTGTGTATTTTGGATATTAATCTCTTATCAGATATATTTTCAAATATCTTCTCCCATTTAGTAGGTGGCCTTTTCACTTTTTTTGTTTGGTTAGTTTCCTTCACTGTGCAAAAGCTTTTTAGTTTGTTGTAGTCTCACTTGTTTATTTTTTATTTTATTTTCCGTGTCTACACACACACACATATCTATATGTGTATATAGATATATATATATATATATATATTGCTAAGACCAATGTCAAAAGAGTGCACTGCCAGTGTTTTCTTCTAGGAGTTTTATAGTTTCAGGTCTACACTTAAATCTTTAATCAATTTTGAATTTATTTTTATATATGGTGTGAAAAAGTAGTCCAGTTTGATTCTCTTGCATTTAGCTGTCCAGTTTTCCCATCACCATTTATTGAAGAGGCTATCTTTTTCTCACTGTATATTCTTTCATCCTTTATCATAGATTAATTGACCATATAAGCATGGGTTTATTTCTGGGCTCTCTATTCTGTTCCATTGATCTATGTGTCTGTTTTTGTGACTGTACCGTACTGTTTTTATTACTGTAGCTTTGTAGTATACTTTGAAAGCAGAGAGTCTAATACCTCCAGCTTTGTTCTTCTTTCTCAAGATTGGTTTGATTATTTGGGATCTTCTGTGGTTCCATACAAATTTTAGAATTATTTGTTCTGGTTCTATAAAAAATGTCTTTGGTATTTTGATAGGGATTGCATTGAATCTGTTGATTGCCTTGGGTAGTATGGTCATTTTAACAATATTTATTCTTCCAATCCATGACCATGGTATATCTTCTCATTTGTTTGTGTTGTCTTCAGTTTCTTTCATTGATGTCTTATACTTTTCAGAGTACAAGTCTTTTACCTCTTTGATTAGATATATTCCTAGGTATTTTACACTTTTTATGCAGTCATAAATGGGATTGTTTTATTAATTTATCTTTCTTATAGTTTGTTATTAGTGTATAGAAATGCAACAGATACCTGTATATTAATTTTGTATCCTGCAATTTTACTGAATTTATTTATTAGTCCTGCTTTTTTTTTTTTGTGGTACGTGGGCCTCTCACTGTTGCGGCCTCTCCCATTGCGGGCCACAGGCTCCGGACTTGCAGGCTCAGTGGCCATGGCTCACAGGCCCAGCCACTCCGCGGCATGTGGGATCCTCCCGGACCGGGGCACGAACCTGTGTCCTCTGCATTGGCAGATGGACTCTCAACCACTGCGCCACCAGGGAAGCCCAGTCCTGCTTCTTTGCTAGTGTCTTTAGGATTTTTCTATATATAGTATGTCATCTGCAAAAAGTGACAGTTTTACTTTTTCCTTTCCAATTTGGACTTCTTTTATTCTTTTTCTTGTCTATTTGCTATGGCTAGGCCTTCCAAAACTATGTTGAATAAAAGTGACAAGAATGGGCATCCTTGCCTTGTTCCTGATCTTCTTGCTTTCAGCTTTTTATCATTTATTATACTGTTGGCTATAGATTTGTCATATATGGGCTTAATTATCTTGAGGTATATCCCCTCTGTATCTACTTTGTTGAGAGTTTTTATCATAAATGGATGTTGAATTTTGTCAAAAGCTTTTTCTACATCTATTGAGATGATCATATGAGTTTTATTCTCCAATTTGTTAATGTAGTATAGCACATTGATTGATTTGCAGATATTACACCATCCTCACATCCCTGGGATAAATCCCACTTGATCATGGTGTATGATCCATTTCATTTATTGTTGAATTTGGTTTGCTAATATTTTGTTGAGGATTTTATCATCTATGTTGATCACTGATATTGGCCTGTATTTTTTTTGTTTGTTTTGTTTTGTTTTGTTTTGTTTTGGTATCAGGGTAAAACTGGCCGTATAGAATTTCAGAAGCATTCCTTCTTCTTCAGTTTTTGGAATAGTTTGAGAAGAATAGGTGTTAACTCTTCTCTAAATGTTTGATAGAATTCACCCATGAAGCCAACTGATTCCAAACTTTTGTTTGTTGGAACTTTTTTTTATATTACTGATTCAATTTTTTTTACTGGTAATTGGTCTATTAATATTTTCTATTTATATTTCCAATTCCATCTTAGGAGATTATATATTTCTAGGAATTTTTTCATTTCTTCTAGGTTGTCCATTTTATTGGCATATAAATGTTCATAGTAATCTCTTATCATCCTTTTTATTTCCATGGTATCATTTTAACTGCTCCTCTTTCATTTCTGATTCATTTATTTGGGCCCTCTCTTTTTTTCTTGATGAGTCTGGCTAAAGGTTTATCAATTTTGTTTATCTTTTCAAAGAACCAGATCTTAGTTTCTTTGATCTTTTCTATTGTTATTGTGGTTTTTTGGTCTCTATTTTACTTATTTCTGCTCTACTAACTTTGGGTTTTGTTTATTCTTTTTCTGTTTCCTTTGGGTGTAAGTTTAGGTTGTTTATTTGAGATTTTTCTTGTCTCCTGATGTAGGCTTGTATTGCTATAAACTTCCCTCTTAGAACTGCTTTTTCTGTGTCCCATAGATTTTAGATCAGTGTGATTACATTTTCACTTGTCTCCAGGTATTTTTTTACTTCTTCTTTGATTTCTTCAGTGATCCACTGGTTGTTGCTAGTGTATTGTTTAGCCTCCTCATGTTTATGTTTTTTTACATTTTTTCTTGTAGTTTATTTATAGTCTCATAGCGTTGTGGTGAGAAAAGTTGCTTGATATAATCTCAGTTTTCTTAAATTATCTATTTATTAAGTCTCTTTGTCTAATGTGTCACTTAAGGTCAGTGTTTCCTTATTTTCTTTCTGGATGACCTGCCTATTGATGTGAGTGGGATGTTTAAGTCCCTTACTATTATTGTGTTACTGTCAATTTCTCCCTTTATGTCTGTTAATATTTGCTTATGTATTTAAGTGGTCTTATGTTGGGAGCATATATATTTACAATTATTATATCTTCATCTTGGATTGATCCCTTGATCATTATGTAATGTCCTTTTTTGTTTCTTTTTACAGTCTTTGTTCCAATTCTATTTTGTCTGATATGGTATTGCTTCCAGATTTCTTTCCATTTCCATTTGCATGGAATAAACTTTTTTATCTATCAGTCTGTGTGCCTTTAGATCTGAAATGAGTCTCTTGTAGGCAGCATATATATGGGTCTTGATTTTTCATCCATTCAGCCACTCTATGTCTTTTGATAAGAGCATTTAGTCCATTTACACTTGAAATAATTATTATACGTATGTACTTTTTGCCATTTTGTTCATTGTTTTCGTAGTTCTTTTTTGTTTCTTTCTTATTCTTTTGCTCTCTTCCCTTGTGATTTGATTACAGTCTTTAGCTTTATGTTGTGTTCCTTCCTCTTTTTTGAGTGTGTGTGTCTATTATAGGTTTTTGGTTTGTAATTACCAAGAGGTTCATATTGAACATCATTTATATGTATATATGATTATTTTAAGTTGATGATCTCTTAAGCTTGAATACGTTCTAACCACTCTACATTTTTATTTCCCCCACCACATGTAATGTTTTTGATGTCATATTTTACATCTTTTTGTTTTGTGTATCCGTACTACTTATTATGGATATATATGATTTTACTACTTTTGTTTTTTAACCTTCTTACTAGCTTTATGTGGTTGATCGACTACCTTTACTATCTGCTTGTCTTTACCAGTGATGTTTTTCCTCTCATAATTTTTATATTTCTAGTTGTGGCCTTTTCTTTTCTGCTTAGAGGAGTCCCTTTAACATTTCTTATAAAGCCAGTTTAGTGGTGCTAAATTCTTTCAACTTTTGCTTGTTTGTAAAACTCTTTATCTCTCTTTCAAATCTGAATGATAACTTTGCTAAGAAGAGTATTCCTTGTTATAGGCTTTTCCCTTTCATCACTTTAGATATATTGTGCCACTCCTTTCTGGCCTGCAGTGTTTCTGCTGAGGAGACATCTGATAGTTTCATGAGAGTTTTCTTGTAGGTAACTAGTTGCCCTTCTTTTGCTGCTTTTAAGAGTCTTTATCTTTAATTTTTACCATTTTAATTATGATGTGCCTTGGTGTGTCTTGTTTGGGACTTTCTTTGCTTCCTGGGCCTGGATGTTTGTTTCCTTTCCCAGGTTAGGTAAGTTTTTAGCCATTGTTTCTTCAGATAAGTTCCCTGTCCCTTCCTGTCCCTCTTCTCCTCCTTGGACCCTGTAATGCAAATGTTAGTATGCTTGATGTTGTGCCAGAGATCTCTTGGATTAACCTCACTTTTTAATTTCTTTATCTCCTTTCTGTTCAACTTTGTGTGATTTCTACTACTCTGTCTTCCAGATCACTAATTCATTCCTCTGTATCATCTAACGTACTGTTTATTCCTTCTAGTATATTTTTTTATTTCCATTATTGTATTCTTCAGCTCTGTTTCTTCCTTATATTTTCTAACTCTTTGTTGTTGAAATTCTCACTGTATTTATCCATTCTTCTCTTGAGTTCAGTGAGCATCTTTATGATCATTACTTTGAACTCTTTATCAGGTATATAGCTTATCTCTACTTTGTTTGGTTCTTTTTCTGAGGCTATGTCTTGTTCCTTCATTTGGATCATATTTCTCTGTCTCCCCCTTTTCCCAGTTCTCTATGTTTATTTCTATGTGTTAGGTAGGTAACTTACATATCCTAATCTTAGAGAAGTGGCCTTATGTGGGAGATGTCCTGTTGGGCTCAGCCTCTTACATAGTTTAGATATGAAATTAGAATTTTTAAAAAATAATAATAATAGGGCTTCCCTGGTGGCGCAGTGGTTGAGAGTCCGCCTGCCGATGCAGGGACATGGGTTCGTGCCCTGGTCCGGGAAGATCCCACGTGCCGCGGAGCAGCTAGGCCTGTGAGCCATGGCCGCTGAGCCTGCACGTCCAGAGCCTGTGCTCCACGATGGGAGGAGCCACAACAGTGAGAGGCCCACATACTGCAAAAATAATAATAATAATAATAATTCTCAGGGGAAAAAATGGATATTTGTAATTCCAGTGATGTTGCCATTGTTCTAAAGTAAGTGTCCCTAAAAGGAATTCTGGGTGATTTTACAATACACCAACTTAATTGTTCAAATATAAATGCAACTTGCACTGCTCTAGTTGACTGGATTTAATATTACGTTGGTTCCCTCCAAGGTCAGTAGTGAACTTGACTAAGTAGAGCAGACACAGCTCTTTACTATTTCACATATAGGAACCAGACACCTTAGTTAGAACATTGGCCTTCATTTTGCACAGCCTTTAAAGGACATGATAAACATTAAAAGCAAACTCTTAAGTTTATTTTTCTTCATTCCTATGAGGTTTCAGGTTTTAAACCAGGGAGTTCTCCATACAGTATGGTTTCCATTATGTCATTTTTAATTACAGTCCTGGCAGACATTTTAATTATTCTAATTTTAAAGTGGCCCCCTAGGATCTTGATGTTCCAGGAAAGACAACTTTAAAATACTCTTTGAAATACTTTACCTCCCGTTTTGAGAACTATACCCACACAGCTTTTAGCATATTATATTTAGACAAACCATTGACAGGAAAATCCATTAAGAGCAAATGAAGTCAAAGTGTTTCCTCTTTCTCTTAATAGTAAAAACACTTTCAATCCATTGTGTGTTTTCAACATAGAAAGCAAAGCTAGAACAGTTACGCTTCTGATTTTAAGAAGTAGTCGTGTCTTACATAATAAAATTTCTTTGTATTTCTTGTACTTTAAAATATCATTATTATGAAAGAGAGGATGCCTTACAATATTGTTCCAGACAGTTGAGGTACTGGAGATGTAGTCCATCAGTTTTAGCTTCCAGTGCATTTTGGAAATCATTTAATCGCAGAGTGGCATGTTTTCTTTCGTTGTGTTAATAATGAAATACTTTGAGTTTTCAACTGGCTGTTATGGCCTCATCTGGAGGCCATACTAAGAATCCACAGTGGTGGTTGCTCATGCTGCAAGACAGTCCATTGGAGTGAATGATACCTGGGCAGGTGATGTATTAGGCATTTAGGATTCTATAGGCACAGCCAACTAATTTTTTTCAAATATAGAAGGATGAAATCACAAAATATACAATACTCTTTTTTCCTAAACAATTCTCTGTAGGCTTGACACAAAATTTTTTAGAGCCACTAAAGACTATTTTTTCCTCCTTTATATTTATTTACATTTTCCCATTGCCACACAAACATTGTTTTAAAAGTCTTGGAACTTCGTTGTAATTTATTTTGAGAGATAGCAACTTGGTCAGAATCATGCCAAAAATAATATAGTACTTTATTCAGGATCTGTAACAGGGTAATAATGTTTCTCTAATGCGTGCTCAAAAGCTATTACTCTTGCCATGTAGAAAAGAATAATTTCTTGGGTGATGAACAAGTGTCTGCTTGAAGGACTTTACTGCAATTTGTGCTATGAGAAGTATAAATAGCTAAGATGTTCAGTTGCATTAAATAAGAATGAAATATTAATGTAATAAGTAGACCATCAATAAAATTAGCTTAACCACAGTTAATGCGCACAGTAGTGCGTTCATTTATTTCTTACCGTCTTGGTTTCATTTGTTTATTTCCAATAAAGGAAGGAGAGGTTTTATCTACCTCTGCATTCATTTTCATTCATTCTTCTGTATCACAAGTTTTGTCTCTATCTACTACAGGCATGCGTTGGAGATATTGTGGGTTCAGTTCCAAACCACTGCAATAAAGTGAATAACACAGTAGAGCAAGTCACATGAAATTTTTGGTTGCCCCGTGCATATAAACTTAATAGTTACACTGTACTCTAGGCTGTTTAATGTACAATAGCAGTATGTCTAAAAAAACAATGTACTTACCTTAGTTAAAAAATGCTAACCATCATCTGAGTCTTCAGTGAGTTGTAATAGTAATGTTAAAGATCACTGATACAGATCACCCTAACGAATATAATAATAACGAAAAAGTTTGAAGTATTGCGGATTATCAAAATGTGACATCGAGACATGAAAAGAGCAAACGCTGTTGGAAAAACAGCGCTGATAGACTTGCTTGACACTTGCAAAACTTCAATTTGTGAAAAATGCAGTATCTGCAAAGCACAATAAAGCAAGGCTCAATAAAATGAGCTATGCCTGTATTCCCAAATGTGATTCCTAAAATCCTCTCTTTTTTTATAATAGTATAACAGTTATAAACACAATCATAGCCCTTCTCCTTCCAAGAAGTAATTGGGGGTGTAGGGGAGCATTTCCTGTTAAAGTAATTAAAAATAGTATTGCCAAGCACTTACACTACAATTTTGTTTTTTTTTTTTTAAAAAGGGCTTATTTTATTTTGTTTATTCAAAAGGCTATCAACAGTCCTGGGGCAGAAATAAAAGGTGTTTAACAAGCCACTTCTGTAAACATCATTTCTCCCAAATTTACAGACCTTTATTCTTTTTTTAAAAAAAATACTTATTCATTGTATATTAATGTCCTTTTTAAAAGAATTATTAAGGAGGAATTTAATTCATGTGGTACCACAGTGGAGATGTGATGATGATAAATGACCTTTATCAAGTGCCAATCACAGTACTGACTGCTTTATAAACAAAATATTGCAGTTTTCACAGTGGATGCTACTATTCCCATTTTATGCATAAGGACACTGAGATTTAAGGATACAGTAAGCAAATTACCCACAAATTTACAGATAGTAAGTGTCAGAGCTGGAATTTGAAGCCAAGCAATCTGATTGACTCAAGAACAGCTCCTTTTTCCCACTCTGTTTTGCTACCCCTCCAAGCCTAAGAGAGAGAAAGGAGGGGTAGGACCACCAGCCTGGATTTTATACACAAATATGGTCTGTTCACCATTCATGGTAGAGCCTGTGCTTTGTGTTGTTTCTCCATTTGTGAAAATGGAAATGCACTAAAGCAGCTCTTACCACTATACCAGTGGCCTGTCTTTGAAAAGGAAACAGCTTTTTCAGTATGAGGACTACAAGTGTTTGGGCATGCAACCAAGAAAAACCTACTGGGCTGGCCCAACAGTGTTAGTTATAACTAACCAAACTAATAAGGCATAGACTAGAGGACATATACAGAGAGCAATAACATGAAATTTCAGGTCGAATTGGATTTGTAGTAACAAACTCAAATCAATCGTGAGTGATGTTTTATCTTTTTTTAATGTTGTGGTGTTTTTGGTTATAAATCTGAGAAGAGATTACAAAATGTTGAAAATAAGTATTACTTTCAGGCAATTGAGACTCACTTGATCCGGAAGTCACGTAACGGACTGACTTACATCGCAGAGTGGAAAGGGGGCCTCCTGGAACACAAGATGGGCCACCTGACCTGCTTTGCGGGAGGCATGTTTGCCCTCGGGGCAGATGACGCTCCTGAAGGCCTGACCCAACACTACCTTCAACTCGGGGCTGAAATTGCCCGTACCTGTCATGAATCTTACAATCGCACATGTGAGTACCTGTTACTCTTCATACACAGTCTATGTGCTTTTTATTTCATTCAGTAAGGAACTTTGTCCATTTGTTGCCATCAAAAGAACATCCACCATGCCTGATGAAACTTGATGATCATGATTAATATCTTAAAGGAATTTCTGTTTTTACTTTAAGAGGCATTACTCTTCTGTATAAAAATATTTACCTTTAGTTTACCAAGAAACAAAAATCCAGGCCATAAAGGGTTAAGTCTGTCTAACTTATTGGTCCTGCTTTAGGTAAATAACATTGGGTGAGAGTCTCTGTCCCAAAAGAAACTTGGTATGTTATAAACCGTTATTAATCTTCCCAGAATCTCCATGAAATATATGATGAGTCTGGCAGGCTTCTTATAAAAATAGGAGTTTGATGTACAAATACTAAATAACCTTCATGACATAATGACTTAGAATTCTCAACCACTGATTTTCTAGCTCACTAATAAGGTGGTGCTTTGCACCTACCCAGTGGGTACTCAGTAAATGGTGGTTAAATGAAAGAAAATAAGGGATCATTACCATTTTCTAAAATGGACTCTTTTCAATGAATAAATTATAAAGGTATATTGAATATTGCTTATTATACAGTGTTTATAATTATTCCTTAAAATGATTGTTTTGGCACCTCTCTTGAATGTTGTAAGGTACTTTCTAGTTTCATTTAAGTTATAGACACTAAACATTGTCTAGGACAATAACCCTTGTCCTCCATTGCATCTCCTTTAGTTGTGAAACTGGGACCAGAAGCTTTCAGATTCGATGGCGGTGTTGAAGCCATTGCTACGAGGCAAAATGAAAAATACTACATCCTACGGCCAGAAGTTGTTGAGACTTACATGTACATGTGGCGACTGACTCATGATCCAAAATACAGGAAATGGGCCTGGGAAGCTGTAGAGGTGACGTTTTAATTTGCTTATGTTTCTTATAGAAAAATGTCTGTGGGGGGCTTCCCTGGTGGCGCAGTGGTTGAGAGTCCGCCTGCCGATGCAGGGGACACGGGTTCCTGCCCCAGTCTGGGAAGATCCCACATGCCGCGGAGCGGCTGGGCCCGTGAGCCATGGCCGCTGAGCCTGCGCGTCCGGAGCCTGTGCTCCGCAACGGGAGAGGCCACAGCAGTGAGAGGCCCGCATACCGCAAAAAAAAAAAAAAAAGAAAGAAAGAAAGAAAGAAAAATGTCTGTGGAAAAAATGTTCAGTGATACCTATAAATCTAGCATATCAACTTTTCTATGATTTTTAAAGCTTAAAGTTTTGACCAGCCATCTTTCCATTCAAGACTGTTTTCAGTTAAGTCATCCTATATCCCTGGCTTCAGCTTTGCTTTATGTAACAGTGATATAAATATACCTACTCTGGTGTTGAAGGAGAAATCTAGAAAGGCATATTATAAAATTAAGTTCTCATGACTATAAAAAAGGTGATCGGTTAATTCCACAAAGGATTACGGGCAACTTGGGAATAGTTACCCCAACCTGCTCTCTGTTTCAAAAAACCACTATATGATTGCTTCTTTTAGTCTTTGGGCATGAAAATGATAAAATATGCTTTTAGTTAGAGTAACTTAGCTGCTTAGAGCTAAATTTTAGAAAGTACCTATAGAAGAACTACTTTGTACAGAATATTCCGACACTGGTCTCAGGATTCTCCAAATATCTATAAGCTTCATATCTGTCCAGTGTGTTATTTGAATTGTCTTTGTCACTTCTTGAGTCTCTTCCTGCTGAATATGGTGTATCATCTTCCTGAACTAATCCGTTGAACACTTTGTGTGCTGAATGCCAGCAGAGGCGCCCTTCAGGATATGCATCAAACAACGTCTAATTTTTTTTTTTTTTTTTTGCAATACGGGGGCTCACGGGCTCAGCTGCTCCCCGGCCCGTGGGATCCTCCCGGACCGGGACACGAACCTGCATCCCCTGCATCAGCAGGCGGACTCCCAACCACTGTGCCACCAGGGAAGCCCACAACGTCTAATTTTAAGAGCTATTATTCCAAAAGGAGTGAAAGGGAATTCAGGGGATAAGAACAAACAAATGCTTTAATTACATTCTCTTATTGTCTAGCACTCTTTGTTAGAAAGCTAGCTGTCTTTTAAAACCGTTAGGAATAACTTCTCTTGGGAAATCTAAAATGAATATTGCCTTTATGTAAAATTTAACTGATACCTCAGAAAGCCATTGATGAATCTTGCTTATTAACCCTCTTCGTTTAATGTGTGTCTTATAACCAGTTGTCAATCATTTTAAGTAATAGCAATTTTTTAGGCCTCTTTTTTTTGCATAATTTTCTAATTATGGTTAGTCAGTTGTAATTTCAGTTTCTTTAAGTTTATGTTTTTTCCTCTGAAAAAAGTATATTAAAATTGAGGTTCATCTAAGCCTTGGTGATTGGGAATTATTTTGGTCTTCAATAGGCCAGTGAGGTTTTAGAGTTGATGGATAACTATCCAGTCTTGCTCCTCTGAAGAATAATTCTGAGATGCATTCTAGATGGTTCCTTAGAGGTTTTCCAGCAGGAGCAAGCCCCCCCATGCACACAGCAGTGACCTGCTCAACGTGTATTTCACTGGCCCTTCTCCCTTCCTTGTTTTACTCTCCCCACTCACTCGCTCACTTCCTGATATCACCTCCCCCAGAATCTCCCTGCATCCAATCCTTGTCTCATGCTCGGTTTTTAGAGGAACTCTTGCCCAGAGGCTGAGAGCCCCAGAACAGATTGTGGTGAAATGATGTTCTGATCAGACTAACCAGCCTGGTTACATAGCCACTTCCACTGTGGAAAAACTGTAAAACCAGGGCCTATTATGGGGGCCCAGGAGAGCTGCTTGTCCCCAGCTTCACATCCCTAAAGTCTTAAAATTTAGACTTGACATGAAGGATTTTCATTTTTTGAAAGTTAAAAATGCCTCTTCAGCATCCCCCCACCTTTTTTCATTTTAACTTACCAAAAGCCTCAAAAAATAAAAATAGCTAGGCCTCTCTAAACATCTGAAAGGCCCTTGTCACTGTGCTAAGTGTATCTTCATCTTGAGTTTTATTCGTTTTATTTTTTTAATATTTTTATTGGAGTATAATTGCTTTACAATGTTGTGTTAGTTTCTGCTGTATAGCAAAGTGAATCAGCTATATATATACATATATTCCCATATCTCTTCCCTCTTGCATATCCTTTCCATCCTCCTTATCCCACCCCTCTAGGTGGTCACAAAGCACCAAGCTGATCACCCCGTGCCATGGCGCTGCTTCCCAGTAGCTATCTATTTTACATTTGGTAGTGTATATATGTCAACGCTACTCTCTCACTTCGTCCCATCTTACCCTTCCCCCTCCCCGTGTCCTCAAGTCCATTCTCTATGTCTGCATCTTTATTCCTGTCCTGCCCCTAGGTTCTTCAGAACCATTTTTTTTTTTAGATTCCATACATATGTAGTAGCATACAGTATTTGTTTTTCTCTTTCTGACTTACTTCACTCTGCATGACAGACTCTAGGTCCATCCACCTCACTGCAAATAACTCAATTTCATTTCTTTTTATGGCTGCGTAATATTCCATTGTATGTATGTGCCACATCTTCTTTATCCATTCATCTGTCGCTGGACACTTAGGTTGCTTCCGTGTCCTGGCTATTGTAAATAGTGCTGCAGTGAACATTGTGGTACATGACTCTTTTTGAATTATGGTTTTCTCAGGGTATATGCCCAGTAATGGGCTTGCTGGGTCATATGGTAGTTCTATTTTTAGTTTTTTAAGGAACCTCCATACTGTTCTCCATAGTGGCTGTATCAATTTACATTCCCACC
Source organism: Neophocaena asiaeorientalis asiaeorientalis (assembly GCF_003031525.2). Classification (NCBI taxonomy): domain Eukaryota; kingdom Metazoa; phylum Chordata; class Mammalia; order Artiodactyla; family Phocoenidae; genus Neophocaena; species Neophocaena asiaeorientalis. The sequence continues at coordinate 15,439,625 of NW_020174698.1, forward strand.
AACAGTGCAAGAGAGTTCCCTTTTCTCACACCCTCTCCAGCATTTATTGTTTGTAGATTTTTTGATGATGGCCATTCTGACTGGTGTGAGGTGATACCTCATTGTAGTTTCGATTTGCATTTCTCTAATGATAAGTGATGTTGAGCATCCTTTCATGTGTTTGTTGGCAATCTGTATATCTTCTTTGGAGAAATGTCTATTTAGGTCTTCTGCCCACTTTTGGATTGGGTTACTTGTTTTTTTGATATTGAGCTGCATGAGCTGCTTATATATTTTGGAGTTTAATCCTTTGTCAGGTGCTTCATTTGCAAATGTTTCCTCTCATTCTAAGGGTTGTCTTCTCGTCTTGCTTATGGTTTCCTTTGCTGTGCAAAAGCTTTTAAGTTTCATTAGGTCCCATTTGTTTATTTTTGTTTTTATTTCCATTTCTCTAGGAGGTGGGTCAAAAAGAATCTTACTGTGATTTATGTCAGAGAGTGTTCTGTCTATGTTTTCCTCTACGAGTTTTATACTGTCTCTGGACTTACATTTAGGTATTTAATCCATTTTGATTTTATTTTTGTGTATGGTGTTAGGGAGTGTTCTAATTTCATTCTTTTACATGTAGCTGTCCAGTTTTCCCAGCACAATTTATAGAAGAGGCTGTCTTTTCTCCATTGTATATTCTTGCCTCATTTATCAAAAATAAGGTGACCATATGTGCATGGACTTATCTATGGGCTTTCTATCCTATTCCATTGATCTATATTTCTGTTTTTGTGCCAGTACCATACTGTCTTGATTACTGTAGCTTTGTAGTATAGTCTGAAGTCAGGGAACCTGATTCCTCCAGCTCCGTTGTTCTTTCTCAAGATTGCTTTGGCTATTCAGGGTCTTTTGTGTTTCCATACAACTTTTGCAATTTTTTGTTCTAGTTCTGTGAAAAATGCCATTGGTAGTCTGATAGGGATTGCCTTGAATCTGTAGATTGTTTGGGGTAGTATAGTCATTTTCACAATATTGATTCTTCCAATCTGAGAACATGGTATATACATCTCTCCATCTCTTTGTATCATCTTTAATTTCTTTCATCAGTGTCTTATTGTTTTCTGCATACAGGTCTTTTGTCTCATTAGGTAGGTTTATTCCTAGGTATTTTGTTCTTTTTGTTGCAATGGTAAATGGGAGTATTTCCTTAATTTCCTTTTCAGATTTTTCATCATTAGTGTATAGGAAGGCAAGAGATTTCCATGCATTAATTTTGTATCATGCTACTTTACCAAATTCATTGATTAGCTCTAGTAGTTTTCTGGTAGCATCTTTAGGATTCTCTATGTATAGTATCATGTCATCTGCAAACAGTGACAGTTTTACTTCTTCTTTTCCATTTTGGATTCCTTTTTCTTCTCTGATTGCTATGGCTAAAACTTCCACAACTATGTTGAATAATAGCAGTGAGAGTGGAAAACCTTGTCTTGTTCCTGATCTTAGTGGAAATTGTTTCAGTTTTTCACCATGGAGAATGTTGTTGGCTGTGGATTTGTCGTATATGGCCTTTATTATGTTGAGTTAAGTTCCCTCTATGCCTACTTTGTGGAGGGTTTTTATCATAAATGGGTGTTGAATTTGGTTGAAAGCTTTTTCTGCATCCATTGAGATGATCATATGGTTTTTCTCCTTCAATTTGTTAATATGGTGTATCACATTGATTGATTTGCATATATTGAAGAATCCTTGCATTCCTGGGTTAAAACCCAGTTGAGCATGGTGTATAATCCTTTTATTGTGCTGTTGGATTGTGTTTGCTAGTATTCTGTTGAGGATTTTTGCATCTATGTTCATCACTGATATTGGCCTATAGTTTTCTTTTTTTGTGACATCTTTGTCTGGCTTTGGTATCATGGTGATCGTGGCCTCGTAGAATGAGTTTGGGGTGTTCCTCCCTCTGCTATATTATGGAAGAGTTTGAGAAGGATAGGTGTTAGCTCTTCTCTAAATGTTTGATAGAATTCACCTGTGAAGCCATCTAGTCCTGGGCTTTTGTTTGTTGGAAGATTTTTAATCACAGTTTCAATTTCAGTGCTTGTGATTGGTCTGTTTATATTTTCTATTTCTTCCTGGTTCAGTCTCAGAAGGTTGTGCTTTTCTGAGAATTTGTCCATTTCTTCTAGGATGTCCATTTTATTAGCATATAATTGCTTGTAGTAATCTCTCATCATCCTGTATATTTCTGCAGTGTCAATTGTTACCTCTCCTTTTTCATTTCTAATTCTGTTGATTTGAGCCTTCTCCCTTTTTTTCTTGATGAGTCTGGCTAATGGTATATCAATTGTGTTTATCTTCTCAAAGAACCAGCTTTTAGTTTTATTGATCTTTGCTATTGTTTCCTTCCTTTCTTTTTCATTTATTTCTGATCTGATTTTTATGATTTCTTTCCTTCTGCTAACTTTGGGGTATTTTTGTTCTTCTTTCTCTAATTTCTTTAGGTGTAAATTTATTTGAGATTTTTCTTTTTTCTTATTTCTTGAGGTAAGATTGTATTGCTACAGAATTCCCTCTTAGAACTGCTTTTGCTGCATCCCATAGGTTTTGGGTTGTTGTGTTTTCATTGTCATTTGTTTCTGAGTATTTTTTGATTTCCTCTTCAATTTCTTCAGTGATCTCTTGGTTATTTAGTAGCATATCATTTAGCCTCCATGTGTTTGTATTTTTTACAGTTTTTTTCCTGTAATTGACATCTAGTCTCATAGCATTGTGGTCAGAAAAGATACTTGATATGATTTCAATTTTCTTAAATTTACCAAGGCTTGATTTGTGACCCAAGATATGATGTATCCTGAAGAATGTTCCATGAGCACTTGAGAAGAACGTGTATTCTGTTGTTTTTGGATGGAATGTCCTCTAAATATCAATTAAGTCCATCTTGTTTAATGTGTCATTTAATGCTTGTGTTTCCTTATATATTTTCATTTTGGATGATCTGTCCATTGGTGGAAGTGGGGTGTTAAAGTCCACTACTATTATTGTGTGACTGTCAATTTCCTCTTTTATGGCTGTTATCATTTGCCTTATGTATTGAGGTGCTCCTATGCTGGGTGCATAAATATTTACAGTTGTTATATCTTCTTGGATTAATCCCTTCATCATTATGTAGTGTCCTTCTTTGTCTCTTGTAATAGTCTTTAATTTAAAGTTGATTTTTGTCTGATATGGGAATTGCTACTCCAGCTTTCTTTTGATTTCCGTTTGCATGGAATATCTTTTTCCATCCCCTCACTTTCAGTCTGTATGCATTCCTAGGTCTGAAGTGAACCTTTTCCAGACAGCATATATACGGGTCTTGTTTTTGTATCCATTCAGCCAGTCTGTGTCTTTTGGTTGGAGCATTTAATCCATTTACATTTAAGGTAGTTATCAATATGTATGTTCCTATTATCATTTTCTTAATTGTTTGGGGTTTGGTTTTGTAGGTTTTTTCCTTCTCTTGTGTTTCCTGCCTAGAGAAGTTCCTTTAGCATTTCTAGTAAAGCTGATTTGGTGCTGCTGAATTCTCTTATCTTTTGCTTGTCTGTAAAGGTTTTAATTTCTCCCTGGAATCTGAATGAGATCCTTGCTGGGTAGAGTACTCTTGGTTGTAGGTTTTTCCCTTTCATCACTTTAAATATGTCCTGCGACACCCTTCTTACTTGCAGAGTTTCTGCTTAAAGATCAGCTGTTAACCTTATGGAGATTCCCTCGTATGTTATTTGTTGCTTTTCCCTTGATGCTTTTAATATGTTTTCTTTGTATTTAATTTTTGATAGTTTGATTAATATGTGTCTTGGCGTGTTTCTCCTTGGATTTTCCTGTATGGGACTCTCTGTGCTTCCTGGACTTGATTGACTATTTCCTTTCCCATATTAGGGAAGTTTTCAACTATAATCTCTTCAAATATTTTCTCAGTCTCTTTCTTTTTCTCTTCTTCTTCTGGGACCCCTATAATTCAAATGTTGGTGTGTTTAATGTTGTCCCAGAGATCTCTGAGACTGTCCTCAATTCTTTTGTCTTTATTCTGCTCTGCAATAGTTATTTCCACTATTTTATCTTCCAGGTCATTTATCCGTTCTTCTGCCTCAGTTATTGTGCTGTTAATTCATTCTGGAGAATTCTTAATTTCATTTATTGTGTTGTTCATCATTGTTTGTTTGCTCTTTATTTCTTCTAGGTCCTTGTTAAACGTTTCTTGTATTTTCTTCATTCTGTTTCCAAGATTTTGGATCATCTTTACTATCATTATTCTGAATTCTTTTTCAGGTAGACTGCCTATGTCCTCTTCATTTGTTTGGTCTGGTGGGTTTTTACCTTGCTCCTTCATCTGCTGCATATTTCTCTTTCTTCCCATTTTGCTTAACTTGCTATGTTTGGGGGCTCCTTTTCGTGGGCTGCATTTCGTAGTTCCTGGTGTTTTTGGTGTCTGAACCCACTAGGTAAGGTTGCTTCAGTCGGTTGTGTAGGCTTCCTGGTAGAGAGGACTGGCACCTGTGTTCTGGTGAGTGGGGCTGGATCTTGTCTTTCTGGTAGCAGGGCTGCATCCAGTGGTGCGTTTTGGGGGTGTCTGTGACCTTATTTTGATTTTAGGCAGCCTCTCTGCTAATGGGTGGGTTTGTGTTCCTCTCTTGCTAGTTGTTTGGCATGGGCCATCCAGCACTGGAGCTTGCTGGCCGTTGCGTAGAACTGGATCTTAACATTGAGATGGAGATCCCTGGGAGAGCTCTCGCCGATTGATATTATGTGGGGCCTGGAGATCTCTGGTGGTCCAGTGTCCTGAACTTGTCTCTCCCACCTCAGAGGCTCAGGCCTGACACCCATCCAGAGCACCAAGACCCTGTTAGCCACATGGCTCAGAAGAAAAGGGAGGAAAAAAAGAAAGAAAATAATAATAAATTAAATAATTAAAATAAAATTTTTTTAATTATTAAAATAAAAAAATTAAGTAAAAAAAAGAGAGCAACCAAACCAATAAACAAATCCACCAATGATAACAAGCACTAAAAACTATACTAAGATAAACATAAAAATCAGAAACAAGTCAGTCGCAGACAGCAAACCCCAAGTTTACAGTTGCTCCCAAAGTCCACTTCCTCAATTTGGGATGATTGGTTGTCTATTCACGTATATCACAGATGCAGGGTGCATCACGTTGATTGTGGAGCTTTAATCCGCTGCTCCTGAGGCTGCTGGGAGATATTTCCCTTTCTCTTCTTTGTTCGCACAGCTCCTGGGGTTCAGCTTTGGTTTTGGCCCCGCCTCTGCATGTAGGTTGGCTGAGGGCGTCTGTTCTTCGCTCAGACAGGACAGGGTTAAAGCAGCGGCTGATTAGGGGCCTCTGGCTCACTCAGGCCTGGGGGGAGGGAGGGGCACGGAGTGCAGGGCCAGCCTGCCATGGCAGAGGCCGACATGACGTTGCAACAGCCTGAGGCTCACAGTGTGTTCTCCCGGGGAAGTTGTCCCTGGATCCCAGGACCCTGGCAGGGGCGAGCTACACACGCTCCTGGGAAGGGAGGTGTGGATAGTGACCTGTGCTCACACACAGGCTTCTTGGTGGCTTCAGCAGCTGCATTAGTGTTTAAGCCCATCTCTGGTGTCCGAGTTGATAGCTGTGGCTCGTGCCCATCTCTGGAGCTTGTTTAGGCAGTGCTCTGCCTTCTGTGGACAGACAGGGAAGGAATCCCCTCTCCTCACGCACCCCAAAACAATTGTGGACAGACAGGGAAGGAATCCCCTCTCCTCACGCACCCCAAAACAATGGTCTCTTGCCTCTTAGGCAGTTCCAAACTTTTTCCCGGCCTCCCTCCTGGCTAGCTGTGGCGCACTAGCCCCCTTCAGGCTGCGTTCACGCAGCCAACCCCAGTCCTCTCCCTGGGATATGACCTCCGAAGTCTGAGCCTCAGCTCCCAGCCCTCGCCCACCCTTGGCAGGTGAGCAGACAAGCCTCTCAGGCTGGTGAGTGCTGGTCGGCATCGATCCTCTGTGGGGAATCTCTCCACTTTGCCCTCTGCACCCCTATTGCAGCGCTCTCCTCCGTGGCTCCAAAGCTTCCGCCCAGCCAACCCCTGTCTCCGCCCATGAAGGGGCTTCCTAGTGTTTGGAAACCTTTCCTCCTTCACAGCTCCCTCGCAGAGGTGCAGGTCCCGTCCCTACTCTTTTGTCTCTGTTTTTTCTTTTTTCTTTTGCCCTACCCAGGTACGTGAGGAGTTTCTTGACTTTTGGGAAGTCTGAGGTCTTCTGCCAGTGTTCAGTGGGTGTTCTGTAGGAGTTGTTCCATGTGTAGATATATCTTTGATGCATTTGTGGGGAGGAAGGTGATCTCCACATCTTACTCCTCTGCCATCTTCTGCACTAGTCTTGAGTTTTTTTCTCAGGACAACCTCATGTTGAGAAAAGGCATGCTGCCTGGGTCCAGGAAACTGAGGCCGCAGCTAGGGAGTCTAGAGCTGGGATTCGGCCCCCACCTCTAAAATGTTAGATTGTCTTCTTGACTACTCTGATTCACCACATCAGGATTGGGGGAGAAAAAGAATGAGTGGAGGTGATCTGAAAAGATGAAAAACGTTTGGGCAGTGCCTACCCCCAAAACAACTCTTTTTTCTATAATAAAAGAAGGAGCTTATAGAAATTTCTACAGGAGGGAGGGTTAGCTGTTATCATGCCTGGCCCTCTCTTTAGCTTATTTCTTTATTACCAAAAAACTTCAAGGGGCAAACCAAGAAAAACATCTGTGGATAAAATCTTTTTTTTAAGGAGATGTCTAGAAATAGGATTTCATTATGTTCAGTAATAACAAATTTACCCATTTCTTCTAAATCTTGGTGGTTTTTTTTCCTTTTTCATAAATAATTTTTGGCCTACTGCATGTATCTGGTATTTGACTTTTTATCAAAAAGAACTGTTATCAAAAAAGAAGGAAGGAAAAATATAATAGGACCTGAAAGTTCCTTTCTTCAGCCTTTTCCCCCACTTAGCTCTTTGTCTGAAACTAAGAATATAATCGAAGCCTTTTTTTTAAGGTAATTGTTCTTATATTCCCCGGGGCTTTTAAACAGTACCAAACCAGGAGATGGGTGTTTTTTTATTCACATAGCCTGCCAGTTAGATTTTCTTTCACCTGGTAACTAAATGCTTCTCCTCTGGGCCCCATGCTCTCTCCCTTCTGCCCTCCAGCCCTAGGGTACAGAATCAATATCCTCATTATCAGTGTCTGCAGATGGAAGCTGAGCTCTCAGCACCACATTCCTGCTCCCTGCCTTTGCCTCATCCATCCCACGTTTTCTGGGCTCCACATGCTTAGAGCCGTGCTTTCCTCCAAAGCCCTTTTCTAGCCAATGAAGATTTTTCTCAACTAACATGGCAAGACCTATGCCATATCTTGGTAGTTGAGCTAAATGGGAGGAAAATATGATGTAATTATGCACATAAAAAAAGAGGAAAAGCGTTGTGATCTGTAAAAGAAAACTGAAAAATAAATGAATAATGACGTGAGAACCTAAGAGTAACATTTTTTTCATGTTTCCTATGTTTTCTTTATCTCATTAAAAATTTTAAGGGGCTTAGGCTTACACTTTAGTACACATTCTATGAATTAGAACCAGATTTCCAGTGACAGTTTGTATACAGTGGAAATCTTTATTTGACCTTTTAGTTACTAGAATTAATAGGATGTGGTGAATAGAAAATAACTTTCTTGGAGATGACTATGCCTGGTAACCAGCAAAGCAAGCCAATGTAATTTCCAAATACAAAGAGCAGTCAGGTTAGCAGCAGCTGACAGAATGGAAGGCAAGTTATTTTAGGTGTTACCTAAATTTTCGTTCCCACACTGCCCAACCCATGTCTTTCCCCATCTCTGACTGTAGTACTCGTTGTAGTCAGGCAGCTATAGAAATGTAGGCTTATTTCTCTCCTCATAGTTACCAGTGGTTTCATCCCATCTTTCTTCCATCTCAGACTAAAGAAAAGAAAGATGTATTTCAGAAATGGATACCAGCCATGTTTTTTTCACTGCTTTCCGTTTTCTCTTTTATATCTGTCAGTCACCAATATCACTCAGTACTCCACAGTCAATTTTTTTTAAATAAGATATTCTGACGATAGTAGCAGCTGTTTTGGTTCCAGTGCACTTTCTCAACCAGCGGTTTAGAATCCCAGTTGACATGAACAATCTCTCTAGACCAGGGGTCAGCAAACTTTTTCTGTAAGGGCCAGAGAGAATTGGGCTTGGGGGACCTATGCATTTATTCAACTCTGCCATTGTAGTGAAAGAACAGCCACACACAATATGTAAACAAGTGAGTGTGGCTGTGGTTCAATAATACCTTACTTACAAAAACAAAAAGCAGGCTGGATATAGCTTGTGGTCTGTAGTTTGATGCATCCTGCTCTAGACCATAAAAAGAAATGGTAAAAATCACTGACATTCCAGAACTAAATATAGAAGTGTTTCCAATTAGATGAGATATACGGTCCATATGTCCTTTAACTTTTCATACTTTATTTGCATTTACATGTTATGTTTTTTTAAATTTTCACCTGAAACTATTGCAATCTATCATTCCATTTGAATCCTTATTTCAGTTAAATGTGACAATCTAATGGTAAAAATTTGTGACAGTCAGTTTACCGGAATGTGACCATTTTTTTCCCTCCTCATTGTGATTTAGGCCTTGGAGAAACACTGCAGAGTGAAAGGAGGCTATTCAGGCCTCAGGGATGTTTACTTCCACAAGGAGAGCTATGATGATGTGCAGCAGAGTTTCTTCCTGGCAGAAACACTAAAGTAAGTAAAAATTATTCTGGTGGTATGTGACTAAGATACCTGAAGAGATCTTCTTTCTAGTTGTCTTTATCATGAACACATTCAAATAACATCAAGCATGACTGCTTCCGAATGCCATTCTACGTGCACGGCAGTAATTGCAGGTGTGTTTTCATCATCATGTAAGTTCGACAACTTGGGACTGCTTTGTATGGTTCTCGTACACAGGGACCAAAGCACAGGGCAGCTTCTTTCTTCGGCATTAATGAGTATACCCCTTAAGGTTTTGCTATACTTGACGGTTGTCCATGATTCTCCCATAAGATGAATGGAGACATTGATGTGTTTTTTTTCTGTCTCTTTGTGGTTTCACTGGCTGACAGGGTCTCTCGGGCCTCACATACCCATGTTTCTCTCTCCAGATATTTGTACTTAATATTTTCTGATGACGATCTACTTCCACTGGAACACTGGATCTTCAATACCGAGGCACATCTTCTCCCTGTACTCTCTAGGAATATAAAGAAAGTTGAAGTCAATGAGAAATAAAAAGACATTCTGTATTTTACTCTCCTCCATTCCCTTCACTGCTTACCTTAATAATTCCTTTTCTGGTGATCAGGCATATGATGAGTTTTTATTAATAGGTCTGTGATTATTCTAAGTTTTAAAATTGTTTTGCAGTCTTTTATGTTTATTATCATAGGCATAGATGGACCTAAATTCCTTATTGTAGCCTTTATTATTCAGTGAATCACATGGTTTTTTGTTTGTTTGTTTGTTTTAAGTAATCTTTTATCTCTGGAGTTCATGAAGGTGTAGTATCATTTTTATTAAACTAAATAGAATGGTATACCAATGACCTCTTAATTACAATTTTGATTTGACTGCAAAACTTTTTCCTCCTCTATGAGGAGATGATGTCTGCTTTAAGCTGTAATGTTTTGCCATGTTGCAAAAAGCCATAATAATAAATAATAAAAAAGCTTTTTCCTTTTCAATTTCGTGTTAATCTGGTTTGTCTATCCACCAGAGACAAATCTTATAACTGTGACAAGCCTCCTTATGCAGGTCCATCATTATTTGATAGAATGTCTTCTAAGATACTTTACTCACATTTTAATTCAAATTAGAATGTCATCCCAGAAGGCTCATCTCCTCTTGACCTCATTTCATTGGATCCATGGTATATTTTTGTTGGTCACTTATATTAGTGTTTCCTAATTTGGGAATTAGTTCTCAAGGATTACTTTAAATGCCCTGTGTCATCTCTGGATCATGTACTGGTTAATTTCTTCCATTCTCTACCACACAGTGAAGTGAGCTTTCCAGTTTTTCAGAGCTCTGCTGTTAACCGAATTATATTTTTTAAAGGGAAATTGTATAACTTTTAGTGTGTTAGCTTTTGCTTTTATCTGAATATATGAAGAAATTGGGGCTCTCTCTGAAGAGAGGGTGAGTATGCCATATGGTTTTTTGTTTGCATTTCACCTTTAATTCTTTTTTCTCGAAAAAAAGAAACCTTTACATTTCGTTCAGGTTTTTCAGATTTGAAAAGAGCCCTTTCTCAAATGTAGTAAATCATTTCATTTCAGTTTATGAAAGCAGGATTTAACTCTGAAAGAATTTTTGCCAGTGTATCTATTCATGGTCAATTGAGGAAAATCTAATAAACTTTTAGGTCAAATTAGGATGTAGTGTATTTTGTCTGGTTAAATTCAACATAGCGATTTCCACTTAGAAGTAATATATAGGAATGGACATTCCCAATCCCCTACAATCCTATAGCAGCTCAAAATAATTATGATTACATGACTCTTCAAAGCCTTTTTTGAGAGATGAATGGTTTTCCCAAAAATAGATCTGGTGACACCTTGTGTTTTCTTACCATATTTGTCCATATTTTATATATATTCCCATGAAAGGGCTAATATGATGATGCATATACTGAGGTACAAAGATTTTGACCACCTGCATTTTCAACTACAGTGGTCAAATAGATCAGTACAACCCCATGGATTAGGCTGAAGCACGTGAAATTGAGGCATTTCTAGTTTAAAGATTGTTCAGTATCAGCAATTTCATGTGATTCAACCTAATATTTTTTAAGACAGTTATTTTCTTAGATCTCAATAGACTTAGTCCACCTTGTGTGACCTGCCCTTTTTTTCAATATTATTCATTCAAACAATAAGTCAATAAAATTAGTAAGTGAAAAAAAGATCCCTTAGTACGTCATGATTGCTATTCCCAGGACTTAAAGGCAAAATATAGAAGATTCTTGTTAAAATTGGGCCATATGTATTTAGATTATAATTTTCACATGAATGTCCTTGGACTAGCAATTTAAATTAATTTATTTTCTTTGCTTTTCAATCTGATTTGAAAGAGCACAAGCTGATAGGTATTTCTGCAGCAGATAGGATATTAAAATCAGGTTGTATGTACGCACTGCACCATGACGTACCTTTTGTATTCTGGAATAAATAGGCAAGAAGATTGTACTGCGTGTTGCTCGGCCAGTGGCAAGAACAAAGGTATTTCAAGTCTAGAACTTGGATATTTTAACAAAACCCAAAACACCAAAAATGTAAACAAGATAAGAGATTAATATTATGGTGATGTAATTTAATTAAAGTTATATTTTGCACTAATTATTTTAAACAACTGAAGTCCTTAGGTAAATGCTGTCTTTCATTCATTTTCAGCAAAAACTGTGCAGTTAAGTTTACATATGTTTTCACACCCCAAAAGGTGAATAATTAAAATAGCACTTAATTTTGTGTTTCTGCATTTGTTTGGGATACGTCGGGCAATTAATATTACACATATAAGTTGTATGGCAGTTTATAGAACTCAGTGATGTTTGTCATGATGCCTTCATATGTACTACCAGTTCTTTCCATTGATTGTTTTTGATTTGTACTTAAATCCATTCTGTCATTTCCAACTTTATATAAATCTCTAATGTTATGGGAAATGATAGATCGACACATAATTTTTAAAAACTATATTTGTAAAATTTCTCTATTGTAAATAAAGCCTTTTAATATATCTCGTCATTTGTCTTTTGGGTTTTCTCTCCTTTTAAGGAAGCTTCTGAATATGTTGGGATGAGTGTGTACAGTTGCAAATGGAAATATTAGATCCTAACAGTGATTCCGTACCACACCCGGAGAATTGTGATGAGGAAATATTTCCCATTAAAAACTTTAAATTGCAAATAATGTTGCATAACCATCTTTAGCTAATCAAACAGTTTTATTAAGAATCTAACATATGGTGAACACCAGGGCAGGTAGGGTAGAGGCAGGGAGTTGGCGTTAGAAATAACATAAAGAGTATGGTCCTTGCTCTTAAGTTTACGGTCCAATTGAGGAGCTCAAACTCCCCCCCCACCACCACTGCTGAAAGAAAACAAAACAAAACAGATTCTACCGTATATTCATAGGCTTTGCTACAGCTATTTGCAAATGTCTTAAAAGCAGTACATTATTTAAAAATATTAAGTACCAGTATTACATAACATGCTGTTGTTTTAAATAAATAATCATAAGAATGGGTAATTTTTTTATTGCTACCTATAGTAGTTTTAGGGAACTATAGAGTAAATTAGTATTTATGACTGGAATCAACCCTCAACCAACAGATTTTTTTTTACTCCATTTATATCATTAAGGTACCATGTATGGCCTTGTGTAAAATGCACACCAAAAAAATTAAGTCGTGATTTCTTTAATACTGAGTTTTTTCCAGTGTTTCTGTTTGAATAGCCTACTATTGTTTCCTGTAACTTAATCTCACAGTCCCTATATCATATAAAAAAAACTATTTCAATAGCATGAAGCAAAGAAATTGGTTTTTCACTTAACGTAGAGTTAGTCAAATGGGAACCTTCTGAATTCAATTATTTGTAACACAGATGACGTTGGTTGTGTTTACTCTATTGGTGACAGGATTATTTGAAAAGATTCTAAGCATGATTTTTATTCATACTAATTGTCAGCCATCCACACAGTGATGGCAACTTGGCAATCAATACATCTAATTTCTGATAATTATATGTAGACAGTTGCATAAAGTTTTAGGAAAACAACATAGATCTTTTTTAATTTAAGCACAGAGTTCATTATCTAATTGACCTTCTAGCTCCTTAGGTTGGGGCTGAGGGAAAATCTTATTTCATCTTTTTAACTGATTTAATGACCCAAAGACTGATCTCTGTTTTTTCCTGGCTCATTCCGTCTACATTGGCCAACACATGAGTCATAATCTTTACAAAATATTTGCCAGGCATCAGATATGCATATAAACTATTAGAACTACATAGGAGTCTAGACAGCATTTAGTCCAACTCTCTTATTGTAAATATGAGGAAACTGGGAAATTTTCCCAAGGTCAGGAACTCTTTTCTGTCCTGGCTCTGTGCTACCAGACACAGGGATTTGGTAAGATTTATGCTCATAAGAAGGAACAATACATGAGAGCATATGTTATATCCGACCAGCCACTCCAACATAAAGGTGTCAACTCAGAGTTCACCCTTGGAAATTGGTCTAAGGCTGTATTTCTCAAGGTGTGGGCTACAGTTCACCTGTATCAGAACCTCTTGTAGGTCTTGTTAAAATGCAGATTCCAGAGCATTACCCTAAATTGAGCAAATCAAAATTGGGGGGTGGCCTGGAATATCCATGTTTAATGAGCTCTTTCTGTTATTCCTATGCGTACTAAAGTCGAGAGCCACAGTTTTAAGTTATAGGTAGGTGGAAGTCCTGAGATAGAAGAAATCGTGAATTAATTAGCAAGTCATGACAAGCATATGTACCTTTTTCTGAATTTTTATTTCTACTTCAAGGTTTAAGCACAGCAACTTGAAACATAATTTGGATCATTTTGGAAAACGTAGATTCATCCTTTCACAAAAGCATTTCTGAACACTAAGCCGTACACCTAAATCTTTAAGAAACATATTTACATTGGATTTTTAAACAACTCTTTTCTTATTGAGGTAATCTTAAAAGTATTAACTTCAATCACTCCTTTGTTTCATTTGCTTTCTTCTCCCAAAAGCTGCTTTTAAAGTTTGTTCTTCAATTGTTTCTTCTTGTTGAATTTTAACATGACTGTCACTTGCACAGACTACACAGAATTCCTAGTTTGGCCACATGCCATGTAAATATATAAGATGTTCTTGCAAATGACCTCTGAAAAGGACCTTCATTTCCACCCACACCCACCTACGCCCCCCCACCCCTGCTGCGTTTTTACATTCATTGCAATGCTAATCGCCAAAGATGTTTTGACTTATGATCACTTTGAATCTCCTTAAGACATGCCGTTACTTACTAATAAATTAATGTAATTTTGTGTTACAGATCCATTTGATTCCCCAGCGAATGCAAATTACCATGAAAGCTTAGAGAACAGTCATAGATGCACAGCAACTTTTCCGCATCCTGGGATATTTTGGCCTTAGGCTATGAACACATATTAATTCATAATTCTGCAGAAAGGGCCATAAAATGTACTGATTTTCAAATAGCATTTTCCAGAAAATGACTAACACCTGAGAGCTCTTTGTTTTGTTTGTCTTATTTTGTTCTGTTTTTTAACTCTTTCAGGAGAAATAAGTGATGATTCTCATTCACAGAATCTTTAAGAACTTTGTTCCTGACTTTCAATTTTTATAGTTGTTGGTGGAAAGTAGAAACACAGAGCTTTGAATGGCTGCTTAGAACCAGACGGGAGGTCACCATAGCAACTTCTTAAGGCAAGCACAGTGCTATTGGTCCCATTTCATGGACATGGCAGCTTTGGCTTCTTGGGACCCAAGGCCTCTATTTTGGTAAGTGACAGAAGGAGAAGCAGACTAAGTCTCTTCCTTCTTTGTGCAAAACCTCATCACCACCCTGCTAGTCAATACAATACTTTAACCACACTAGTTAAATAAATCCTAAGTAAATTTCACTGCTATTCACACTGCTATCTGCTATTTCCAGATTTATAACTTTGTGACTTAATGTAGTCTTAGCGAGGAGCTGCAAAATTTTATATGTTTTAAATGCCACCATTAAAATAAAATCCCTCTAGTCTCTTTTCTCTATATGATGCAGTAGAGAAGGGGTAGAAAGTAGGTACAGTTGGGCCAATGGGAAGCAGACTTCACTGAGAAGACAACTGAGTTCCAAACGTGGCTCTATTATTAACTTCCTGCGTGATTTGGAACAAGCCCTTGAAGTCTTTACGTCTCAGTTTCCTCATCTGTAAAATGAGAGGAGTGGTCAGCCCAGGTGGAGCAGCTAGGCTATCCCTTCAGTGTTGTCTGTTGTGGATGCTGGAGCAGGAAACAGCAGTACACAAGCCAGCAATGTTCCATCCATGGACTAGAGGCCACCACACCCAGATTACAAGACATCAAAACCTTCATTTTCTCATCTGTAAAATGGGAATAATAACACCTACATCGTGAGGACTAAAATAGCTAATATATGTACATGTTCTTAGCTCTGTACCTGGCAGGATTATGCCTTCAATCCCTGAATCCCAGCCCCTATTTCTAGCTCTGTAAGAAAGAGCTAGAAAGAATCATCTCTCTACCTTGGGAAGCCTCCAGCTTGTTTTGTTATGAGAACACATTTGCTGTTATCTTGCTTGCCATTTCCAAATACCCTAGGCTTTTTTGGATACTGTCCTTCGATCAGACTGCTTCAAACACATATTATTGCTCATCTTCCAAGGTCAGAGTTTAGCTCTTATTTTCTGACATGAGAACAGAAATATCCAGTTCTTTCTTCACACTAGTATGACGCAGTAATTGAAGACTTTTCTACATATTTTTTTATTGAAGAACAAGAGGTTTTCTTTTAACATTTGTGGAAGAAAAGAAATAGAGTTCAACCCACCTGATTGCTGCTCTGGTAAGAGCATTATTATCAATTGTGTCACTGGTATATTCAAATAACCCCATGAAAATAAAACCATGACTGCAAGAACTGCTTTTAAAATTGAAGTATAGTTTTGTTTTCATCCCAGAGTAGCTTTGGAAACCAACAAATTCAGTGTTATGAACTAGGAAAGATTGATGAAATAACTTCTGAGGGAGCCAGTATTGCTTCCAAAATCAGCTTACATGTTTGAAAAGCACTTACAGTGACTTAAAATAATCATATCCAAAGAAGAATGCATAGAGTGGTTTTGATTGAGAGTCCCCTCACCTGTCCCCATCCTCCAAAACAAACAAACCCTTTGTTTCCACAGCAGTGGAGACACGCATTAGGTGAGAGTGACACTTGCCTTTTCTTCTGGTACTTCCCACCCCCTACCCCGCCCCC
>NW_020174698.1:15455750-15483031 GCF_003031525.2 Neophocaena asiaeorientalis asiaeorientalis
CCCGCCCCCGCTCCCACCCCCAGCCACAGAACACTGTTCACTCCTGAAGAGGGGCTTGCAGTTCTGCCCCAGATTCTGCCTGACGAAGTCACACAGTTCCCCTCCCTCCCGCAGCCACACCCTTGCTGACTTTCACTTTTCTGGACTCTACCCGAAATAGCCCTCCCTGTCTGTCTTCCTCTCTTCTTGAAAAATGTCTACTCTTCAAGTCTCAGTTTACATGTTTGTGACCTGTCTGCCTCTCTCTTCCCCCAATTTGTTCTTGCTTCTTCTGACTCTCCAAAGGACTTTATGCAAACTATTGACATGCATCACACTCCAGTGTCATTATTTGTTTACTCATTCATTCATTCCACAAATGTTTATTAAGCACCCAGAGTATATCAGACACTATCCTAGGTCCTAGGGATTCAGCAGAGAGCAAGTTACACTTGCTTCTTGTCTGCACAGAGCTAAAGACTAGAAAAAGGGCAACTATGCAAAAATACATAAAATTTTAAAAGGAAGGTGCCATGGCTTATTAATTAATATAAATATAAGACAATATGGCATCTGGCATATATCTGTTTTCAGTCTGGTTGCACCCATCCTGCACTGGGAGGCACTCAGCATTTGGTAAAGAGTGAACAAAGTGTTAAGAGTGAAGAAAAAGTCTCAAACTTTTCTTCAAAAAAATATAAACAGAATTTTCATCTTAAGCTTGCAACAGAATACAGCCTCTGCTAGGCCCTACTAACTCAAAGTGGTACTTCTATCTGCAAAACTGAATGCAGATTCTATTTTTAGTGGGTAATCTAGTGTTTACCTTAACTGTGAGATACCTAATTATAAGCTGTCATTAGAAAATTTTATTCACTGTACTTGCAAAAGCAAACTCACCAAAAATAGGACAATTTTCTTATCTTTTAGTATATTCAAAATATATCAATTGTCTCAGGGAAAACCCACAGGAGTCCAAGCTGTATTCCTGTATTTTAACTGCTTCTGGACTACACACCGCTGGTAAGGTCAACAGACACACCAGAGACTCTCTCGCCATTAGGGTTAGGCTTGTTTTTTTATTTTGTTTTGGGGGGATGAGGGGTTTTTGTTCATTTGAGCCATCATAGATAAAGGCTGCTCACACATCTGAGACTGGCTTCTTCTGGTCTATGAAACACACGAGGGGCACTGTCAGTGACGTAAAGGAGAAAGGACTCCTCTGTAGTTACTGCAGCCTTTTTGTAATCCTCTCTAGTAACAGGACCAAGGATTTTAGGACTCAAGCAAATCCATTAATAATTACATTGTAATTTTCTTCCTAATAAGTTCAGCTTCCTTTTCCCAGGCTACCCTTTCTTCAACCATTCTAGTGGTGACAAAAATGACTGATTAGAATTTTCACTCTCATCCACCTTATCTTCTTGTCTCTAACTTCTAGTGGAAGTGCTAATATAAATGAGCAAATAACAGAGAGGGAGAAAAACAAGGGCTCTCAGAGAGATTAATCGGTCCCTGAAAATCTGAAAGTGACTTCTGTCATTATTACAAATCGATATACAGGATTTCTTTAAACACTAGATAAAAACCATATAATATGTCAAAACCATGATTAAAAGGTAAATAAAAATATGAATTTTCACAAGATCTTGGATTTATTTTTGTTTAAAAAAAGGTATACAATAGATGGTTTTCTTCTTTCCCTCTCCTCATATAATGATGATTGCATTAGGGAGAAGTTTCAACATTTCCATTGTGTATCTGGGCTTTTAACCTCTCCCAAAGATCAGATAAAGGCTGCCAAACCAAAAAGCATTCTTGGCTCATATACGCAGCTCATTCTTTAAATAGGAGATTCAGCATGTCCGAGCAAGAGCAAAGGCTTCTCCAGGGTCTTTATCTATTGATTAAAACTGTACAGGCTATTCTGCTTTAAATGAGTCTTGAATACTCTCTAAAATAAATGTTTTATTCTATTTTGGAGTAAAAGGTGTAAAGGGAAAAATGAGACATACATATACCCCCCGACCCTGCAAAAATATGCTATATTACATTTTTTTTGCCCATGATATTTCTATAAAAAGCTAGAAGCAAGAAAAAAAAATCTATTTGGCAGCGAGATTGTAGTTTATCTCCTGAGAGGAAAATTCAAGACCAAGTGCCAATTACTACTCCATTGGACAAAGGTTACTTGGCAGCTCCCCAATACATATTAGGAATTGCCCTGAGACCTTTATTTAAACTATCGATATGCCCCACATCTCAAAGGAAGTTGGAGAAACCTTTTCTCTGTGATTCTAACGGTTATGATACCAGGATTCCTAGATTCTCAGGAGCAGGCATCACACTGTGAACAGATTTGTCTAAATTGAGAATTCCTCCAGTTTCTTTTTTGGTCATTAGCTTTGTAATTATTACAAGTGGTATATCAGCCAGGGAAACAGAAACCACTCAGTCTCAGAAAGAAGAAATTTAACACAAAGAATTAGTTACATCGGTGATAGAAGAGCTGAGACGCCAAACAGGGGATGGTGAATTCTGATGGAAATTCAGCAATTATCAACTGCAGTATGCCACTATCTGGGGCAGAAGCGGGAGAGACACAAGGTGGAGGTGATGTTACCAGAGAGCACAGGTGATCGGAGCATGAGCTAGATCAACAGTGGAGGACTCACAGCAGAAACTGAGACCACAGAGGGAAGGAATAGTCCAAGAGGAGCTAGAATCATGAAGGCGATACAGCAACTGCTAGAGACACCACTAGAAGCACAATGAATATGCGAAATACACTGGCTTCTTCCTTTCCCCTACCTTACAGTCTTTTACCAATGCTTCCATTGGTCAAGACTACCAGGAAAACAGAGCAAAGAAGTCTGGGAAATGTAGTTCCCTGAGATGCAGAGCCAAGCTGAGGAAGTTCAGGGAATAGATATGAGAGCACACAGGTAAACGTCACAAAAGTAGCTATAGCTAGACTCACCATTTGGAACCTCTGCTTAGCTTGAGAGGTCTTCATTGAAAAAACAAGCCTCAAGGCTACCAGCTGCTAGAAACTAGCAGATTGAGAACCTTGATTGCAAGGATCCATGAGTCCTCCCTGAGCTGCAGAGCAAAAATGTTGAACATATTTTTGAGTCTTCATATCTCCGTGATGAACTTGCTGGTGAGAAGCCACATTTGCCCATCCGTGAAAGATCCAAAAAGTTTAACAAATGCTTTCAGTCAAAGAATAGACTTCAGAGAAGGAAATCAATGAGTCCATGAAGTGCTTGTCCTCAGAGAATAGGGCAGATAAGCCTAAAATAAAACCTAGAGAAGGTATGGCCGTCAAAATGATCGCTTTAGATGTCAGTGATTAACCTTTGGTCACCCTGCTTTGGATCACAATTGATCTTAACTCCAAATTTTCACGTGACTGGTAGTAGCACTTTTCTAAGTCTTTATCTGCCAACCCAAATACATCAGCCTAGTTTTATACCCCACTTAGTGGAACATAAAAATGATGAAAGCTAAATGGTCTTCCGAGAGAGAGCTTAGATTTTTTTTAAAAAAAACACTGTCTCTATTAGTTTAATAATATTCATCAGCATAGAATCCTGATTTTTTTAAAAAGTTACTTAAAGACATTTTGGAGTAGTTTTCTCTGCATTGTTCACTGGGTTTAGATAGAAATGCCTACCCTTCTAAGCCCAGTTCAAATGTCACCCATGAACCTCTCCCAGTCTTCCTCCTTTTTGCTGTGTTAGCATCTTGGATAAGCCTAAATGGGTGTACTTATTACATTATATTGCAATTATTTGTTGCCAGTCTCTCTCTCTCTGCTAGTGATTTAGACCAAGACAACCTATCAAAAGCAATTTAACTTCATAAATTGGACAAATATAAGGCCGGTCTGCACTATAGTTTGGTCCAAAATTAATATCCTCAGTCACTGTTGCCAAGTTTGATCCCTTTGTTATAGAACAGTGTTGTTCTGCAACAATTTGTGGGTCCAGAATTTAAGCATTTTTGTCAGTTATTTCAAAATTGGGAGCAGAGATTTTCTCATTTTGCTAAATTATTTTTTTCAGTTAGTTGTTGCTACTCTATGTTATTTGTAAAAGTTGAAACAACCAAAATATCTAATTTGGGAGGTTGGTTGAAACAAATGTCTAGTACTAGATGACAAATTGGAACAACTTTGAAGTCCAAAATTGATTGCTAGGAAACAATATTTAAGATATATTTTCCTTTTTATAGAAAATATAATGATGCCTACTCATCTTTGACTCTAGCTCACAGTATATAATAAGCATCTAGTAAAGGGGTATGTGCTATAGACTGAATGTTTGTGTCCTCCAAATTCATACGTGGAAACCTAATTCCCAATGTGATGGTATTTGGAGGTAGAGCTTTGGGAGGTGATTAGGTCCTAAGGGTGGAGCCCTCATGAATAGGGTCAGTGTCCTTATAAGAAGAGATCCCAGACCCCAGAGAGCTTCCTCATCCCTTCCACCAAGGGAGGACACAGCAATAAGACAGTCCTCTGTGAACCAGGAAGAGGGCCTTCGTAAGACATCAAATCTGCAGCATCTTGATCTTGGACTTTCCAGCCTCCAGAACTCTCAGAAACAAATGTTTGTTGTTTATAAGCCACTCAGTCTGTGGTATTCCGTTATAGCAGCCCAAATGGACTAACAGTGTAAATGTAATTTTGTTTTTTCTCCTTCTGAGTTCAATCCATATCGATAGGTGGCACCCACTCTTTCAGGCATTCAACAAATGTATATATTGAGAGATCTTTCTTTGTCAAAGATTTTGCGTGAGTCCATTAGTTCAAGTTTGATTCTACTGATCTGAGATGCTATTTTTCAAAATGGGAAATAAACATTGTTTCTCTCAGTGTATTTCTCCAATTCCCAGCTCCCCCCATTCCCTACTCCTTCTCCCCAAATGTTAAGCAGAAGTCCATAAACCATATGCTGGAACAAAGTTATCCCTCTCATAAGTTATTTTCCGCCCCACTGTAAGAATTTCATTTAGACAACACTCCTGAGGGCTCTCCATGTCAGAGCTGTATATTACCACTACAGGCAAGGAGAGAAAAAAAAGAATTAGCAAGCTCATAAATTGTTCTTGAGTGGTTATCTGCTTCCACAATTACACAGGACAGTGTGATTGCAACAGGCATTCTTTATAACTGATCCTGTCAACGTGTGGACTGGTGTCATTTCCAGTGTATAATGCAGAAGATGTGAAATCTAATTTGGTATATTAATGAACATTAGTGGTCTATAATCAGTTTATAACAAGAAATCAGTTTAAAAAACAAGCAATTGACTTGCTTAAAATGTAATTAATACAATCACTAATTCAGGTCAGAATTAAATTGTTTTCGGCAGGACCTTTGTCGGAGTTACAGTAAGGTGCAAGCCCATCAGAGTACTACGGAGAAGTGGTTTTCTCACAGAATGAAAAGGACTCCACGTATAGTATACACCGCAAAGTACACGTCCCACAAAGATTGGTGAGTGGGTGTGCTGTGATTTTTTTAAAAAGATTTATTAGCATGAAATAAGGATAAAGAGGCAGTTTGGATTATAAGAATGTAAAGGTCATATTTTAAAGTAATTTCCATAAAAGAAAGTATTTGCTGCAACATCAACCAAAAGTTTTAGTGCTGAAGTTTTAAATGGCCGATGCAAGTAATAATAATAGCAACAATAATAGCAACATTCTCATATTCGGCTTTTTATGACATATCTTTTCATACGTTATTTCATTTATTCCTTCTAACAGAGAAAATGTCACATACATATGTGTATGTGTGTAGTGTATGTACCTGCTTCAATATAAACAGCAAATTTGGGCACATTTCTAGAGAGCACACCAAAGAACATAAACACAAGAAGCTTCTGGCATGGTGTCAGATGAGGGATTGTTGACCTGGAAGTCTATGAATGGGGCCTGTGAGTGTACAGGGTTCCTCACCGTCCGAAAAGCCTTCCGTAAGCCGAAATGGAAGAAGCAGTTACCTTAGGACACATCTTGCTAACAGATGCACAAAATAAATTGAGAGAGAGAGCCCAGATGCTCACAGGCACAGTTCAAAGCTATGGTGCCTGGATGCTGAGATGCTGAGCGTAGTTCCCGGGGAAGGAGCTTGGTGGTGACATCGTCGCTGCTCAAGGTGTGAGCTGCCTCTATGACGGCTCGCTGCAAGACACATGCTGAACACTATTTTCACTTTTTGCCTTTTTTGTAAAATCGAAAATCCTCCTTGGATTTCTTTTGGTTAGCGAAAACAAGTACTAATGTCGGTCTTTGGTAAAGTGGCATAAAGTGAACTTTCAAAAATCAGGGTATACCTCTATGTGCATTTTTCAGGAATGAAATGCTCATTAAATATATAATAATAGCAGGATCTAAAACTTTAACTAGACTCCCAAAGTGGGAGAGAGTCTGTAACCTGAAAAAATTGGAAACCACTGTTGTAGCTAGATGCTACAGTTAGCAAGTTAAAAACTGTAGCTCAGTTAACCTAAGAGTTCTCCAAATGTAGGTTCATTGCAGCATTTAGATCTAGAGAATTCTGCTGAAATTGCTCATTTTTCTGCTGTGATCCCAGTTAACATGGTGAAGAAGTTGAGCCTCTTTTTTATTCATTTGGGAGATTTTATTAGAATACAAAGGAAGAGATGCACATGTGAAAAAGATGTTGCTACTGAGTGTGGCACCCTGTGTATTTTCTGCTAAGCCAGGCAATCTGGGGCGGGAGGCAGACTGCGTCCTGGTGAGCTATACACTTTGGGAAGCCAAGCAGGTTCTCTCAAGTCACCAGGATGCTGGTTTTAAAAACTGTTTTGTTTATTTGTTAGGTCATCAAAAAGTGACAGTCTCAATCCTGAGACACACTTCTGTTACAAAGCAACTCATGAACAGAAAATGTATATCCATTGGGAGCAAAACTAAATCACCCAGAATCACCCAGAATTAACTGAAACATTGCCACACTCGTTCCAACTACTGAGATTAGCTGCAGATATCAGCTTCTCGCAATGGGAAATCATACAGAGGTGATTTATTCTCATTAAGTCCATTTTCTAAATGCTGTTCCTGAGAACATGTATCGGTTGCCTGTATGTCATCAGCCAGGACCTGATTTGTGCTTGTGTTCTGATTTTCCTCATCATAATATTCCCCCCAATACTCTGTTTTATAGTTATATGTGCAGTCGATCCCTATATAGGAATTTATGTTGAAATAGATACCACAAGCTAGGAGATGCTAAATTAATTCCATTACTCTCTTTTGTGGGGAAGAAAATGCTTGTTGTTGACCAAATACCAGCCTAACTGGCAGCTCTCTGACTGGGTTAATATGTTCCGGAATGGTGTTCCTAGTAGTTGGAGTGTTCATTAAAACATTAATTCTGGGTGTATCCTAGAAACACTAACACAGTGAGCCAGTAAGTATGAGAATAAATACGCATGTTCCCTTTCACCAAGAATCCAAACCACGTGTAACTTTCTATTACCAAGCCATCGAGATTAGGAAGAAAATTGTCCTTAATGCCAACATAAACAAGGTCAGCTAGTAACAGGAATTAAAACAAGAAAAACAAAACAGAAACCAGAACCACAAGCGTAACGAGTAAAAGGACGGGGTAAATGGAGTTCAGGGGAGAATCTGTTCTGAGGAAACAGATTATGAAATGAGCAGTGAAATGTCTGCATCCTTCAAGCCAGTGGACCCCAATTGACCCAATTCTGCCCTCACATTATAGAGTTCTTCACAGTGTCTCCATCCCCAGACCCTAATTAAAAACAAAAATGACAAAACCACTGCAGCAACATAACCCTCTGGGGCTCAGCTGCCTTTCTGCCCGGAGAGCAGCCACGCAGGTAATAACCTGGTGCCACTGCTCCACTGGCTTCTTCTCGCATCCTCTCAGGCTCTGTGCTGCCCTGGTACCTCCAGCTCATGCCTTACAAGCCCCAGCTCTTTCTATCCATCATTTCCTAGAGAGCGAATCCTTCAAGCAAGGCTGGGAGCCAATTCTGGATTTGACAGGTGTCTGACTTGGAGAGATCTCAAGCTTGTGTCTTGAGCGCTCAGCATGGGCCCAACAGCTTGTGTTGCTTTCAAGGAGGGCTCATTCAGGACCTTCCTGAGTACCACAGAGCTTGGTGCCCTGTGACCTGGAGCGTGCCACCTCATCCGAATGCCAGCACACCTGTCAACCAGGAAAAACAAGGCAAGGCCCTATGTTCACGGACGTTAACTCTGGTATCCCTGCTGTGAGGGAGCAGCCGTCTGATGGGGAAATCTAATTAACAGGCATCTCTTGAGCAGCCGCTGATGTGCTCTCCACCTGGACAGGCCGTGGGTTCTGAGATGGGAGAGCAAGACGACCGGCTTTAGAGTCTGAATCCAGCTCTGTCTCTTGCTAGATCCAGGCTAGGGTGACCTTTCATTAAATTGATTCCTCAGCTATTGATTCAGTGCCTGCCACCTGCCAGTCATGATTCCAGGTGCTTCAGAAACAGCAGTGGACAAACAGGCCACTTATATTCTAGCAGAAGACAATAAATGTCATAAATAAGGAAATTATATCAATGTTAGAAGATGAGAAGTACAGGAAAATATAGAAGTGGGACAAGGTGAGACCATCACAAGAGCCGGGGATGGTACCTGCTGTACACGTTGCAGTAGGAAGATCAGGTGGTCAGGGTGGACCACCGTGGAGAATGGGAGATTGGCAGAAAGGCATGAAGGATAGGAAGAATTAGGCAGGGAGTTATTTGGGTCATCCAAGGGAAGAGTGTGCCGGGCAGAGAGACTGGCTAGAGCAAAGGATTTAAGACACGATGGGGCATGGAGGTCAAGGAACAGCGAGGAGACGGCAGGAGTGGAGTGAGTGAGGGCATGAGTGAGAGGAGAGGATGCTGGGGGTGGGCGGGCGTGGGGACCACTGTCAGGAACAAGCCCCCTGTCTCGGCTCTCGGCTCCGCCTGGGTACCATGGATATAAGATGCCTTCTGCGAGGGGCTGTGAGAACACGATAATAGGCGTGAAAGGATCTGCGGAGCACAAAGTAGAGCCTCCATAAAGATCAGAAAAATTGGGCTTCCCTGGTGGCGCAGTGGTTGAGAGTCCGCCTGCCGATGCAGGAAAATGAGCCCAAAATCAGGGCTGGGAAATGGAAGCTGTGTCCCACCACAGAGTAACAGAGGGCAAACATTTTAAAGCAAGGTGTCTTTTTTACAACAAATTTGAGCCTTTTCACCCCCCTCCATACCCACTCCCCAGCCAGCAGTCCAAGCTCTTGGCCACCAAAGCCCCCGCTGGAGACCCAGGGTCGAGGGAGAGAGTCAGAGATGCAGGAACGTTTTTGTTTTACATCTTTATTGGAGTATAATTGCTTTACAATGGTGTGTTAGTTTCTGCTGTACAGCAAAGTGAATTAGCTATAGGTATACATATATCCCCATATCCCTTCCCTCTTGCGTCTCCCTCCCTCCCACCCTCCCTATCCCACCCCTCTAGGTGGTCACAAAGCACTGAGCTGATCTCCCTGTGCTATGTGGCTGCTTCCCACTAGCTATCTATTTTCCATTTGGTACTGTATATATGTCCATGCCACTCTCTCACTTCATCCCAACTTCCCCTTCTCCCCGCTGTGTCCTCAAGTCTGTTCTCTAGGTCAGATGCAGGAACTTTTGTTCACAAGGGGGTCCCCTTCCCCAGCCTGATCTCCCCTCCTCCATCCCACTTCCATGCCTTTGGGGTCCTATCCTGCAGTACAGTGTCATGTGGACCTCCTTGGGGTGTGCCACTGGGTACAACTAAGAGTCCCCCATTTCACTGAAGAGCAAAACATGTGTGGACCAGCAGGTTCTTGGGAAGGAGGGGGGCTGAAGAAGGGACAGCAAACAACTGGGGGGGCCTTTCCAGAAGAGAAATGCTTGGCGCCAGGGGGTCTGAAGGGCTGCTCCTCTCTGGCGCCTCTTGGGGGTGGAAGAAGCTAGTTGCCACTTCTCTGGCTGGGGTTTCACCTCCCTCTCTCATTGCCAGTAAGAGGTAGTAAAATGCTGACATGAAAAGAGAGCAATCCCCCCATTCCTACCTTGGAGGTGCAGGTGCTTGGATGGACGTCCACTACAGCCAGACTTCCAAAAGCCAGACCATTTCTTGCAGCAAATACGTCTTTCCTTCACGCAGACCTCCCTTCCCAGGGATGAGGCCAACACAGTGAAGTGCTGTGGATTCCTTGCCAGCAGGACCATAGGCTGTGGTTTCCTTTCTAGCCCTGACCTTACAGCCTGGAAGGAGGAGAGAAAATGACAAGTGACAAGAAGGGGCAGGAGCCCTCGTGGCCGCCCTAGGATCTGTCCCACTGGTGTGTGATTGAGTTCCAGGAATTGTTCACCCTAGTTGTCTGCCAGCAGCTATCTCATTCCTCTTCCTCTACCGAGAACGAGCTCTCCCTCCCTGTTCCACACAGGTCACAGCTAAAAGAGTTGGGTCTTAGGTCAGAGACACAAATATCTGAATCCCAGCAAAAGCTCGCCCTTGTCTATGTTTACTAAGATGGGGCTTCAAAAAGAAAAATTAGGCAGGGACTCTGGCCTCAATGCTTTCTTAAATGAGCTGGGGAGAACAAAACTGGCACAAGAGACCAGGGTGAGCTTTGGAAGAAAGCATACAATTAATGTGTGATAAGCAATGATCAAAAAGGAGGAGAGCCAGGAGACCTGGAAGATTCTGTGGAAGATGAAGAATCTAAGAATAAGGCCAACAGGGCAACCAGACTGAGGATGGGATGTTAAGGACGAGTACAAAACAAATTGCATAAGCGGGGTGAGGCCAGGCTAAGTAGGATGTTGAAAGCAGGGGGAAAAGGTTAAAATTCTCCATTGAGAAATTCTCCATTAAGAAACGCGGGGTCACTGAAAGTTTCATGCTTGAGGCTTATGCTGCTGAGGAAAGGGCAGCTGCACATCCCACGTGAAGCCCCCTCCAGACAGCACATCACACGCTCAGTTCCTCACCAGGAACAAATGCTGCCCTCGTGCCGGTGAGCGGGCAGCCGCAGACAACGTTCTTCTTGAGTGGATCAGATCTCTGGGGAAGCTCCTCGACCCCGAGACTCTATTTCTGGCAGCCAAAGAAGGCTGCCAGGACATGGGAAGTTCTGCATAGGAAAATAACGTCAGCTGCCTCTGGAGGAGAGGCTGGAAGCAAAATCGCTCTGAAAAGTCACAGATGGCAAGCACAGACTGCACTGCTTTGGCATCCTCCATTTTTGTTCTTTTATTCTGCATTTCCAGGTTCTAACCACAGTGGCCCGGGAAATATTTCATCACAGACAGAGCGCCGGGTTGGGTAGAGGGAGGGGGGCAGTGAGGAGGGGCTCCAGGGTCCCTTACTACTTGAAAGAATCCTCTCCTGAGTCTGTTGCCAAAGCCTCACCAACCAGCAACAGCTGGTAGCCAGGACTCTCACAGCTGACCCCTCACCCTCCGTGTCATGTCCTCTGTCACTTCTAAATCCACCCACGAAGGAAGGAGCTCTCTCTTCTTCCTTTTCCATCTGGCAAGGACTTCCCTCGGGTCAGGGCTTCTTCGTTCCCTACTGGGTCATCACAGCTTAGCTGGAGGCTGGGTTGTGGGGAGGATGGTTGCTGCTGTGAATAGAACCACTGCTTGTATGAAAAATACATCCTCTTTCTCTCTCTCGCAATGTTATCCATGGTTGAGAGCACTGACATCTTCTTTCAGAGAATAGTTAGGGCACACGTACTCCGTGCTCCACGGCAAGTGCTAGATGCTTACGTGGTTGGTCTGTGTGGTTGCTGAACCCCAATAACTCTCGGTGCCTTCACCCAGCTCCGGTCTGCCCATCTTCACCAGCGCTCTGGGAGACCACGTGCTACACAACAAGGCAAGAGCCAACTCTGCAGAGAACCTCTGAAAAAAGTCAGATGTAAAGAACCCATCTGCCCACTTAGCAGCCTCTCAGCTCTCAGCTGGTTTTGTTACCAGTCAAATCGTTGCCAAACCACAGGCCTCTGTGTCTCCTGGTACTAAAGTACAGACTGAACCATGGCTTCCTCATTATGCAACTTGGCTAAATGTCAGAGAATTAGAGGAGCTCCGGTCCGGCAGGTCAGCCCCACTGGGAGTGCGTTGGCAAGGGGGGCATCTATGAAGGCAGCAGCTGGCCTGGCCTGGCCACGGATGTGGTGAACATTTGGAGGATGCTGGGCCTGTTTGGAGGTCAATGATCTCAAGGAGACCTGCTCCAGGCTCCTACAAGTGGAGCTCCAGCCAGTGCTGAGATTGGCTCTTGGAAAAGATTGCTGGCGCTCTACCGAGCAACACATGCTGAGGCAAAGGTTAGGCTGGGAGAAGTTCCCAGCTCTAGTTATGAGATACGGTCTCGGGCTTTTCAAAGACAAACCCCAGGTCTTGGCTTCCCTGCCTCTGAATAAGATGTCTCACTCAGCCTAACTCTACGCCCACCTACCATTAAAGGTAGGGAGGTGAGATGCTCAGCCCGAGGGGCTGGATCCCACCAATACATTCCGGCTCCCACTGCATTCCTGAGTTATAGGGATTGTTCCCCTGGTATCTAGTCTTTCACAAATACGTGGTGTTGTGCTCTGTACCACGATATTCCAGAGTAGTTTCTCCCAACATCACAGAGTTGTAAAAATATATTGGCAAGGGTTGCTGGCCACGTGGTATTTTTTCTTAAACCACAGTGTTTTGGCTACAGTGAAGTGTATATCACTTGTTTAAAATTCGTGCCATTAATTAATAAATGTCAGCTTTAATCCTGCCTGTCATCTCTTTCGAGACCAAGTGTTCCTTTTGTTCTAAAACCAGAAATCCCAAGAATGAAGTATATGGCTATGGACTTGGGCAGGTTGACAGTTACCTGCAGCCTCCCTCTACCACCTTTCCTACCCTGTCCTTGCCTCTGTGCTCACCTCATACCTGGGATATGCAGCTTTCCAACACATGACTCCAGTTCCCCTGACGTTCTAAGGATTTCCTTTCTTCTGGAACGGCCAATCTCTCAGGGAACGATAACCCATAAAATGTCTAAAAGCAGAGGTGGGCACTTGGCATCCTAACCCTCTTGACCCTCTTCTGAGCCACATGACCATCTTGAGGGCCATCCTGTGCTTGAGGGCCAGCTGTGGCTTATTATGCAGTCCACTAAGCCTCTATCCCCGTGGATAGAGGAGATCATAGCTGGAGATCATAGGCCAGCAGCCGTAGGGATCTACACAGGAACCTCCCCAGTGCAGAGCTGGGGACCAGAACCAGCTCTGTGTCTTTAGCCTCATGGCAATTTCTATTCAGCCCAGTTTAAAATCTACTGTATCCACTTAGGTCTTAGCCACGAAAAGGCTACCTCTGGACAGTCAAGGTAAGCTGTCTCTCCTGCTATGGAGACTGGCATTCTTTATGTAATGTGTTGGGCTAAAGTACACCCATCTCCTCTTCTGATGAAATCTGCTGCCACACACTGTGTTTATAGAATCAGCACGTCCTTGAGTTTGTATTAGAGCCCAGAGTCGTCTTCAGAGGGTTACAAGGGGCATAAACTCAGGACGTTGGTTAGGTCCGTAGGTTTTCAGGGTGACTGAAGGCTACCATAAAAATGCACTTACCTTTATCCTTTCCACCTAAAGAGCACACTCCTGAGTGGACTCCATCAATCTCAGCTTTTTCAAAACCCTTCTTTGGGTGTCAGGGAAATGTCCAGGGCGTTCAGACAGCCCAGGTGGGGTGGGGTAGGGGCGGGGGGCATTGTAAACCTGGCTGAGGTAATGATGCAATTCAGTAGGTAGTCACAGGGCTGGAGGAGAAGGAATTACTGGGTCTCTATCTTTAATAAAGAACCATCAGCAAACTAATAGCTGGTAACAATGTTTTCCTTTACCCAAACTCACTAATGAAAGGCAAAAAGTACCAGTGTTCACTCAAATATACTGCCCTGAACAACTTGGGAGAAAAAAGATTTTTAGAAATTGATTCTAAGCACACAATCAGAAATGCGAACAGAAATTTATATTCGATTTTCACTGCACTGTTATTTATAATAGTGAAAAATCAAAACTGACCTACATTAGGATAAGAGAAATAGCTAAATAAAATGAAGGCACATCGGGCTTCCCTGGTGGCGCAGGGGTTGAGAGTCCGCCTGCCGATGTGTGCTGTTCCTATTCCTGTTACTGGGAGGGTGACTGGAGGAAACATGGAGATGCAGGGAAGCAGAGGAGAGCAGTAAGTGAAAGATAAGGGGTTAAGATCGACAGGAGTGGGGCAGAAGTTATGGGAAAGTGAGATACTAATGAGATACTAATGAAAATGCGACCTCAGTGTACCACATGCTGACGGGGCTAAGGACATTCAAGTTCCACACGTCATCTCTTAAAAGACCTACTCTTCTCTCTGATCATAAAAATCATATAACTGATTCTTAACCCTTGAACTTTCAAGAATCTCAGTCATATTTAAAGCTTAATTACAGGGACTTCCCTGGAGGTCCAGTGGTTAGGACTCTGAGCTTCCACTGCAGGGGGCATGGGTTTGACCCTGGTCAGGGAACTAAGGTCCCACATGCCATGCAGCCAAAAAAAATAAAATATATAATAAAATAAATAACTAAAGCTTCATTATGGAAACTGGGTAGCCCAGCCCAGCCCACCCCCCAAGATGTTTTTCCTAACTTAGTCTTGACTTTCTGCTATTGTATGTAATATCCTTGTTCCTGGTTCCTTGATTTTATTTTACCAATATTTTCTTGTATCATACCTGTGGTCAGCAGATAAAAATCTTGCTTGGTGGAAAGTGAGTATTTATCAACAAATACATGAAAATGTGATCTTCAGCAATAGTCCTGGGAAATAGTTATCCCCATGCCGGGTCTTGGTTTTCCAAATGCGGAAACTAAGGTGAAGATGTGTCAAGTTGTGTACTGTTGTGTTACCTTGAGTATTTGCATGTTGAAAGAGGGTGGTGCTTTAAGAAAGACGTGAATTACGGAGTGGAATTTCTAACGTGAGTAGGGGAGAGCTTTGCCTTTTTCATATACCAGTAAGCATAGTTCTGTCAAGTGATGGCATGCTCTTCTTACGGAAATATAGCTCAATGATTAAAAAAAAGATGGGAAAAGAATTATCAGGTGATGTAGAAAGTAGTGTTTGGCCTCCAAGGGGACACAGACAGGAGGACCAGGTACAGAATGAAAAGAGAAAGGGGTGAGGGAAAGCTGAGCAGCTTCAAATGAAAAATTAAATTAATTTTAAAATCTAATTTAAAGCAAAATAGAGCAGCAGATGTGGAGGGAGTTAAAACTCCTCCTTGGATTGTATATTCCCTAAACTTTCCTGTTCTTTCATTCAGCTTGAACATCATCCTACTTATACCAAATAGCAAAACTGGATTAATTAAGAAATAAAATACTCCAGACAGTTCATTTCTAGGGATTGTTTGTACACTGCATGTATGAGAGGAAGAGAATGCTTGCAACTTTAATTTCTCCGGAAAGAAAGACCACCGACACTTTCTACCTGAAACTTTCAAAGCATGTTTCCTGTGAGGACATCCTAACGATCTTTAAGGTCAAGAATCGAGTATTAGTAAAATACATATTTATTTTTGCAGTCCATTTCTTCTTTCAATACATACGTATTGTTGAATAGCTTCTGGGAGTCAGAAGCTGTGTGAGCTTCTGTGCTGTGTTTCAGAGACAATTCGAATGCCAAGATACAAAATCAAGTCACAGGTCAGATCGGTCAAGACTTCTGAGCAGTTGTCATCAGCAAGACAGGTCACACCAAGAAATGAGAGACTAAAACTGCTTCTATGGTGCTGTTACAGGACAAGTGTAAAATAAAGCAGCCACTGAGGAGCCCCGCTAGGAATCTTGTGCTTTTCATGAGGTGAACTTCCACCCCCTAGAAATGTGTGACTAGCAAGCCAGGATGCCCCATCCTCCCCCTCAGAGCTGCTGATTTGTCTCCTGCAGGCCACGGGCCTGACACCTGCCAGAATACCTCACAATTTAATCAGGGATGTTTTCTGGTTCCACCCTCACCTTGTGTAAAGTCATTCTTTATACACTGGGCTTTCTAATTAGTGAAAGCTCTGTTGAAGGCGTTTAAATGTTTTAAAAATCCGAACAACAGCTTTTGTATATTCCTTTCTGTACGTGTTTAAGCATCACAATAAAATGCATGTTCTAGTAACCAAGCAGGAGAGACCAGCTGGGAATATTTGTGTGCAAAGGAACTAGTGTTAGAAAAGGTGAGAAATCTCACTAGCCGACGGCAACGGCAATAAAACTAACATTTATTGAATGCTTACTAGGTGCCAACCACTGGGTTAGTGCATCCACGCTGTGTTAGTTTTGGGGGGCTGCCGTAACAAAGTACCACAGACTGGGTGGCTTAACAGAAATTTATCATCTCACAGCTCTGGAGGCTAGAAGTTTGAGATCACGGTCTCAGCAGGGTTGGTTCCTGCCCTGGGCTGTGAGGAAGACTCTTTTCATGCCTCTCTCCTAGCTCCTGGGGGTTTGTTGGCGATCTTTGGCATTCCTTGACTTGTAGGTGCATCACCCCCATCTCTTCCTTCATCTTCACATGCTGTTCTCCCATTGTGAGTGTCTTTCTGGGTCCAAATTTCCTCTTTTTGTAAGAATACCAGTTGTTCTGGATTAAGGCCCACCCTAATGACCTCATCTTATTTTGACCATCTGCAAAGTCCCTATTACTAAATAAGGTCACCTTTGCAGGTACTGGGGATTAGACCTTCAGCATCTTTGGGGGGAACACAATTCAACCCACAATATGTGTATTGTCTCATTCAATGTTGTAACGGCTATGATTGTCACCATTATTACAAACTGGGACTCTGAGGCTTAGAAATGGAAGAACCAAGGTTTGAATCCAGACTGTTTGACTCAAAAGGTCGTGCTCTTCATCACCACATGGGGTCTCCAGAGGAGCGTGAGGACTCTCCTGACCTTTCAGCCACTTGACTATAGGTTACGCTCTGTGATCATCCAGTCTAATCACAGGAATACTAGCTATGAATGGTTGAGCACCTTCTATGCATATTTGCCTTATCTCATTTAATCCCACCAAATAACTTTGGGAGTCAAATACTCTTTACCCCAGTTCACAGATAAGCAAATTAAAGGTCAAAGAAGGGCTTCCCTGGTGGCGCAGTGGTTGAGAGTCTGCCTGCCAATGCAGGGGACACAGGTTCGAGCCCTGGTCTGGGGAGATCCCACATGCCGTGGAGCAACTGGGCCCGTGGGCCACAGCTACTGAGCCTGCGCGTCTGGAGCCTGTGCTCCGCAACGAGAGGCCACGATAGTGAGAGGCCCGCGCACCGCGATGAAGAGTGGCCCCCGCTTGCCGCAACTAGAGAAAGCCCTCGCACAGAAACGAAGACCCAACACAGCCAAAAATAAATGGATGAATAAATAAATTTATTTTTTAAAAAAAGGTCAAAGACGCTGAGAATATTTGGCAAAGGTCGCAAAGTAGAGGTTGAGCCAGGATTCAGCCCATTCTCCTCCCCACCTAGATCCTGAAGATGTATCTCTCCCCAGTTTTTTGCTGTCTTTGACAGAGAGCTCAGAGAACGTTAGGCTCTCATTCAGTCACATTAAAAAATAAGAAGTCCAAGTAAATCTCACCAGTGCTGTTTTTAAAAGCATGCACAAAACAAATCTCAATTCCTAAGAGTTTGAATGAGCCAGAGAAGATACAGGAAAATGGCCAATGTTTGTGTGATTACTTGGGCAACCTTGCCTGTGTTTTATAAATATGTAATGACGAATCAGCCAGGGCAGCCGAGGGATTTTTCTAGATGTGGGCAGTTTTCATTTGTGCATGTTTGCCCAGCTATGTGTGTAGAAAGGGAAAAGACTTCTAACTATTTAGCATAACCATGAAACAAAACAAAAGGAGAAAGCATTTCACTCGCGCTTAGGTAAGGAATTTTAATCTTTCTTATATCTCTGTGTGTGTATTTTGGGGTTCATAGCAACTGACAGACTATTTAGAAGAGAAATGTATTGAGTGCAAAGAGAAGAGAGCCTTGGGCAGTGGGGATGTGTGCTGAAGGACAGTTGACGTTTGGCAAGTGTCAAACACCACTAGCCATTGATTAGGAGGAGTCCTTGGCAAAACAATATTAAGATTTTCTGGAGGTTGTTGACCATCCACCTGTTTTCAGTTTTCTGACATTCACAAAAACAGAGAAGCACAGATCCTGACTCCCTGGAGCTTTGCAGTTTGCCAACTCTGTGAGAGCATTGGCAGCTTTACAGTGCCATCGTGTGGCCACTTCTCAGTCCTTTCCAAAATTCAGCTAGAGCCAAGCCTGGCAGGGAGACTAACTGATAGACAACCATGTTGGGCTTGTGAGAATAGGGCTGGCTAGTCCTCTATCTGATACAGGCAGCAATAGTGTGTGTGCTGGGGGAGGGGAAAGTCAGGGCTGAGAAGATCCCTGGAGACAGAGCAGGGGTGGGACAAGAGACTCCAAGCAGCTGGACTTGGCCATGTAGACAGCCAGCAGAGGAGAGGAAATCTACCCACTCGCAGTCATGATATTTGCTGCCTCAGTCAGGATTGGAACCTGGAAGAAACTTAAGCTTCTAGAGAAGGAGGAGGAAGTAGCAGTGGTGATGGTAATGGTGGTGGTGGTTATAATGGTGGTGGTGGTAATGGTGGTGGTACTGGTGGTGGCGGTCGTAGTGGTGGTGGTGGTGGTTATAATGGTGGTGGTGGTAATTATGGTGGTAGTGGTGGTGGCGGTCGTAGTGGTGGTGGTGGTGGTAATAGTGTTGGTGGTGGTAATGGTGGTGATGGTAGTGGTGGTGGTGGTAATGGTGGTGGTGGTGGTGGTGATAATGGTGGTGGTTATGGTGGTGGTAATGTTGGTGGTGGTGGTAGTGGTGGTGATGGTGGTAGTGGTGGTGGTGGTAATGGTGATGGTGGTGGTGGTGGTAGGGTGGCCCATTTTGTGGGCATCTGGGGGAAGCAAGAGACGTGAAACAGAGCCTGCCACTGTTCCACAGGGTGTCTTAGTTCCTCTAACTAGAGTTTGGGGACCTTGCCCTATCCTGGTGAAAAACTATATTTGATTTCCTAGAAATGCAATGGCCGTGATTTGGAAAGGGCAGGGCTGCTGCAAATGCAGGGCTGGGGTGTCAGATACCTGGGCTTGAAGTCTAATTGTAAAACCCTAAGCACATTTTTAGCCTCTCTAAGTTCAGTTTCTTTATTGTACATTAGGGTGTTTGCTTCATGGAGCCGTTGTGGGGATTCAAGGAGACGATACAGAAAAGATTTAGCATAATGCCCAGCATATTATATGTCACTCTTACTGTTACTATTACTGTTATTAATATTATCCTTTTGGACTAGGGCACCAGTGTGTAGCTCCTCCTCATAGCTGGTCCTCGAAACATCCACACTTATCTGTGGACAGGAATCATGGCCATAATATACAGAAGGTGGATGTCTTTTTTTTTTTTTTTTTTTTTTTTGCAGTACGCAGGCCTCTCACTGTTGTGGCCTCTCCTGTTGCGGAGCACAGGCTCCGGACACGCAGGCTCAGTGGCCATGGCTCACGGGCCCAGCCGCTCCACAGCATGTGGGATCCTCCTGGACCGGGGCACGAACCCGTGTCCCCTGCATCAGCAGGCGGACTCTCAACCCCTGCGCCACCAGGGAAGCCCTGGATGTCTTTTTGATAAGATTTGCAGACTATTAAATATAAAAAGCCACAGGATCTAGTCCATGTAGCTGTTGGGCCTTTCATGTTAAAAATTCCAGTCAGTAAGTCAGAGAACCTAAGTATATCCATCAACTTTTGATTTGCATTTTTTATATTACCTGTCCTTTCCCAACCCCTTGGTTCTCTGTGATAATATTTTTTCTCCTGACACTCACTGTATCAGTCAGAGTCTCAGCAGGAATCAGATGGTACCCAGAGGAGGAATGGAAGAGACTCCTCCATAGAGCTCTTTACGGAGGTGTACCTGTACCTTCATGTACCTGTAACACAGTATATCTGGTCATCCAATCCCCAAATGCCAAGCCAACTCTGGGCTCTATACTTACTTCCTTACCCCTTGACCTTTCTACATAAGGTCAGATGCGCAACCCCAGTCAATCATGCCCTGTTTCTGAGTTGCCGTTTCTAACGCTCTATAAAGCTGACTGTTTCTTAAATTCCCTAGGGAAGAATGCGCCACTGTTCGTGAGGCACTGTCCTCCCCTCCCAGTCCATGGACTGCTTCCCCTTGAATATAGGACATCAAACTCGTGACTAAAATGCTTTAGCTTTGTCATTAGGAGGAAGCTGTGGCTGCAACTCTGGGAGCTCCAAAGCCAGCAGGGGCCACCCCACTCTGCTCCAACAGGAGCTGCAGGCTTAGTGGAGGAATTCAACCATGAGCCAGCAGCGAGGGAGCAGAGAGACCTACCATGAATAGACTCTCCACCTGCCTGTCGTCCCCTGCCAGTGCCTCCCAGGGGCTGAGCCCAGTTGGAAGCCGGAGGGCAAGGGGAGCACTGGACATGTCATCCTTGGAGGTCAGCAGAAGAGTGTGGGGAATGGATGGAGAAGGCCAGATGTAGAGGGACCAACACATTCACATAACATTATGATGCTTATCCATCCATGCTGTCCCTTTGCGCCCTTTAAACTCTCGAAAGAAGGGGTTGTAAATCTCAAATGAATCAGACCATAAATGTGTATGTCAATGACACAAGCACAAGTGAAGGCGCAGACAAAATAGAGGCATGTACCACCCATCTAGAGCGCCCACCGAGACAGCGCCCCCTGCAGGCCAGGGGCCACCGCACTGGAGCTTCCAGCAGCTCAGCCCTCAGCTCCCAACCAGGAAACAGCAGTGAGGCCATCTCTTAGCTGGTGGGCCACAGCTCTGCTATCAGGGAGCGTGACTTTGGAGGTGAAGGGAATAGTCTGTGGAACGGACCCCCATGCCTCCCTTCTTCACCACGAGCCAGCAAGATCAGGAAGCCGAGCAATGAAAATCGCTCTCCTGCTAACAAATGGAGGATGCGTTCCCCGAGTCTTCAGAGAGAAGAATGCAGCAAGGTAAGTCTCAGGGGCAGATGCCCAGCACCTGGGCCAGGCTGCCTGAAGCAGCAGTTTGGGGTAAGAGTGTGTGCTGGCCTGCAAGGCGAGGCCAGCACTGTCAGAGGGTGGGCTCCCTCCCCCTGGAGGAAGGCAGGTGACCCTCCTTCTTTGAAGGCTTCCATAGGGTACAAGCCCCAGGCAGGTGGAAGCAGTATCTTCTGGAGTGAGGAAACCAGCCCTTCCAATCTGGCTGTGCCTTCTCAGAGCAAAGCCAACCTAACAATCGTGTTAGCAGAACAAGCTCCCTCCATGCCCCCCTACCCCTACCCCTGACCCTCCATATCTCTCCCTCCTTTTTAAATTGTGGTAAAATACACAGAAAATGTATCATATAATCGTTACATGTCTAGTTCAGCAGTGTTGAGTGCATTTACGTTGTTGTAAAACCAGTCTCCAGAACTCTATCCATCTTGCAAAACTGAACTCTATACCCATTAAACAATTCCCTACTGCTTCCCCTCCTCAGCTGCTCTACTTTCTGTCTCTAGGGATCCGACTACTCTAGATCCCCTCATATAAGTGGGATCAGACAGTATTTGTCTTTCTGTGGCCGGCTTATTTCTGTTAGCAAAATGTCCCCCAGGTTCATCCATGTCGTAGCATGAGTCAGAATTCCCTTCCATTCTAAGGCTGAATAATATTCCACTGTATATATATTCCACATTTTGTTTATCCATTCGTCCATCGATGGACATTACGGTTGCTTTCACCTTTTAGCCATCGTGAATAATGCTGCTATAAATACGTGTGTACAAATATCTCTTCGAGACCCTGCTTTCAATAATTTTTAAGTGTATACTCAGAAATGAAATTTCTACACATCTCTTCTTTAGTCACCTCCATGTCAACTGTTTTCAGAGGTCATGGTGGGGGAAGAGCCTAGGATTTGAAGTCACAGCTCTGGGTTTTAAGTCTCCATACTGATCTCCTACCGGCTATAGAATGTTGGGTAAGTTTCTTACCATATCTGAAACCTGGGTTTTTCTTTCATACAGTTGGAAATAGATCACCCACAGTATTAGTGTTTTAGGGATGGCGTAACAAAGTACTGCAAACTAGATGCCTTAAAACCGCAGAGATGTATCCTTTCACAATTTTCGAGGCTGAAAGTCCAAAATCAAGGTATCAGCAAGTTTGGTTCCTTCTTGGCAGCTCAGAGGGAGAATCTGTTCCATGCCCATCCTCTAGCTTCTGGTGGTTGCTGGCAACACTGGCATCCTTGGCTTTCAGCTGCAACCATTGTCACATGGCTCCATCATCACATGGCTGTCTTGCCTTGTGTATCTGTCTTCACATGGCATTCTCTCCTCTATGTGTGTCTAAATGTCCCCCATTTTACAAGGACACCAGGCACTGGAATAGGGCCCATTCTAATCCAGTATGACTTCATCTTAAGTTGATTACATCTGCAAAGACCCTATTTCTAAATAAGGTCCCATTCACGGGTACTGGGATTAGGACTTCAACATTACTTTCAGGAAGACATAATTCAACCCACAGTAGCTGCCCTCCAGGATCTCTGTGAGCATTAAATGCATTTTGTAAATGCTGGAGCGTCACACTGGATGGGAGTAAAGATCACGTCTAAGCTGACATTTAGCTTGTGTGCCTTCTGACTGCAAGGACTTCCTTCTCCCTTTGCTGCTGGTCCTGGAGTGTTAAGTCCATTCTTGCTTATTGAGCGCCCCTGTGGTTCTAACTGGGACTGCATTTGCTGTGTGTTGTTAAATGTTCAATGCCATCTTCATCCCCTGGAGAAGGGAGAACGTTAAGCATGCACTTCAATAGATCAAGTCAGCTCCTTACACTTTCTATTTTTTGTTGCTTTTGGTGTCTGAAGAAGGCCCCCTCTGCTGCTCTGCATTACCCACCTTGTCCCAGAGGACAGGCAGAAATGTTGTGCCTGGACGCTGTTGGGAAGTGAAACCATCAGGGCTGCAAGGTCATTGCATCCTTCCCTGACTTATTCAATTGTCGCCACCTCCTTAAATACCGCACCCCAGAGAGGCCTGGGCTGCCTAGCTGATGTATTGTCTTCAGATGTTTGTCCACGTCCTCCATAAGGTTCTTCAAGCTGGGACACACAAAACAGATTTACTGAGAGTGGGAACAGAAATGATGCACTCTCGGTACTTTAACTATATTCCTGCTAAATGGCTTACTTACCCCTGAACGCTGTTCTCTAGAGGAATAACCATTTTCCAACATATGAAAATCAGCACTTCCAGAAGAAGTAAAATTAAGGGATGATTATTTGTGTTTAAAAAGGATTTGTTATGTGATTCCTTAAATGAGACTATAATAACCATAATAATATAAGATTTCACTTAAAATTTTTCTGAGCTCTTCTATTGAAAAACAAACAAACAAACAAAAAAGGTGTTACTGATTATCACATTGACTCTTCCAGACATACAACTCTGGGACCCTGAGATGGGCTTTCAAAGGAGTTCAGCCGATCTCCCCCATTCAACAGCTCAGCAGCCCTACAACCAGGACGCTACCTGGGACTGGTGCCTACCCTGCACCTGACTGTTGAAACTGCAGGCAGCCAGCAGAAGTGACAGACATGTTGACACAAATTTCTCAGATGCTTGGACAGAGCCACCTGGTGATTTATTTACAGAGGCAGCTTTGCTTTAATAGCAACACTAGGGCAATTTGACTAGGCAGGTCGCTAAACCCTAAGGCAAAGTCAGAGTTTAAACGTGTGGTTTTTTTATGCTCTCTGTTTGTAGTTTTAATGAGCTATGGCTTTCTAGTGAAAGAATAAAAAGGAGCAATTCCTCATAGGAGCAAATCCAAGCAGGAGATCAGAGACACAAACAGCCACATTCTCCTCTGGCCCTGACACCTATTCGAGGCCGTGTGAAATAGCCCTGGATTTCACACATCTAGACAGACGGAACATCAGGGTGGCTTATCTCCAGCTGTAAAAGCCTGCTTAATGCTACTAATAGTGTAAGTAATTTTGCTGGGAAGCCTGGGGAGGATTCTTCCATTTATTACCTAGTGAATCAATTCTAGCTTTCATAGAAAAGTCCTGGGCTGTAGCCCACAATGCACAATGAAGTACTGCATGGAAATCCTAGCAGGGTTTTGATGCCAGTGTTTTGAAAGGGAAAGAGAGGCCCTTCCTCACCTCCCTTTCACCCATTTTCCTGCTTGGAGTGTGGGAAAGGGGACGCAGAGGCAGCGTCTGTTCTTCAGCCGGTGCCCTTGAGAGCCGAGACTGCCTTGCGGGGGAACTGAGACCAGCGAGCCAGGTTGCAGGCATTGTGTCGCCAGCCACTGAAAGGTGTGGATGAGATGAGGCTGATTACAAGGACTGAAGGAAAGCGGAGAGCAGGGTTTGGAAAATGGCTGAGAAAGGAAGAAAGAAGTGCACTGTGACTCTAGGAAAGTGGATCGTGCAGATTGGGTGCCTCTGTGCATTTGTCCTTCAAA
Organism: Neophocaena asiaeorientalis asiaeorientalis; assembly: GCF_003031525.2. Taxonomy (NCBI): domain Eukaryota; kingdom Metazoa; phylum Chordata; class Mammalia; order Artiodactyla; family Phocoenidae; genus Neophocaena; species Neophocaena asiaeorientalis. Next base: position 15,480,368 of record NW_020174698.1, read on the forward strand.
GATGAGGCCCGTCCCGCCTGAAGTTCATCTGGCCGCTTCTTCCAGTGGCTTCTCAGAGGCCGGGGAAAATGGAGAATCGTTTTCGCCAAAGAAGCAAATCTGACCTGAGGACCCATGAGCGTGGTGTATGGCAGGGAATAAAGACACGGGGCCAGAAAGTTCATTGTCCTGCCCCCTTTCTCAGCGCAGCTTTCCACTGTCAGCTCTTGTCCCTGTCACACCAGAGGCAACTCACGGGGGCGGAGTGCACTCTTTTCCTCCCGGATAACAGCCTTGACTTCTGCGACGCTCTAGTGTCCATCCTCCCTCTCAAGCCCGTTTTCATCCACGTATTTGAAGCCACACTCCGCGGCCTGGCCCTCTCACTCACAGAGGCTGGAGGCCCAAGCCAAATGTGCCCGGCCCTGCAAAGTGCAGCCGAGGACCCGCCAGGCGCTGCGGCAGCCCCAGGCCTCACTCCCACCTCACACTCTGTGTGCATCTGAAGGGGGTGGGTTTTCACTTGCTGTTACTGAGTTGGCAGTTTCTAACCTAGAATCAGAAACCCCTAGTCATTTTCTTGAAGGAAAAAAGAGGACTTGAACTTAACCTTTATTAACTTAACCCTTTATTTCCTTTTCAGAGCTGCTCCTCTAGAGCAACCATGGGAAAGATATACAAAACTGCAGCCTGGTCCCTGACGATAAAATGCCAATAAATTTAGTTTTAAAGGAGTCACTAAAAATCCCCAGTGGTGTTTTTCTTATCCCTTAATAACAGCATTGGACTTCCCTGGTGGCACGGTGGTTAAGAATCCGCCTGCCAGTGCAGGGGTCATGGGTTCGAGCCCTGGTCCGGGAAGATCCCACATGCCGTGGAGCAACTACTGAGCCCGTGTGCCACAACTACTGAGCCTGCGCTCTAGAGCCCATGAGCCACAACTACTGAGCCCGTGTGCCACAACTACTGAAGCCCGTGTGCCTAGAGCCTGTGCTCCACAAGAGAAGCCACCGCAATGAAAAGCCCACACACCACAATGAAGAGTAGACCCCACTCGCCACAACTAGAGAAAGCCCCTGCGCAGCAATGAAGACCCAACGCAGCCAAAATAAATAAATAATAAGAATTAAAATTAAAAGAAAAATAACAGCATTATGTGAAAGTGTAATTCTTTAAGGAATTGCTTAGAATCGTTTCCCCCATAAGGAAACAAGTTCCAGATCTTCTCTTATTCACCTGAATCTTTTCCTACCCCTGTGCTATAAAATGCATCAGGGGATATTCTTTAAAGTGTCATTTTTACCCTGTAGGTAGGACATCGTGCTCGACAGAGCACTCATGGTTAAAGATTTCCAGATACTGGCTGGAATATTCTGAGAACATCGAGGCGGCCCTCATAACTAGGAACCACCTGCCCAGCTCTCTTCCCCAGCAGCACCAGGCCAGACCTGTGTTTTTGACACTAGACCCTCTTATAAAGAGGGAGTTCCTCTAGGATTCTCTTAAAACCTCTCAGACATAGGAAAAAGAGACTGAACCAACTTGGTTGTCTCTGTGATTCACGTTACTGCTCTGTGACACCCTGGGGAGGTCACCAAAAAGAGAAAAGAGAAAACTTGATTCAGTGTCATGATTTGGACAGACTGAACCTGCACCGGAGAATGGGGTCAGCAGAATAATACCCACCCCTGAAAGTGTCCATGTCCTGGCCCCCAGAACCTGTAGATGCCTTACCTTACATGGTAAAAGGGACTTTGCATGTGTGATTAAGTGAAGGATCTTCAGATGGAGCGAGTTTCCTGGATTTATCCAGGTGGGCCCAATGCAATCACAAGAATCCTTATAAGTCAAAGAGAGAGGAAGGAGGGTGAGTGCCAGAGGGATGGGGTGTGAGGAAGACGTGTCTGGCTGTTGCTGGCTCTGAAGATGGACGGGCCTGAGCCAAGAATGCAGGCAGCTTCTAGAAGCGAGAAAAGACAAGGAAACAGATTCTCTCCAAGAGCCTCAAGAAGGAATGCAGCCCTGCCTCGATTTTAGCCCACTGAGACCCACCTCAGATCTCCAACCTCCAGAACTGAAGGTAACATGTCTGTGGTGTTTTAAGCCATTAAGTTTGTGGTAATTTGTTACAGCTGCCACAGGAAACTAATACAGGGAGGAAGCTGAAAACCAGTATTCTCTAGAAATCAGTGAACTAGAGATCCCAAGGTAACCATTCACATTTGGGTAATTTACATATCTCGTTTGACCCTTCAACTACCCCACTAGAATGTAAGCCATTTCACTAGCAACTAAGCTGTGTGAGGGAAAACTCTGTTTTGTTTCCTGCTATATCCTCAGCACTTAGAGAAGTGTCTGGTTCGATAAATGTTGAATGTGTTCATCACTCAGTAAACATCACTCTGGGCCAGTCAGGTAGGTTTAATATAATCCTCAGGCATAGTAATCTCGGTTAGAAATGACTAATATGGGGGCTTCCCTGGTGGCGCAGTGGTTGAGAGTCCGCCTGCCGATGCAGGGGACGCAGGTTCGTGCCCCGGTCCGGGAGGATCCCACGTGCCATGGAGCGGCTGGGCCCGTGAGCCATGGCTGCTGAGCCTGCGCGTCCGGGGCCTGTGCTCCGAAACGGGAGAGGCCACAACAGTGAGAGGCCAGCGTACCGCAAAAAAAAAAAAAAAAAAAAAA
>NW_020174698.1:15483074-15518250 GCF_003031525.2 Neophocaena asiaeorientalis asiaeorientalis
AAAAAAAAAAAAAAAAAAAAAAGAGAAATGACTAATACGTTTATCTCTACTCTCCCCATTCTATTCCAAGCCACCGTCCCCCGAGCTGCTTCACTGATCTAGCCTCAGCCATTCCTCCTCTCAGTACTCCTCCATATTCTAGCCTGAGTGATCTTTTGAAAACACACACTGGAGCAAGTCTCCTTTACTCCTACCCCAGGTCCTGGGACAGAGAACAAAATCGACGACAGGTCTGACAATGGTCTGCTCTTACCCCTGCCTTCCTGCCTAGCCTCACCTTACATCACTCTTCCTGTGCATCTCTGATCTAGCCAAAAGATCCGTGTGACAAGTCACTCCTACCTCAGGGCCTGTACACATGCTGGGCCCTCTGTCTTGAAGGTGTGTCCTCCCCCAGTCTGCCCCCACTCTACTCCTAGGTAACTCCTTCCTGCTCATCCTTCATTTTCCTTATCAAAGGTCCTTTCCTCCAGAAAGCCTTCCACAACCTACACTGCCAGATTCACTGCTAGGCCCTCACCCTCCTCACGTGCTCTCACAGCATCCTACATTTTCTTTCGTAGCAGGTATCACTGACTTCTCAACACCTAGCCCCAAATTTGCAAGTAAGAAAGCAATGCACATTTGTGGCATAGATGAATTTACTGAAGTTAAATGATTTCCCTAAAGTCACACAGCTTGAGATGCTGGAGCTAGGGATAGAACATAGGCGTTCTGACACCTTTCCACAATTCCACATGGCCTAGCTAAGCAGTTCCTGTTGGGGTGTCTGAAAAACAGAAGAGGAAACGCTACCAAGACCGGAGCAGAGAGTGCTCCAGAGCTGAAATGCAGAAAAGTAATGGACTTGGACATGGACATCAGACACGAGCCTCTGGCTTTGAGCACAGTATTTCCTGGTCCAGGAGGCAGAGAGGTAGGGCTCCCCACAGAGCGTGACACACCCCGGACAGATTACTTAGAAAACAGCACACATTCTCCAGAATTTGCAATCAAATTTGTGCATGAGGACAAGAAGACTGTCAAAAGTAAGTTAGCAGGGCTTCCCTGGTGGCGCATTGGTTGAGAGTCTGCCTGCTGATGCAGGGGACACAGGTTCGTGCCCCGATCTGGGAAGATCCCACATGCCGCGGAGCCGCTGGGCCCGTGAGCCATGGCCGTTGAGCCTGCACTCCACAACGGGAGAGGCCACAACAGTGAGAGGCCCGCATACCGAAAAAAAAAAAAGAAAAAAGGAAAAAAGTAAGTTAGCAAATTGTGAATCCCATAGTGGTATCTGCCATGAACTGAATTGTGTCTCCACAAAATTTATATGTTGAAGCCCCAAACCCTCAGTATGACTCTATTTGGAGATAGGACTTTTAAGATATAATTATGGTTAAATGAAGTAATAAGGGTGGGGTCCTAATCTGATAGGACTGGTGGCATTAAGAAAAAGAGACAGGAAAGATCATGTGAGGACATAGGGAGAAGATGACCATCTACAAACAGGAAGAGGGGTCTCACCGGAACCCACCCATGCTGGCACCCTGATCTCAGACTTCCAACCTCCCAAACTGTGAGAAAATCAATTTCTGTTGCGTAAGCCTCCCAATCTATTGGATTTTGTTATGGCAGTCCTAGCTGACTAAGACAATGCCCAAATGTTTGTAGCATTAATTTAAATTGTGCAATGGTTCTGGATAAGAAGATTACAGCAAAATTAATTTCTGCTAAGAGGGTTATAGTGGATATCTGCTGTTTTGCCAGCCCAATGTCAATACCCCCTATTCTTTTAGTAACAGCACCTGATTTTACTTTGGAGAATACTGGATCTTTTCCCATTACCACCCCAAACCTATCACTGCAGCAGTCTGGGTAGAATTGTCAATTATGCCATATCCTTCCTCTTGCCAAGAGGTGGCCCGGGCCAGACTGTCGCAGGAATTTGAAAACTGAGCACAGTGACACAGAACTGAAAGATACTGGAGCTAATTTATTTTGATGATAGTACCTAGGAAAAAAATACTGCCTAATGAGTTCTACCATCTAGATTCCTGAAGCTACCCTAATTCCTGCCCTTTCCAAAGTCTGCTTGGTCAGTTGTTTCTTCGCTTTGGTGAGACACCCCATATTCTCAAAATAAATTATTTTCTAGTTTGAATCAGATTTGGTGTTTGTTACTTGCAACCAAAGAACGCTGACTGATCCGTGGGTCTGTCACATCTGTGCTATTGATCTTTTCTTAATGCCAATGAATTATTTTTATATGATTATGCAACTAAAATGCATGTACACTATTGAAAGCTATTTATGATTTGGAAACTCTTAAAAAGTTTAGTGATTAACGTACTGTAGAAAAATGTACTATATTTCTGGAAATATTCTTCTGATTTTTTTATCAGTAAGAGAACCCTAATATTTAGGGCCATCTTGGTAACTCATCTGGACTTGATGACATTTCTCTTCTGAACCATTTACAGAACAATGAGGAAAATAAAGAGAAGAATATATGTTTTAACATTAACATGGCATGATGTCACAGACCTGAGGAAGAATAGAATTCACCTAGCAAATCAATTTCAGTCCAATTCTCTTTTGCATGAATTTTTCTTTTGCATGAAGTTGGATTTGGTTTTATTATTCTCAGCCTATTTTAGCTGTTCTGAAAATCCACATCAAAGATGTGGAGCCAGACAATGAATCAGAAGGAGCTCTGAGGGCAAATTACCATGACTTTTGTGGTAGCATTTGTGAATTGAAGAAACTCAACTCGCTTTTCTAGGCTTGGTACATTTATACTTTTCTCTTTTGATGAAGAGGAATGGAGGATGGCGAGATGCTTGATGTGTAACTATGAATATTTAAGAAAAATTCGTTTGCTCACTGAAATAGACCTGACATTTAAAATTACTTTTTAAGAACATTTTATTTGCATTTTTTATTGTGAAGCATATTCTTTTCACAAAAAGACTATATAAAATGTATCAGTAGTATTTAAAGAACCATGGCATTTGAAAAATAGAACATTACCAGTGCTCCTTTCCAATTACTTCCTGATCCCTCTCCCACAGTAGTTACCAGCCTACATTTTGTATTGATCATTTATTCTCTTACTTTTCTTTACAGTTTTATCTCATATGTATGTCTCTGAAGAATACATTGTGCATATTCCTTTGTGATTTGCATCTTTTGTTCAACATTGTTTTTTAGATTACTTAAGATTGAAGCACGTACCTTAGTTCATTCATTTTGCATTACTATATAGTTTTCTACTTGATAAGTACACCATAATTAGTTTATCCATTAATGGATTATTTATAAATATTTGCTCTTAAAAGTAAGACTTCTGTAAACATGTTTTTCTATCGCACATGTGCAAAACTGTCTTTAAAATATATACTGCGAGTGGAATTGCTAGATCATGGGTTGTGCAAAAAGTTCAACTCTCCTGGGAAATGCAAGTATTTTTGACATGTCTGTACCAGTTTATCTTCCCACGTGCAGGCAGGTGACAGTCTTTATTGCTCTATACTCTTGGATTGAGAGAGACAGTATGGCTCAATGGCCCTAGTGCCTCTCTCTCACCAGAAGGATGACAAGAGGATAGAGGACCCACACAACATAGTTAACTCTTCTGTCTTGATTTTTCCCCATGTGGTCCTAGTGAGTGTCATTGTGTCTTTTTCATGACAGGGAGTGGTAGACTTTTAAAATGTTGTCAGTCTATTACATGTGGAATGGTAGCTATGGTAGCTTGTATCCAAGATGGTTCTTAGTGAATCTTGCTTCTTAACATTCACCCCCTGATACACTGCACTCCCACAATAAATACAGCTGATCTGCATAAACAATAAGATATTGCAAAAATGATGGACTATGATTTCTGAGGCAAGATTACAAAGGACAGCACAGCTTTGCCTGACTTTCTTCTAGATCACTTGCTCTGATAGAGGCCAGCTGCCATATTGTAAGGATATTCAAGCAGTTTCTCCATGTGGCAACAGCCAACAGCCAATATCAGCTTGCTAGCCGTGTGAGTGAACCATCTTGGAAGCAGATCTTCCAGTGCTAGTGAAGCCTTTAGAAGACTACAGCTCATCTACCTTCTTTTTTTTAATTGAAATATGGTTGATTTACAAAGTTTTGTAAGTTTTGGGTGTACAACATAGTGATTCACAATTTTTAAATATTATAATCCATTTATAGTTATTATAAAATATAGGCTATATTCCCTGTGCTGTACAGTATATCCTTGTCTCCACTAACTTCTTGAGTGCAACCTCATGAGACATCCTGGATAACAATCACCCAGCTAAGCCACCCTCAAATTCCTGACCCACAGGAACTGTTAGATAATAAATGTTTGCTGTTAAGTTTGGGGGCAAAGGAAAACATAACTTACAAGACTTATCTTGGTTTTGGTTTGCATTTCCCTGATTGCTAATGAGGTTAACACCTTTTCCTATGGTTATGGACTTTTTGTGTTCCTCTTTTGTAAGTATCTGGCTCCTGTGTGTTTTCTCCATTTTTGTGTTGGTTTGTCTTTCCCTATTGATTTTTTCAAAGTTTTTATGTATTCCAGATACTAATCTTTGTTGATAATAAGGGTTGCAAACATCATCTCTCAGTTTTCGTGTTGTTTCTGTATTCTTGTTACTGTGTCTTTTGACAATCTGAATTCTCAGTTTTAATGTACTTGAGTGTATTCATCTTTCCCTGCATAATTTGCACTTTTGTGTCTTCTTTAAGAAACTCTCCCTTACTCAAGATTTTGAAGCTATTCCCTATATGCTATTTCTAAAACTGTATGGTTGTGCCTTTCACGTTAAGTCTTTAACACCTAGATTGACTTTTGTTTATGATATAAGGTTAGGATCTATTTTCAGATTTTTAAAAATATATGGGAACCAAATTGTCCTTAAACCATTTACAAAATAGTCTCCTTTTTCCAATGATCTGTGAAAATCCAGCTTCCATATATGCATATATGGGGATTTCTTTCTGGGCTGTAGTCTGTTCTATTCACTTGTCAATTTGTCTCATCCTGTATCAGCATCATGTGCTTAATAATATAATCTGATAATAAGTCATCTTATCCAGTATTGCAAGTTTTTTCACTTTTCTTCTTCCTTGGTCTTTTATTCTTCCATATAAATTTTCAAATCAGCTTGTCAAATTCCAAAAAAACGGGCTTCCCTAGTGGCACAGTGGTTAAGAATCCGCCTGCCAATGCAGGGGACCTGGGTTCCAGCCCTGGACTGGGAAGATCCCACATGCCGCGGAGCAATGAAGTCCGTGTGCCACAACTACTGAGCCTGCACTCTAGAGCCCGCTGTGCCACAACTACTGAAGCCTGCGCACCTACAGCCTGTGCTCCACAACAAGAGAAGCCACCGCAATGAGAAGCCCGTGCACCGCAGCAAAGAGTAGCCCCCATTCTCCACAAGTAGAGAAACCCCGTGTGCAGCAATGAAGACCAGACACAGCCAAAAATAAATAAATGAAATTCCACAAAAACCACAGTGGTACTTCTTTTTATTGGAGTTTCATCATATCTATAGCTCAATTTGGGAAGAATTGAAATCTTTATAGAACAGAGTTCTGTCCATAAACATCATATATTTCCCATTTATTTAACATACTCTTTAATATTTTTCGATACAATTTTATCATTTTCTCCATAAAGGGATTACACATTTTTGTTAGATTTATTTCAAGTTATATTTCTATGCCGTTGTAAATAGTATTTTAAAATAAGGTTTTCTAAATAACTATTTATAAAAATACAATTGACAGACATATGTATATACATATCTATATACATTTACCTTGTATATAGCAACTCTGACAAATTTGTTTATTGTAATAATTTATTTGTAAATTATCTTCTTCATAGACAATCATTGTACCTGCAAATCATATTCATTTTGTTGCCATTTTAATCCTTAAATCTTTTGTTTTTCAAGTCTCAGCACACGGTGCTAAATAGAAGTGGTGATAATGGGCTTCCTTGTCTTGATTCTAATCTTGAAGGGAACGGTTTCCACACTCTAACATTAACTGTGACATCTGCTGTAGGATTTTTGTACAGACTTGTAACAGACACTCTGATGTGCCTCTGAGCTCCCAATTACTTGGGAGCTGAAGTAATTCTTCCAGCAGCTGGGAGTGCTGCTGCCAGATAGCCCTTGACTGTCAGCCTTCTTTAGCTAAAGAGAGTCAACCTGCCCATCTCACATCCTCCTCCTGGGGCAGCTCCACCTCGGGTTGACATGAGATATAAAGGCCCAGTCTACTCACCCCAAGTCAAGCCAACTGCAAAAGGCCACCCTCATTTCAGAGCTCTCTTTAGGGTTGGCTGAGGCTTTCCCTGAGTCTACAGTGCAGCCCAACTTCTCCCCCCTCTGCCCAGTCCTACTTCCTTTCTCTTCCATAGATGCTAACACCAGGAACACCCACTAGTCAGCTTCTTGCATGTTAACCCCTATCTCAGGTTCTTCTTCCTGAGGGACTCAAGCTATGACAATGACTATTCTCACTTTACCAAGAATTTTTCTAATCTAAGTGAATGTCGAGTTTTTCTAATGTTTTTTTCTGAATCTGTTGGAATAATCACCTGATTTTTCTCTATTTATTTAGGAGGCAGTAGACAATTTAAAAGTAAACCAATATTACATTTGTGGGATGAAGGCAATTTGATCATAATATACTGTCTTTTTATGCATTTTCAATTTGCTAATATAAATTTTGTTCAGAATTTGTATCTGTGGTAATGATTGAGATTGGCCTATTTCAGGGTGTTCTGGGTTTTGGATTTGCTTGTAATGTCTTTGTCTAGACTTGAAATCAAGGTAATGTTGACTTCATAAAATAAGTTGGGGAGTATTTCCCTCCATTTCTACTCTCTGAAAGGGTTTGTGTAAGACTGGAATTATCTGAAGATCAAAATTTCTTTGTGCAAAAAATTTTAACTATTTCATTTTTTTAAAGGTTATAAGACTATTCAGGTTCTCTATTTCTTCTTGAGATTTAACAAGTTGTATTTTCATAAGAATGTATTCATCTAGATTGTAAAATAATTGACTTTTGTTTTTTGTGGGTTTTTTTGCGGTAAGCGGGCCTCTCACTGTTGTGGCGTCTCCCGTTGCGGGGCACAGGTTCCGGACGCGCAGGCTCAGCGGCCACGGCTCACGGGCCCAGCCGCTCCACGGCATGTGGGAATTTTCCCAGACCGGGGCACGAACCGTGTCCCCTGCATCGGCAAGCGGACTCTCAACCACTGCGCCACCAGGGAAGCCCACAACTGACTTTTTTTTTTTCGTGACTTTGACATCTTTAGTCATATCACTCTTTTTTTCATGACGTTTATTTGAGAGTATTCTCCCTGTTTTCCTTAATTTTCCGAGAGGTTTGTTCTTTTTTTCGTTTTTTTTGAAAAATCAGTTTGCAACTATGTTGCTGTATTGTGTTTTTGTTTTCTGTTTCATTATTTTCTGATCAAATTGCATTACGTCTTTTCTTTTACTTTCTTTGTGTTAATTCTCCTCTCTCTAACTTCTTAAGTTAGATATTTTGCTTATTAATTTTGAGCCTTTATTCTTTCTAATATAAATTTTCCCTAAGTACCACTTTATCTGAATCCCCAAAAATTGGATGGGGAGTATGTTTATTGTTCAGATTAAGATTTTCTAATTTTCTCTGACTCGTTTCTTTGACCCTTAGACGTGTGGTTTTTTGAATAGCTAAATGTATAGGATTTTCTTAGTTATGTTTGTTTAATGATCTCTAATTTAGTTGCATTGTGTTAGAGGAGCGATCTATATGATACCAGTCCTTTGACTTGAGGCTTTATACAAAGTGCCTGTGGAAGCTTAATGTCAAGTTTCACAGTGTCAGTTTTCATAATGTTTCATCTGTGTTTCAAAAAAATGTGCATACTCCAACTTGGGAGATTAAGTTTGTTGATTTTGCTCTTTAAATCGTCTTTATCCTTACAGATATTTTGTCTGCCTTATCTATAATTTACTATGAGAGATATTTCTTTACTATGAGGGATATTTAATATTTCCCCCATGCTTACAGACTTATCAATTTATGTTTGCAGTTCTGTATTTGGTTTACATATTTTCAGACTTCATTAAGTGCATACAAGTTTTGACTTGTTATATCATCCTGATGAATTTAACTTTTTCCATCATAAAGTAACTTCATATTTAACCTTTAATTATATTTTGTCCAGTAGCAATTCCACTATACCAGTTTTCATTTAGGTGTTGCCTGAATATCTTTTCAGTCATTTGACTTTCAATCTTTCTGTGTTTTTATGTTTATGTATATCTGTTATAGAGAACATACAGAGGATTTTATTTATTTTGACGAAACTTGTCTTTAACTAGAGAGTTGTGATTATTTATATATTTGGATTTATTTCTAGCACTGTATCATGTACTTTCTCTTTGTCTTAACTTTCTGTTTTTTTTTTTCCCTAGCTTTCTTGCCTTCTTTTAGACTGATTAAAATTATGCTTTTCCCATCTCATTCTTTCTTCTCTATGTCTTTGAGAGTTATACTATTCCTAGCTTTTTAATGGCAGTCCAAGCTATTTTAATACACACACCTAAAAAACTATAGTTAATATCTTTATTCCCCTCCTGAATAACATATGAACCTTAAAAAACTTAACTCCTTTCCTCTCTACACCTTACAAGCTCATTGCTATCTAGTCTTTTGGTTTACCTTATTTTTTCCCCACAAATAAAACATTATTATTGTTTTAGACAGTATGTGTTTATATCTATCCGCATATTTAGCAATATTTTTGCTCCCCATTCCTTCTTGCATCTCAGACCTTCCTTCTCCTCAAAGTACATGGCAACTTCAGAGTTTCCTCTAATGAGGATCATTTCATGGCAACTTTCCATTTTTCTTTGTCGCCTGAGTCTCTCCAGAGGGGATTTGTGTTTGCTTCTGCCAGTCATCCAGGGGCACCACCAACCTGAAACCACTTCAAATTACATTCTACACATAAGGCTTTTTGTGGCCACATGGGTAGGATGAATTCAGAACGCACAGCCACTTGAGATCAGTATAGAGTTACGAATTCTCTACAGAGTTGTTCCTTGCCCTTCCCTTGGTGCCAAGGTCAAGACAGACAGGTTTTCTCACTTTCCCCTTCAAGGCAGGGGGTTTCACTTCTTATTCACCCTGAGACTGAGGGTGTAGCTCTTTGGGGTCTCAGCTGTATGTGAATGTCTAGCATCAGTTTTTTCACTTGGAGGAGGCCCTAGGTTTCACCTCCTGCCCCGCTACTCCCTGCATTGATCAAACAGATCTCAAGGTCTCCAAGGTTTGTCAGAAACCTCAGAGTGATGGTTGGTTTGAACTTGCTTACCTTCCAGAATTCTTCTTTTCTCTTCTGTTTGGGAGGTTTTTGGTTTTCTTACTTTCAATGTCAGTTTACCAATGCAGGTGGGAAGGAAAGGAGACTTTAAAAAACTATCTAAGATTTGACTGTTTCAAATAGGAAAGTTATGCTGGATAGCTAATCTACCACATTATCTTTCTGGCATTTTTTAATCAATTAAGATAATTCAGAATAAATTAGTAAAACAATCAGAATAAATTAAAACTCATGTGAAAAAGCCTGTAGAGGAACTGAGCTGTAGAATGCAGTTGGCAGCAACCAATTAGAGTTTACTTATGTGCCAAATACTTGCCGAGATTTCTTCTCTGAACACAGGTTCCCTCCTGAGAATTTACTAATTCTCAAACCTCTGATGAGATTATCACTCATTGGTCACACAAAAATATCCACAACTGAGCATAAACAAACACAATCAAACAAGATTTATGTCACCCAGTTTCTCAACTCAGAAGTCTCAGGCCAGTAATATTTATGAACAAAGTCTGTCTTTACTGCCCGGTTTGGCTTTTTGTCCCCTGATATTTTCAATACTAAGTGTTGATTAAAATGAAGGGAGCATTATGTGAGCATCTGGGTCCCAGTTCAACCCATCCTCTAAGCTCCTTACAACCAAGGGAAAAGCTGATTGGAACCTAATGTTTCCGAAAGGTATAACTTAAAGCCAAGGTAGTAAATAGATTTCACCTCAAGTGCCAACTTCCAATAATTGTAGGAACTATGGATCACTGTGCTGGATTACAGGACTATATCCCCATTCTGAGGAAGAAAGAGCTGTAATCCATTAAATATGTCTCTCAGGGGTGGGATAGGTAGGGCAGGAACAGAAAGTGGTTAACATGTTTTAAAAAAAATCAGAGATTGAGTAAATAAGAAATTTGCAAATGAATGAAAAGTGGCATTTACAATTAGAATTACCTTTCTCTTCAAAAATGTAGGTTTGGTATGTGCAAGTTGTTGAACCTGGGACCTAGGCAGCTGCTGCAGACCAGCTGACAATTCTAATGATCTCGTGACGTTGAAGCTGTATCAGAACCTCAAACAAGAGTTCTTGTCCTCTAGGCAAGCCAGCCTAGTAGGAATTACCAGGGTTTGCAGCCAACTAACTTACTATAAATTGTATTGCATTTGCAACCAAAGGCTGATAAGAGAAAAATATTTAGCAGGTAGGGGCAGACAGGGGACTGAAATTCATTCTGCAGTCATTAGGGACTGAATAACATTGTAAATGTATTCTTTATTACGAGAAAAATGACAGTCTGATGTTCAATATCATTAAAATCCATAGGGAACTTGGCATTTGTTATTTTAAAACAGAAAAAAAAAGAATATTTTTATAGGGAAAAAAACTTTAAAATTTTATTCTCAAAATAGGACATGATTATGTAGGGAAGGATATATAATCAAGTTAGCTAGAAATGGAATTTTATTCATTTGCATGATTTACTCAGAAGAGTAAAGTGTAAATTACTGAATTGTTCTCCATCTCATAACCTCCTTTCCAAATACTAGTCTGAGAATAAATTATAGGAGTAAATTTATTCCTCTTTAACTCCCCCACCTCATCTCCCACTCCTCTACTGTCTTTCTGTTTTGAAATACATCTACAGCATAAAACATAATACAGGGTTATATTTTATGATCGAGTAGATTAGGTTATAAAAGTATATGAGGGCCCTCCTTACAGAGGAAACAAACCTTTGAAGAAAGAATAATGAAGAACTCTGAGATTGCAGCCAACCTGCCCAGATTTCTCAGGCAGAAGTGTAAAGGGAAGAATCTTGTTTCCACACTTATCAGGGTCCATTGGGCTATTTGGGCCTTGCAACTCTTTAAAATTATTGTTTTATTTAATTCATCCAGAACAATCTTTGAGGAAAAATATTTCAAATTTGACTATGCTTAGAATCTTTGTTTTTAGATTGAGCCAAAAGGAGGCATGCCCTTTCACCTTTGGTTTAGGAAATACATCAGCATCAGGAAATACAATTCTGACCCTGAGATTATAGCGAATACCCAGTTAGGGTGGGCCTTGGTGGAGTGGGATAGAGCATTGTTCTGAGTTTTTATCTGATATTCAAATTAGGTTTCAGAGACCTGTTATAACGACCAGCTCTTATCACAAAGATTCTGGCTATATGATGTTGATTTAAACAAATAAATTTGTAAATTTCCACAGGGCCAGCAGCATCTAAAGGGGCTAGATTGCTAATTTTCTTCATACCATTTGGGCTTTCTAACACACTTTCCTATAAATCAATCCAAGTACTTTCATTTTATTTTAAACTGCTGTTTATGGGGACAGAATTTATTAAATTCTCTCCATGAGGATCCATGTGCACTCTTTTCTTTCTTCAATTTTTTAAGCTGCTTGTGTCTCTGGGCCAGTGTGCCAGGTTGTATTGGATACTATGGAGACGTCTGGGTCTGAAGGCCATCGAATCTAAGGCATTTATTTCTATTCCCTGGGTAAGATGCACAGGAATCTGGCAGGATTTCATGAAATGCTTATTTCAGAAACAACATACTCTTCCCTGAGTTGGGGGGTCCCTAAAATCTCATTTCTGGAGCTTGGAAGTCTCACTCTAATGGTAGTTCTCAGATTGTCCTCTGACTCTATGTAAATCACATAGATTCTATTTAACAGTTGAAATTATTTAACTGGAAAAATATATGACCCATATTCTAAATATTGACAATCTCTAAGTGTTTAATTTCTATATAGTTTTTTAATATTTAAATCCTTGTGAGCCTTTGTTCCTACACCCTGCTGTGTATGCTACATAAAGTTCAGTGTGTTCCTGCCCCATGAAGTTCAGTGTGTTCAGGAAATTTCTGTAATAAGTATACTAAGAACCTTAGGTAAAGCTTGTTTGCGCCAATGTCTAAATGCCTCTGGCGCCCTCTAGTGGATTAAAATAAAATGCATTTATTACAATTCATCTACGCAATTGTACGAGTGAAATTAGATTAAAATGCGCATAAGGACAAATTATGAGATGCATTTACAAAAAGGCGATATATATCCAGTGACATGAGTCTGGGTCCTAAAAGGGTGGAAAATCTCCATCATATCTGCTTCATGGCTGGTTTTGCTGGGGGGGATCCTGGGGGTAGGCAAGCCACAGACAGAACTTTCCCATTGCCATCCCCAGCAGATTGCATTCAGGTATCTCCGCCCAGGCACAGAGCTCCACTGCTGACTGGAATCTCTGAGGACAGGGCAAAATGAAGTTTATAAAATGCAGTATACTTTATGTTGAATTCATGTCATTCACTGTACTCAATGCATATTCTTCCACTGAGAAATGAGAAATTAAAAGGAAATTGACTGTGATTAAATACCCGCATGTGCTCAAGGTACATAACCCTGCCATGTGACATGTTGGGCAACTTTCAGAGGGATCAGGCTATGAAGCCAAATTTACAGGCGTGACTGTCTCTGGCTACTACCTTTGCATTACTCCTGGAACTGGAGGAGTACAGAAGTTCTTCCTTTGGGGTGGCCCTTGATCCATATGTGCACTTTGCTCAGGGTACTGCCAATTCCGCTATTACTGCAGCCAGCAGCTCGGGCCAGCCTGGGGGGAAACCAGAGTGAGCCCAGTGCCTCTGATTAGCTCACCTGGGGTCAGGAGGATCAGCCCTAGAATCAATCTCTGAGGTTTGCAATTCAACCCCCTCATTGAGCAGATAAGGAAATAAGGCATTGGAATCCAGATCTTCTATATCTCGCTTAAAAACTTATTCCCAGTGGAATATTCCAAACCAATGGAATAAGTATCCCGAAAGGATATAGAAGATCTGCTGTCTTGTTGCAACCTAAAGATCTTGTGAACAGAGAAGACACATCTTGAGTAGTATAAAGGGGCAACTGTGAGTTAAAATACATGCAGTCACATTTAATCCTATAACTCCTGTGACTGGTGTTATATACAAATCACCCCTCAAATCCAACCAACTGCTCTGCATCTCTTTCAAATCTGCCTTCTTCTCTCCGTGCCCATGGACACCATCCTGGCCCTAGCCAACTGCAGTCACCTCCCTGACTGCTACAGCCACCCTCTTCACTAATATTTTTCAAACTATAGCCCAGTTGCTACTTTTTAAATGCCAATCTCTTCAAGTCACTCTTGCCTAAAACCTTTCAATGTCTTCCCATTGCGCTTAGCAAAAAAATTCAAACTCATTAGCGTGATTTGTACAGCTGGCTATGTACCAGCTGGACATGTACCAATTCAGGTCATAGTGGTCTAATTATAGGTCCTTAAATGTACCTTAGTCATTTAAGCTTCCATCCTTCATAAATGCTCTTTCCTTGCCTGAAACAGTCCCCACCTTCCCTGCTTTGTTGTTTTTCCACCCTCTTCTCTTAGCTAATGCCTACTCCTTAAGCCTCAGTTCCTCAAAAAGGATCCCTGCTCTCAAACCCCTTAGCACCCTGTGGTTCCCCTCTCAGTAACATTCACCATCTTGCACTCACTTGCCTCTGTGTCCCTGACTGGAGAGTAAGCAGAGAGCCTGTCTGCTTTATTCTCTCTCACTTCCTCCCTGTGTGTTTGGCACAAAGTAGGTGGTCTTAAATGAATATTTGTGGAATGAATGGATGGATGAGGGAATGACTTAAGGAACAATTCCACACTGCACATGCTCATCACCCTTCCTTGTCAACCTTTCCCTTCCACCTCTCAGAACTGTGACAACATCTTGGGAAAGAAGGGGACATACTTGGTTTGAAAGAGCCCCCCCCCCCCACCAGGTGACTTCAGGGCAGCTGCCTCACTCTTGCTTTCCTGACTGCTTGGAAATTCCTGATCTGTTCAACCCCCTAAGTTCTAGACCTGCAGAAGTTAAATGATCTGGCCAAGATCACATGGCTACTTAGTGGCAGGGTCAGGTTTCCTAATTCCTGGGCTAAGTCCTCTTCTGTGAAGTTCAATGGCATTGCTAGATACTCAGAACATGCCCTCTCATAGCCTGCATAAGCTTAGATATTTTTCTAAAGAGCAGAGAACAGTCTGAGCTACCAGTTTCCCTTGTCAGTTCCTAGATTCTGTCCTCCCACTGTTACCCCCACCCAACCCCGTCCCTAACCATGGTAGGTAGAATTCCATAGTACTCCACTATCACCAGTGTGCACATACCTTTTCCCATTTATTCAGTGAAAGCCTAGCCTAGGTGCTACTGTGAATGGATTTTGCATGTGTGACTTAGGTCCCAGATAAGTGACTTTCAGATAGGGAGATTATCCTTAGTGAGCTTGACCTAATCAGATAAATCATTAAAGAGATTGGACTCTTCCTGGAAAGAGAGTCAAACATGAGGGAGATGTGATGCAAAGGAGAGTCTCCAATGCTGACTTTGACAATGGAGGAACCATGTGGCAGGGAACAGTAGGTAGCCCCTGGGAGCTAAGAGCAATGCCACCAGCAGAAGTTGGAACCTCAGACCTGCAACCACAAGGAACTATATTCTGCCAACAACCTGAATAAGTTTGGAAGATGACGGCAAGCCTCAAAGGCTGAGAATCACAGCCCTGGCCGACACTTAATTTCAGTGTTGGGAGATGCTGAGCAGAGAACCTAGCCATGGCATGCCCAGACTTCTGATCTATAGAACTGTGAGCTAATAAGTGATTGTTCTTTTAAGGCTTTAAGTTAATGGCAACTTGTTATGCAGCAAAAGAAAACTAGTATCCTCTCTACACTGAAACAGCAAAAGATCACACTGAGGAAAATTCTGTGAGGCAATATGTTGTGGCACTCAAGTGCACAGGCTCTGATACAAGACACCTAGATTCAGATACGGGCTACTCTCCTCACTAGCCGTGTGAATCTGAACAAGTCACATGGCTTATCTGCACCTCAGTTTCTTAAACCATAAAATGGAAGTAGTACTTATCTCATAGAATTGTTATAAAGATTAAATGAGATTTACATTATGTTAGGTGCTTAGAACCGGGATTGGTATGGAATCAGCAAATACTAGCTGCTATTACCTGGTCCACCTCACCAATGGTGTCGGGAGACAAAACTCTACCTCTACCTGACTTCGGTTTTCAGCTGGGACTCTTTAACAATAAGATAGATTAACAAGACTTTATTAAAAACACTTTATTAACACATGCAGCACATATCACACAGGAGAAACCTAAATCAAAATCAGCTCAAAGCAGTGGCTTAGAATTTCGGCTTCCATAGCATATTCAACAAAGAACAATACATTTGTAGAGAAATAACAGGAAAAAGTTAAGCAGTTTTAGGCTTCCAAGGATAGCAAACTGTAGGAAGGTAAATATATGGCAGAGCAATATAATGGAGTAAGTTTTGTTTACAGATTCCTCTGGTGCCTTCTCTGGGCTGATAAGATTCTGTCTCCAGTAGAAGGAGAATTTATATCCTGTTTTTAGGAAAAAAAGGAAACTTCTTCTGCATTTGCTGCATCTTAATTGCCTTCAGCTCAAAATAATTTTTATGTCAAAGAGTTATATTTGGTGGTGACCTATTCTGGTTTCCTTCCATGACTACCTTAAAATTAATTTATATCACATTTTTTTTTCTTCAACAACAAAAATGTTACTTATCATTTACTATATTCCATGCATTGTGCTAAGTGCTAGAGGTATAGAAAAGGTAGAGATGGAAAAACAGAGTCCTTGCCCTGGTCTGGTAGGGGAGGCAGTCAGACGTAATGTCAACATTTAAAATAAAAAGGTAAGCAGTTTAGCCAGCAAAATCAAGTTTATTTGGGAATATCAGAAGAACTGCAATTCGGGACATGCAAACTACTGTGAGCTATAAGTAAGTCCATAGAAAAAAGGAGAGGAGCATTCTTTTATAGAGGAAAGGAGGAACTGGGAGAGGTTGTATTGAATGAAAGTGTATTGGAGGAGAGTGAGAGTTCAGGGAGTCTCATTGGTTGAGTTACAGCAGTTTCTCATTGGCTGGGCCGTTGCTGGGCAAGGAGAAAATCATCCTTCTTCCTGCTGGGGTATGTAAAGTAAGTGGTATGAGTGTTATGTGTGTGAGAGCTCCACCTTCAGGGCTTCTCTATTCCATTTTGAGTAAGGTTTTCCTTTATTCATTTTCACATTTTCCCCTTACGATCAAGCTCTTTCCTCAAAAACATCACTTATCAAAAATCAGGTTTTCTGTATTTAGTAGTTTTATCCCTAGATGCCAGGAAGGACCTTTCCTGGCTGGCATGTCCCACGTTGTAGGGAAAGTGTACAGACTGGAAGCCATTGAGGCCACACTTGAGTAACAAGGAAGGGTAGGAAGGAGAACTCTCAGGAATTTCCCATCTAAACTCTGTCTTATTAAGTCATAAGCATTGGAGATCATCTCAAAGTGTTGAGCTAGCATTATCTTATTGGGTATGTCATTTCTACAAGGGTTTGACATGCAATAGGTACAAAATTTAAAAATAATTATGCAAAGCAAAATTTTTTTGAATGTAATATGACAAATCCAATTTGTATGATGTTCCTACACCAGGACCCTAGACTTGAAGGTGGCCAACTGAACAAGTGAAAGGACCATGGAGAGTCAAGTGAAATTTGTTGTAACCAATATGCTTGTCCCTTGATCTTGTGTAATTGAGTTTCTACCTCTACAGAGGCATTTATCCTTGTTCAGCAAGTACGTAATCAAGCGCTATGTAATTGTCCAAAACCCCTTTAGCCAATGAATCAAATGATCACTGTTGTGCCGCTAATGCTTTGGCTGTAGAATTGGCTAGCTCTTCTAATGTTAGGGAGAGACTTTTGATCGTGCATTTACTTCTGATCTCTTGCATTTACTCTGACACAAGGGAGAGAGACTCACTCTACAGAGGCAAACCCAGAGTCATATATGACTCCTGGAAGTTCTCATTTAAGGCAGCCATAGAGGCTTAATGGGGTGGACAAATGGGAAGCTTCTGTTTGTTATGGATGTTAACAGGGACAGTTAAATGTCCCGATAAGCTTTGACCTCCAATTCACCAGTTGTCTAAATGGCCATGTAAATGCCATCCACCACAGACAAAAATGAAACCAGGTGGAGTGCAGAGAACTCCATCTAAGGTCTAGTTATTGACAGATCCATCAGCTGGAATTTCTTGATTGACCTTTTCAAGCCAGTGATCAGAGGAATTGGGATGACATTCTGGGAGGTACTGTCTCATCCTTTAAAAAATCTTTCCAGAAAGGCTGGCAGAGAGGAGTTAGCCTATTTGTATTTCCCTTGGGTGCAGGGAGACTAAATCATATTTAGTTAAGGAAAAGAATGTTAGGAGCAAAGGTCATACAATTGGCAAAGATGGAGGTGTTAGTTGAGCAAGTACAGTTATGACTGGGGAAATGTTGAAACAAGGTATGGGAAAACACCTGGTTGTAACAGCCTAACCCAATAGGTAACATACATAGGTTTGTGTGTATAATCAGTTGTGACATTTGGGATTAAAGAGAAATTGGTTACAGGTGAGAACAAGGGGGGTCTCCAACCTCATGAACAGATTGGAGTTTCCTGTGACAGGTCCAGTGGTCAGAAAGGTTTTCCAGTTTTGCAATAGGTTGGAAAATATGGATAAGAGCATTGTCTTTCCAAGAAAGAGAGGGAGAAAATAAGGTAAGAAGCAACAGCAAAAAAATGTATGCAGGCCTGGTCTAGTCATCTTGGGAAAGCTATCTCCTTCAGCTATCATCTGCTTCAATTCCTGGAAATCTTTATTTCCAGGTCACCACCTGGTATACAGGTGCAGTCAGGGCTTGATGCTTTCTTTAGATATGACACAAGAATCCAAGAGTTTACTCCTTGGAGTTTGGTGGCACAAGAATTGGTTAATAGTACCTGATAGGGGCCTTTCCGATGGGGTTGAAGAGAGTCTTTCTGGAGATGTCTTTTCTAAGAGACAGCATCTTCAGGCTGAAAAGTGTGGTGTTTGAGATCTTCATCTCCTGGGAGTGCTCTGTGAAAAGACTGCTCTACTAGAGCATGGTTATTTTCCATGGATGTAATTAGACCTTTTCAACACTGAAGTATATCTCCTTTTATTGGTTGAAGATCAAAAGAGGTGAAAGATAGATGCATGGGGGCAGCCAGCAATTATTTGAAAGGGTGAGAGTTTATGAATTTCAAAGGAGTAGATCTGAGACTTAAAAGCAATGCTTTTGACCAAGGTATTTGAAGGGTTTCCACAAATTTTGCCAATTGGGTTTTGATGATGCTGTTAGTTTGTTCAACTAGTCCTGAAGACTGAGGGTGATAAGCACAGTGAAAATGCGGTAGGACTGTCCAAACAGCACAGACTTGCTGTAGTATTTGACCAGTAAAATGGATTCCCCAGTTGCTATGGAGCTCAAGAGGGGTTCCCCAGGTAGGGATCATTTTTTCTAATAGTATTTTAGCCACTGAAGAGGCAGTAGCTTGTCTACATGGAAAGGCCTCAAACCAGTGGGGAAACGTACAAACCATGACTAAAACATATTTATATCCATGAGACAAGGGAGGCTGAATAAATTCTACTTGCCAAACCTTGAACAGTTCACTGAGTGATTTATAGAGTCTGGAAGCAGTGCAGACTGGTTTCCCTGGATTATACTTTGAACAGGTAAGGCAAACAAAGTTGGCGCTTCTTGCGGTCTTGTTAATATTTCCCTACCAGTATTGATTCATAGAGTTTATTATTTTGTCTGCAGACCAATGGTTTAATGTACGTGCAGTAGTCAGTAATGGGAATTTTAGAGTCTGTGGAAGGACTGGATTGATATTTGGTCTATACCAAAGTTCTCTCTTTCTTCTGGAACAACAGTTATTAGATTTCCAATATTGTTTTTCCTTTTCTGGGATCAAGTTTTGGGCACCTGTAATCAATTTTTCTAGATCATAATTTGGGGGAGCATCCCTCCAGACCATGACAAAGCTTGGTTGTTGACTCCTTTGAGAGCAGTGTTCTTGGTGGAAATACCAGTGAGGTAGTTTCCTTTAGTCTCCAGGGAGTTAAGTTTGGAATGCCCAGGGACCTTAGTAATAGCCAAAGTGGCTGGTAGGAGTAAGGCATCTAATAAATTTTGAACATAAGAGCCATTTTTAATTTTATGCCCATTAGAGGTAAAGAAACCTCACTGTTTCCATAGCATTCCAAAGTCATGGGCTACCCCTAAGGCATGCTGACTATCAGTATAAATGATTGTAGTTTTGCCTGTGGCTAGAGTGCCAGTCCGAGTGAGAGAGTATAATTCAGTTCATTGGGCCGAGGTAGCCAAAGGCAAAGATGCCACCTCGATGGCTTCAAATGGAGTTGCAACTGCGTATCCAGCACAATATTTACCATTTTAATCCTTTAAATAAAAATCATGCGTAAACCATGAAAACTCAAGAATGGTTAGGGAAGTTTCCTGTAAATCATTGCAAGGGGTCAAAAGGTGGTTTGCTAGAGTTGAACAATCACGAGGAATATCATCAGTAGAGAAGGCAAGAATTGTGACAGGGTCAAAGTTATTACAGAGCGAAAGAATTACAAGAGAGGAGCAGTTAGCAAGAAGTTAGCAAGGAGGTGAGACAACTGGCCGAAAGTTGTCCGTGTGATGAGAATTTGGAAGAGCAGCTACAGCATGGGGTACAAAAATGGTTAGAGAGGATCCAGTGACTATTTCTTCATTGGCCTTAACTAAAGGGACGGAGTGACAGGAATAGCTTTGAGGCAAGTGGGGGATCCTTGTGCCACGGGGTGATACCTTTTGGGGCAATAGTCATCTCCACGTTTTGGGGTAAGTACTCCAAGAGCACTTCCCTCCTTCTCATATATGAAGAGGAAAAAGAGAAGTTGATAATTAGGGTATCCAAGGGCAGGGAGCATTTATCAAACTTTCCTTTCAGGTATTAAAATTAGGTCATTCTGATCCTTCCAAGTAATAGGGTCATGTCTGATGTTCTTTATAGTAAGGGATATAACAGCAAGGCCATGAGATAAAATTCAGAATCCAGGTCTGACAATAGCCAGCCAACCCAAGCAAACCTCATAGTAGGTGTTAGGTTTTGAGTTTTGGGAAGTTCAGGATGCCACAAAGCCTATCCGGATCTAGGTGCAGGCCTTGTTCTGAGATCAGGTGCCCCAAGCAACAGGCTTGGGTTTGAACAAACTGCAATTTCTCCTTGGCAACTTTATGTCCCTTAGCAGCTAAAAGTTTTAACAGGTGGATGCTGTTTTCCTGTAAGGAGACCTGGGAAGGGGAGCAGAGAAGCAAGTTAACTGCATAGTGTAATAAACTAGAGGCTGCAGGTAATTTTATATTATCTTTTATATTCTCTTAAATAAGCTTTTAAGGTGAGGAGTAAGAAGGGCTTTTGGTAAAACCCCGGGACATCACTTCCAGGTGTACTGTTTTCCTTCCCAAATAAAGGCAAAGAAATATTGACTAGCTTTATGCACAGGGATGCTGAAGAAGGAGCTACATAAATCAATCAAATGTGCTTCCAGTGGGGATGAAGGCTTATAAAGTAAGGGGACTGAGAACAAAATGTTGATGAGGGATAACAATATTGTTTACGGTTCAGAGGTCTTGGACAAATCTCCAGCCTTAGCCACCAGGTTTCTTTACAGGTAAAATAGGGGTGTGGCAGGGACTAGTGAAGGGAATAAGGAAGCCCTGGGCCTTATAGTCTTCCATTATCAGCCTAATGCCCTGCAAGGCCTCTTTATTTACAAGGTATTGTTTAATTCTGGGGAGAAGCTTTCAGGGATCTATTTGGACCTCAATAGAAGGTGCACTCTACCATATCAGTTAAGGATTTTGCCAATAAGGAAGGTGGTAACTGGTCCAACAGAGACATATTATTAGTGTCCCTAAAATTAGCTCTAGGTCATCAGAGGCGGAGGAAATAGAGGATGTTGGAGGGTCATTTGCTTTGCCTATTTGGCTATTTTTGTTGCTGCTATCAAGTTCTAAGATTATTTCCCCATTTCGGGAGAAAGATATTCCAGCATGATATACTTCTAAGAAATCCCTCCCCAATAAATAAATAGAGGTGGAGGAACTAAGGAGAAAAGGGTAAGTATCTCTTAGAGGGTCTAAACCAAAGGGGATGGGCTTAGAAACAGGAACTTGTTGAAGTTTATGTAATACCCCTACTATTTGAACCATTTTCGTACTCTGAGGCAGAGGCTTTAATAACAGTGGGGTTGAGCACCAAGAGTATAGCTCCAGTGTCAGTAAAGACAGAGAAAGATTCATTCCCAATTTCTCCAAGTTGACTAAGAAGGACTGGGAAAGGATTGGGGAAAACCCCTACAGTTCCTCAGAGTCCCATCCTTGGGGGTCAGGAGGGCATTGAAAAGTCTGAAGGTACCTGGAGCACTTCAGCTTCTAACAGTCCTTCTTCCAGTGTCCTGGATTTTTGCAGTAATGGTGGAGACTAAGGGGGTTTTGTTTTTGTTTAGGGGCCTCCATTTGTTGGAGTTGAAACTTAAGGACTTTAGTGGTCTTCCTTTTGGTCTGATCACCTAGGGTGCAGGTGAGCTCAGTACTAAATTAACTACATCTGGACTAGACATAGTTTCCCATTCCATCCTGGTCCTTTTAACTAGAAGAAAAAGATCTCCATTCAGCCTGTCAATGAACATAAAGTCTTCCCGAGTAGATTCAACATTCACAAACAGACCAGAGTTTTCAGTATGGAGCTGGCTATAATAATCATGCATGGGCCCACTGGGGTTCTCAGTAAAAGCCTAAATTTTATTCCAATCAACTGGTTTAGGGACAGCCCTAGGAATTGCCAAATGGAGTCACCTAGCAATTCCCCATGCCTGATCATATAATAAAGCAGCAGGAATTTCTTTGTCTCCAGGATGTAATTCTAAAGACTTCTCAGGATCACCCCAGTTAGCAGTTTTCATTCACGGTTGGGCCTGGCCTTCACTTACAAGCATATGAACTAGCTGATGTAAATCAGAAAAACCAGGTGAATAAGCTTAAATGACTATATTAAATTCCTCTGCTAATCCATGGGGCTCCTCAGTTACTTTGGGAAAATCTTTGAACATGGCTTCATAGTTCAGGTTTAGTCCAGGGAACATAAGAAATTAGGGGTTTAGCCTTTATATCCTCAGAGGGTCTGATTTTTAAAGGGGCCGGTTTTAATAGCTTCATGGGAGGAAGAAGCAGGGAGAGGTTCAGAGAAAAAGGAAACAACGGAAAAATTTTCTGCCCCTGTGGTATTTTGCCATAATTTTTTAAATGCCATCCATGATTGAAAAAGGTGGGATTTCAAACGTCTAGCTTCCAGGTTGAGGACTGTCTGGAAGAACATTCCCTTTGCCCTAAGAGCCACTCTCCCCCATTATCTGTTACCACTCTCTGCCCCAGGGGGCTGACCAGAGGGGTTTTTATTGGTTATCGCTATAAGAGATCAGAGGTGGGAGGAGAGTGACACAGAGATACTTATATCCTTGGCTCCCTCCCAGGGAGGCCACCCTGGGCTGCTGTGTCCCTGGACAGAGGTGACCTGCTTTCCATCACTCTTCCCCTTCCAGCTTCTAGTAACCTCTTCCTTGTCACGGCCCCTCAGACCTAGGGGTGGTGACATTTTTGTAATTATCTCTCTGTAAATGGACCCTTCTCAAATTATCCTAATTTGAGTGTGCCATCCATTTCTTGTTGGGATGCACTACTCAGAAACTCTTTCTTCAAGGTAGCATCCTAACGTCCACTGTGAAACTTCCCCCTGGCTGGCACGCTACTGGGAAAAATCTCCTACTTGCTGGCTTGCTTTTGCTACTTCCCTGAGGTGCATGCTATGAGCAAGACTCTGAAAATCTCCTCCTCACAGAATATTAACCTATGGACACCCTGTGGAATTAGACCCAACTCCTTGGGAATTCGAAAGTAGTTTGCCAGTTGTGGGTGCAAAGTTGTAGACATGTAATTTATATGCCAGAAAATGCAAAATCTCCAACACTGATGAGCAAATCGGTGTGTCCATCTAGATTTATAACTAGAATGTAAGGGAATAAACCTGAAGAAAAAGGCAACAATATTTCACGTTATTTTACTTCTTAAAGATGGCCACACAGTAACTGTTAATCATACATTTGCTGGTTGATTGATTGATTAATAAAGCTGGCTTAAGTCTGAGACCAGACTTGTATGCAAATTTTCTAAAAGCTTATCCTAAGAAAATATTAATAAATGTTATTGCCTGGATATGAATTAAAATTTCTGAATATCAAGCCACAACAATGTTTATAAAGAGTAATTTATAAATAATACCTTTCAAAGCATTAGTAAAATTAACTTAATTACAATTAATGTTTTCTCTGAGACTAACAGAACAGGATTTCTAGAGATCTATGGATCCCAGGAATTTTTATGTAAAATTAGGTGTGAACATACGCATTCTCCTGGGCCAAAGGGTTCATCACTTTCCTCAGATACATAACCCTCAAAAAGCTAAAAAAACTACAGTACTCTAGAGGTTCTGAGGTTGTATCTGTTTGGAATATACAGATTAGTAATTGTTACCAAAAGTACTTTAAAGGCGCAAAATAAAATAAGCCATTAGGGTCATGTTTTATTTGATGTTCTAATTAGGCTATTAGTTTGTTCATGACTTAACATCTTTTCAAGTATCATTAGATTCGCCAGATGGAAAAAAGACCTCTACTACCAGAGCGTAACCTACTTTTTGTACCCATTATCACTTAGATGGACCCTTTGTAAGCAATGATTTCAGCATGACTCATTTTAATAGCATATAAAACTATCTTCTTTTTAATAGTGTATGAGAAGCTTTTTTCACAACCCCAGGTAAAGCGTCATAAATAAATGTAGATTTTAAAAATTATGATTACAATTACTGGCATAAAGTTAAAGCCAATGAACTAGTTATAATCATTTTTGCCTTGATTTAAGAATTCAAGAGATGCTATCATAAGTTTCAACATAACTTAATTCTAAAAATTACATAAAATTTTGCCAATTAATAAAAGATGTTGAACTTGTAAGATGAACTTTAATACTGTAAAGCTCTTCCATCGTTAATATACATGTATAAAAAGTCTTTAAGGCAGTGGCTAAGAACTGGAGTTATAGAAACCCTGCCAGAATTTCAGTTGTTTATAGGCCAGGTAATTAAACCAAATGAAAAAGAAAAGAATCTTTTGAATTAAAAAATTTCTTTGACTGTCATCTTTAACTCCATAAACACTGATTAGCTAAGGCTATGAATAGCCAATAACATCTTTTTTTTGGAGTATAAATTCTTTACAATGTTGTGTTAGTTTCCGCTGTACAATGAAGTGAAACAGCTATATATATACACATATCCCCTCCCTCTTGGACCTCCCTCCCCCCCACCCCACATCCCACCCATCTAGGTCATCACAGAGCACCGAGCTGAGCTCCCTGTGCTGTACAGCAGGTTCCCACTAGCTATCTATTTTACACATGGTAGTGTATGTCAATCCTAATCTCCCAATTCATCCCATCCTCCCCTTCCCGCCTTGTGTCCACATGTCCGTTCTCTACGTGTGTATCTCTATTCCTGCCCTGGAAATAGGTTCATCTGTACCATTTTTCTAGATTCCACATATATGTGTTATCACACGGTATTTGCTTTTCTCTTTCTGACTTACACTCTGTGTGACAGACTTTAGGTCCATCCACATCTCCACAAATGACCCAATGTCGTTCCTTTCTATGGCTAATATTCCATTGTATATATGTACCACATCTTCTTTATTCGTTCATCTGTTTTTGGACATTTAGGTTGTTTCCATGTCCTGGCTATTGTAAATAGTGCTGCAGTGAACATTGGGGTACATGTGTCATTTTGAATTATGGTTTTCTCTCGGTATATGCCCAGTAGTGGGATTGCTGGGTCATATGGTAGTTCTATGTTTAGCTTTTTAAGAAACCTCCATACTATTCTCCATAGTGGCTGTATCAATTTACATTCCCACCAACAATGCAAGAGTGTTCCCTTTTCTCCACACCCTCTTCAGCATTTATTGTTTGTAGATTTTTTGATGATGGCCATTCTGACCAGTGTGAGGTGCTACCTCATAATAAAATGAAAATTTTAAAGGCCAGTTTTACTTATCAGTAACATGGGGTTCCATAAATAGTAATTGATAGTGAATATGCTTTGGGGGTGTTCTTTGTAAATGTTTGTGTCTGAAAATCTATCTGCACCTGCATATTACAACTGTAATGTAACCCCACAAAAAATGGGTGACCCAGACAGACAGAATTAAAAATAGAATAGGGAGGAAACAAATGTCTCCAGATATATTTCTCTACAGTTTTAAAATATAACCGCCTAGATTTATTTCCTAAATATCTATCTGTCTCACCAAAGATTATGTGACCAAAAGAGCTATACATACTGCAAATAGCGTGAACAGCAATCAACTTGTCAACATAAATAGCAGAGGTTTAACAAAGGAGCTAGTTCCTGTTAGACCAGCAATACCTGAATTCCCCTAGAAGCCCTCTTTATGCAGGACATGCCCTTTGGAGACCTCTTCCCACTTCTCTTTGACCACTGAGGCTGGATTTTCCTGTACAGGGAGGGCTGACCATCTGGTGCTTCTGTAAAGATCCACAACCCTACACAGAAGAGCAGTAGTCCTACTCGAGGATGGGCCCATTAATTAACTTGCAAAGAAAAAAAGTTGCACTAAAATGTGACAAATAGTCTACTTAAAAAAGGGTAATAAATAGAGCCAAATTTTTTTAGGGATTGCATCAATTTATTAGCAAAGCAGAGTATACCACTGTTCAGTTTCATCGACATTTCAGAGCTTCATGCCTTTTTGAGAAATCACTTTGCCTTATTCTCGCTCCACTTAGCTTTCTTTTTTTTTTATTTTTTTTATTTTTTTAATTTTTTTTATTTTAATTTTTTCCACTTAGCTTTCTAATCGATTTAGCATGAAGCCAGGTGTAAGTGATACAGCCGATGAGTTAATTTACACTTAAATATCAAATAATCACTCAACTAAGAGCAACTATCTTAGAGGTCTGCACTAGAAAGTTGGTTCAGCAAAAACATTTAATAAAGTGTAGATGCCACTCCAGATTTTCTAACATCACTAAGTTTTGTAAATTCTGCATCAAGTAATTTCAGGGACTATTTAAAATTAACAATTGAAACTTACACACTGCTTATATATTTAAGCTTCTGTTTTTTTTTTTTTTTTTTTTTCATGTGCCACTAGGGAAGCCCCTATTTTTGGTTTTTTAAGGAACCTCCATGCTGTTCTCCATAGTGGCTGCACCAATTTACGTTCCCACCAATAGTGTAGGAGAGTTCCCTTTTCTCCACTAGGCTCTCCCTGTACTGGCCTCCTGGCTGGGTCTTGAAAACACAAACACATTTCTGCCTTAGAGCATTTGAACTTCCTAGATGCTTTCCCCCTAGATTTCTGCACAGCAAACTATCCACCTCTTTTAACTCACTATTAAATTGTAACCTTCTTCCCAACATAATGACCAAATCTGGAGTTGCCACTCACTTCCCCAGCATTCCCAAACCCCCCTACCCTACTCTACTTTTTATCTATACCATTGCATTTATTTGAACCTAGTATTAAACTTATTGCTTATTAATGTTCTCCTGTCACCAGAATATAAATTTCATGAGGCAGGAATTATTTCCTGTGGTGTTTACTTTTGTACCCCACATGTTTAAAAAACATATTTACCATATAGTATAGGCTCGATAAATAGTTTTAGAATCATGACACATGGTGAGGTATTTGGATTATACTCCAAGTGAAATTGAAGCTATTGAGAGTCTTAAGTAGGTGACTGATGTTATCTGATTTACTTTTTAAAAGATAACTTTGGTTGCTATTGGTGAGTGGATTATAAAACAAAAAAAGAAGTTGGGAGGTTATTGCTGGAGCATACTTGATGTGCTGTCAGTGGAGATGGAAAATGGATTCAGTGTATCTTTTGAAGACAAAGCTGACAATACTTGCCCCTTTATTGAAGGAGCTTAGTGAAAGAATGGAGAGAATCAAGAAAAAGTCTAAGGTTTCTGGCTGGGAAAAAATGTGTTGGATGAGTTATGGATCTACTGAAAAAGGGAAACTAAGAGAGTGTGTTGTGCTGCTATGGACTGAATGTTTCTGTTCCCCAAAAAGTCGTATGTTGAAGTCTAATACCCAATGTGATGGTATTAGGAAGTAGGGCCTTTGGGAGGAGCTTAGGGCATGAGGGTGGAGACCTATAAACAGGATTAGTGCCCTTCTCAGAAGAAACATGAGAGTATGCTTCCTCTCTCTCTGTTCACCATGTTAGGACACAAGAGGAAGATGGCCATCTGCAAACCAGAAAAAGTGTTGTCACCAGACACCAGATCTACCTGTCCCTTGATCTTGGAATTCCCAGCCTCAAGACTGTGAGAAAAATATGGTTGTCATTTAAATCACCAGTCTATGGTATTCTGTAATAGCAACCAGAACTGACTGAGACATGGGCGTATCTCATGTACCTTCTTAGGTCCCCTCAGCCTTACCTGCCTCCTGAACCTTCTGATATTGTGTCCTGCCTCAGCCACACTGTGGGTTGACACTATTCTGCCCTGAGGTTGACTAACCAGCCACCCACACGGGTCTCTGTCTGCTCCTATCACTTTGGCAGTGGGGAATAGGAAAAGAGTGGTCAGATAATTACCCCTCTGCCAGTGATGGCCTCTTCCCAGGCATGCATTCTCCAACCGGTTTGCCCAAAGAAAAAGTCCACATGGTCAAGCTTCTCACGGTGGCCAGGGCAGTAGGACATTACCTTGTATGGCTTCCCATGGCCCCCTGCCTCGCTTTCCTTTCTGTCATCTCATACCATTAGCATTACACCTTGCCCATTAAACGGGCTGTGTTGTGAATTCTGACTAAGATGAGGAGAAATAGATTTGTGGACAAAATTCAAGAATCGTTTTGTAGTGAGTGTAGATAACAATTTTGAGATGTTTTGGTAGAAAGCGACAGGGCAACATCTAGAGGAGCATTGACAAGAGAGAAGCAGCTATGAGGTGGTGACCTTACAGTGTAGGAAAGTCCATTTATGAGGGAAAAGTGGTACAATTACTGGGCATGTTGAATATTCCTATGAGATTTATGATCATACAGTTCTCCTCAGCCCGGTTTTCTGATTTTTTTTCTCAAGCAAACCTCAGCTGCTGGGGTACAAGCACAAAGAGTAAAGTTGGGTTCAACTTGGTTAAGTTAGGGCTAAGTGACAGTGATAGAGGGAGAAAGGCAGGTAACCTAAGCTGGACAAAGAGGAAAGAAAGCCAGGAGAGGACTGAGAAAGAAGTGAAATCAGTGAATTAGAGGTCTCAATACGGAGAAGGTTCTAGAACAAGATCAGCAAACTCTATAGAATACTAGATAGTAAATATTTTAAGCCTTGTGATTCACTTCCAGTCTCTGTCACATATTTTTTTTTTTAAGTTTACTACTCTTTAAAAACGTAAAAACTATTCTTATCTCACAAGCTGTCTTTGGGCTGAATGTGGGCTGTGGGTCATAGTTTGCCAAATCCTGTTCCTCTTCTAGAGTGTGTAAGCTAGAACACTAGAAAGCAAATGTCAGAAAGTGCATGTTTTAAACTGAGATTTGGTGGAGGTCAAGTTTCCGAGTGTGACCATAGAAGTGGCTGTTAACGTGTAGTAGAAGGAAAGATCATTAGAGGTTAGGAGGCTGGTAACCAGAGGCCAGTGTTAGCAGAATTATCCACATGGATATTGAAACACTGAAACTGATGAGGGAAGTAAGGGAGGAGAGAGAGTTGCCAAATAAAAAATTGTGTGTTGTTTGTCAGAAAATCAGATTTAATGGGTGTCCTGTATTTTTATTTGCTGAATCTGACAGCCCTGAGTGGAGAGAAATACTGAGCTGGAAGCTAAAGTCTTCGGTGAATAAGAGATGATAGCAGCACGGTAGAGCTATATGACGTGAGCCCCAAAGGACTGTGATTGGGGCTGGGGGTGGAAAGAAAGGAAGAGAAATGGTTTCCGTCCGAAGTGTGACTGGGAATGAGGAGGGTTCTTATCCCATATCTCAGCACTGAGCCTAATGGGAGCTCAGGAAGGCTGCAGGAGAATCAGAGACCTCAGAATGCAACCAGGTCTCATTATAGCAGTGAAGGGGAAGGATGTTGAGAATTCAGAGAATCGGGGGAATTTATAGCAGCTTGGACATATGTGACAGTTTGTTGATCACCGTTCTAGAATTTCAAAGAACACAGTGAGAGTGTTTGAAAGGAAAGTGTTGAGTGAAATAAGCTGGAAATGAGTGATGTGGGGAGTGGGGCTTTGAGGCTGCCTGGGGTGACTAGGAAAGCGAGGCCTGCTGACTGGGTCTGCTATTCTATCAGAGGAAGGGTGGACTCAAGCACTACTGTCCTGAATACTTAGCTTGGTAAATTGGTGTGTTTCTTGGTGTGTAAACTGGGACTTCTGAGAAGCTGATGCAAAGACAGATTAGATGTGCAAGAGATTTATTAGGGGAAGTGCTTCTAAAGGATAATGGAGATAAAGCAGGAGTAGAAGGGGAAAGGCTTCAGACAGCAATGCAGGTCTGACACCTGTGAAAGGAGGTGGGAAAGAATTAGAATTTTGTAGGAGCCTCAGACTGCAGCCCAGTTCTAAGAAACTTTGCCCAGGCTGGTGTGGAATCCACTAGCCAAAGCTGCCCATGAGAGCAGGGCCCCATCCACAGGAACTGTACCTCTGCCAGGCGAAGTTATGGGCTGGAGTAACCCTGGGGACATGTGGACCCAGAAGGGACAGCAGCGGGACTGTCAGTCAGTTATGCTCCCCTCTGCCAAGATAGACAAGAAATAAAGCTTCCACCTCCTTTATCCCAAACAGCTCCACCCAGCATTGTGAATAAGGCAACACGTATTTTAAGTGGTCTTTTATGGCAGTTAGTAATTTTGTTGCTGTTCTTTGCAAAAGTCATTCTTCCTCTGTCCCACACACATAAATCTTCCATGGATGCCCTGGATTCTGCGTCTTTTTTCATTTTTTCTGATATTTCAAATATCTTTCTCAATTCAGTTTTTATCTTTTCTACATGTGTTTCCTTTAAAAAAAAATAGTGTGACCATCTCAAGTAATGAAAAAGGACAGCAGACAATTTCCTAATTTTATTCCTAAAAGAATAAAATTCAGTTTCTTTTTAGAGTGACAACTGTCTGGTGGGCCACTCTTCATGGGTATAAGGGGTAACAGCTTCTGGCGATCTGAATCACAAGCGTTTGAAGGGAAACCCAATAAGCTGAAAGAGGAAAAAAATAAGGAGGCTGCTTTATGTAGAACCCATTAAACTTTCAATGACCAGAAAACTAAAAATATTACATTAAAAGATTTTTTAAATGATTTAAACGTAACCTGGGTGGAAGCCATTACATATGACATGTTCAATTTGAAATATGACAATTCAGAAACCCTATGTAATAGGCCATTGCATGAACCTAGGCGGTCCCCACCTGCTTTCTTTCCAGAATAAATAAAATTCAGGGATTATATAGTTTTTAACAGTTAAAATAATATACACATAGGCATAGTCTTATTATTTTGCTGTGTTCTAAAACTACCAAAAAACTATAGAAATGATTTTTTAAAAAATTTTCAACAGCTGTTTAACATCCAAAAATAATTCTTTTTTTAAAAAATTTATTTATTTTTGGCTGTGTTGGGTACCTTCTTTGCTGCCCACGGGCTTTCTCTAGTTGTGGAGAGCGGGGGCTGCTCTTCGTTGTGGTGCATGAACTTCTAATTGCGGTGGCTTCTCTTGTTGAGGAACACAGGCTCTAGGCACACAGGCTTCAGTAGTTGTGGCGTGCAGGCTCAGTAGTTGTGGCTCATGGGCTCTAGAGCGCAGGCTCAGTAGTTGTGGCGCCCGGGCTTAGTTGCTCCGTGGCATGTGGGATCTTCCCGGATCAGGGATTGAACCCGTGTCCCCTGCATTGACAGACGGATTCTTAACCACTGCACCACCAGGGAAGTCCCC
The DNA here is from genome assembly GCF_003031525.2 of Neophocaena asiaeorientalis asiaeorientalis. Classification (NCBI taxonomy): domain Eukaryota; kingdom Metazoa; phylum Chordata; class Mammalia; order Artiodactyla; family Phocoenidae; genus Neophocaena; species Neophocaena asiaeorientalis. Next base: position 15,514,480 of record NW_020174698.1, read on the forward strand.
AAAAACTAATTCTTGTAATGAAAATATTCAGCTCCATATACCAATAGATTGCTTTTTCAGAGATATATGAATTGCCCAAGTTACCCTTATTTGCCTTCTTCCCTGAAGTTGAATCTGATACATACTTTTTCGTAGTATTGGTTTGGTCAAAAAGTTCGTTCAGGAACGAACTTTTTGGCCAAGCCAATACATTAAATTGCTGCGTCCCTGACGCAGCCAAAACAATTTGCATAGCGATTAGAACTTGACAGTCTCTTCATCAACAGGCAAGGGACCTACTTTTTCAGGACCAGAAGAAACCCAAAAGACTTAGTATCAATTTGTTGCTCCATGGTAACATAAATTAGAGTATGTGCAGTTCTGTATTCTACAGAATCAGCTTCCCTGGAAATTCCATATTTTAAAAATTGTTTTTAATGTGGTAAAATATACATAACATAAAATTTACCATTTCAACCATTTTTAAGTGTACGGTTCTGTGGCATTAAGTACATTCACATCATTGTGCAACCATCAACACCTTCCATCTCCAGAACTTTATAATCTTCCTCCAAATGAAAATCTGCACAAATTAAACACTAGCTCCCCATTCCCCCATTCCCCCATCCTCTGACAACCACCCTTGGACTTTGTGTCTCTAGGAACCTCAGATAAGTGGAATCATACAGTATTTGTCCTTTTGTGACTGGCTTATTTAATTCAGCAAAATGTCTTCAGAGACACTCATTATGTTGTAGCGTGTGTCAAAATTTCCTTCTTTTTTAATGCTAAACAATACTCTATGATGTGTACATACCACATTTTGTTAATCCAATTATCCATCAGTGGACACCTGGGTTGCTGCTACCTCGTGGCTGTTGTACATAATGCTACTGTGAACATGGTGTGCAAATAAGAAATTCAATTCTGAGTAAGCATATGGCCGCAGCAGTGACAAAGATACTCTTCGTGCAATTTTCTTCTTTCTTTTCACTTCCTGGGTCAACATGCTCCAGTTACAGGTAATGACCAGAGTGAATATCAAGTTTAAACGGCAGGTGGCAGCAAATATCAATAAACTAGGCATAACGCTTGACAAAAGCGTAGCTGTTTTTTCCTGTGTATTTTTGGCCCTTCAAACAGAGTAGAATCAATATTTTTCCGTAGGTCTCCTACGTTCAATATAAGGAACTCTTGAAGCATTTATTTGGGTTTAACTAATGAGGCATATTTTAATTGAGTAATATAAAAGACTAATGAATCAGTGGAAGCAGTAACTGAGGGCTTGATATTTGGCTCAAAGCTTTCGACAATCTTGCCTGAAATGTCCCAGCCAACCACGCACACATTATAATCTCTTTGCCACGTCTTGGAACTTTCAAAGTAGGTTAAATCGTTTGAGTGATCTGCCTCTGGCTTTTTTGTGATAAGACACTGCTAGTTGTTTACCCAATATCCTTCTCACCATCTTCCCTAATAATAAAACCCCCAATTTTTTATTAGGCTGGCAGTGTACCCAACTAAAAAAAACTACAGTTCCTTACCTCCACTGCAACCAGAGATCACATGACACAGTTCTGTCCTTGACATGTAAGCTCCTTTGCTGCAGACCAAGTTTTATTCTCCTGATAGAGGCTCTTCCTGCTTCCTTGTTGTTTTTTTTTGTTGTTGTTCTCTTTGTTGTTTTTATTTTTGTCTGTTTGATTTGTTTGCTTCCTACCTAAAACTTGGATGGGAAACAGAATGTGGGGCAGCTATATTGTAACCATGAGACTATCAAGAAAACAAAAGGCACATGTTCAACATTGCAAAGTAGAAAAAGGAGCCTGGAGAAGATGACCCAGGTGAGGTGCTAACCATCCCTGGGCTACCCACGTCTAGCTGGATTACTTACTTTCCAGTAGGACTTCCTATTTCCTGTTATGTGAGAAAAATATTCCCCTATTTGCTTCAATAACCATAGTCAGGTTTGTGGTGGTGAAGCAGACCCAATCCCTTAGTCAGATAGATAGGCATTCTGAGATGGGTAGATGAATTAAAGGTGTGTTTAGAGACAGAAATAATAAATATACTTGTTTTTTTCGATTGAGAAAGGGTGCCTAAAATATAGTGTAGAATTACATTTTAATCAGATGTGCCTTTAGGAAAAATTAACTAAGGCAGACATTATGCAACATTAAAAGTAATGAGTTAGTAGGCCTTTAGATAAATGAAGGAGTGGCACTTAGGAGTGGAAACAGTAGGAGAGAATGACTTTTTAAATAATAAAAGTGGAGTTGAGTTAATTAATATTTCTCATAAAGATCATCATGAAGAGTCCCTATTCATTAAAGAGTTTAATTTATCAGATTTTACCACATGCTATAATAACTCACTTGTGAGATGTCACAAGGTCAAGATAATGCAGTTCCCATCCATATCCTATTATATTTTATGAGAACATTTGGTGGTCTCTGTACATAACTAACATATTCATCCTGTGAAATGAACATTCATCAACATCCAAGAGAGAGAAAGAGAAGGAGTCATTTAAAAAGTAGGATACGGGCCGCAGGAGGAAGATGGTGGTGGAGTCGTGTGTTACCCAGGAGGAAATTAAGAAGGAGCCCGAGAAGCCCATCGATCGGGAGAAGACCTGCCCGCTGTTGCTGCGCGTCTTCACCACCAACTACGGCCGCCACCACCGCATGCACGAGTTCTCCCGCGGAAACGTGCCGTCCTGCGAGCTGCAGATATACACTTGGATGGATGCAACCTTGAAAGAATTGACTAGGTTAGTAAAAGAAGTCTAGCCAGAAGGCAGAAAGAAGAGCACACACCTCAGTTTTGCAATTGTTTTTACGGATCCTAAAAGGCCTGGCTATTGAGTAAAGGAGTTGGCAGCACCGTGTCTGGGAGAAGGGGACTGATGACGATTCCATGACGCTGCAGTCACAGAAGTTCCAAATAGGGGACTATCTGGACATAGCAATCACTCCTCCAAATCAGGCACCACCTCCTTCAGGGCACATGAGACCATATTAAAGCTTATTTACTATCTCTTGAATTTATTTTCCATTCAGTTATATAAAATAAACTTTCGCTTTTCCCTACTCCCTTGTTGCCATTAAGCCTTTAAACTCTAAACAAATTGTAATGCATCTATTTAGGAGTTCAATTTGGCTTTGCTATGGTATGAATATTAATAGAAAGTCCATATGTTTCAAGTTCTGTAAAATATGAAAAGTGCTCTTAGCATTCCATGTAAAACTATATTGTTAAAAACGGAGCTGGAGGAATCAGGCTCCCTGACTTCAGACTATACTAAAAAGCTACAGTAATCAAGACAGTATGGTACTGGCACAAAAACAGAAAGATAGATCAATGGAACAGGATAGAAAGCCCAGAGATAAACCCATGCACATATGGTCACCTTATCTTTGATAAAGGAGGCAGGAATGTACAGTGGAGAAAGGACAGCCTCTTCAATAAGTGGTGCTGGGAAAACTGGACAGGTACATGTAAAAGTATGAGATTAGAACACTCCCTAACACCATACACAAAAATAAGCTCAAAATGGATTAAAGAGCTAAATGTAAGGCCAGAAATTATCAAACTCTTAGAGGAAAACATAGGCAGAACACTCTATGACATAAATCACAGCAAGATCCTTTTTGACCCACCTCCTAGAGAAATGGAAATAAAAACAAAAATAAACAAATGGGACCTAATGAAACTTCAAAGCTTTTGCACAGCAAAGGAAACCATAAACAAGACCAAAAGATAACCCTCAGAATGGGAGAAAATATTTGC
>NW_020174698.1:15518549-15562313 GCF_003031525.2 Neophocaena asiaeorientalis asiaeorientalis
GTGCTTTGTGACCACCTAGAGGGGGGGGATGGGGAGGGTGGGAGGGAGGGAGATGCAAGAGGGAGGAGATATGGGAACATATGTATATGTATAAATGATTCACTTTGTTATAAAGCAGAAACTGACACACCATTGTAAAGCAATTATACTCCAATAAAGATGTAAAAAAAGAAAAAAATACCTATATTGTTAAACATATGTTGCAATCACCTGGAGTGTGAAAGTTAATGGGGCATGGGTTCAGGGTCTAATTTAGTATTGGGGGTTTATGCTAAGTAGTGGAGTTGGTATGTTTAAGCCCAAATGAGGCAGAACAAGAAAGCCATGAGATTGTATTAAATAGAGCAGGAGTTTGTCGCACAGAAGGTTGTATGGAATTGGGAAGAAGACCTTTGGGAAGGTGCAGGCCAGAGCAGCTGAGGCGTTTTGGAACAGTCTGAGCTGAGGCAAGTTGAAGAAGCTGTCTGTGTTTGAAGGGAGCGGCCTGCCTGAATCAAGGTGTGACGGCAATTTAGAGAAAAGGAGAATGGGTGACACAGTGAGGCCATTTTATGTTTTAAAAAGAGGGAGAATGGGGCATTCTGAGGGCAGGAAGTAGTATAGAGGAGCAAGGGTTAGAACTTAGGATAAGGATGGAAAGGTTTACCTTGAAGATCTGAAAATTCAGGGAGGAATGAAAGAAGAATCTTAAGATCAAGGGAGAAGGTCAGGGATGAGGTCAAGTTAAGCAGGGGATGTTCACATGCCCTGTTCAGTGCTGGGGCTGACTCGTGTCTGATTTGAGAGGCACTATGCATAGGGTTATAAGCAGTTGGGCTGAACATTTAAATCCTGGTTACACTAATAGCAACCTTGGACAAGTTACTTGGACCTGTTTTTTTCTGTTTGTTTAAAATTTGTAAAATGGAGGTAACAGCCCATAGGATTGTGAAGACTAATTAAATGTTTGCAAAGGGCTTAGAATAGTGCCTGACAAGTAAGAAACAAAGTTAGCCATAGAGTTCAGTCAGAACGGGTGCCATCCCTTTCACGGCACTGTTACAGTCTCATTTTGAAGTTTATAAACAGTGTGCAGTATGTGATAAGGCTTATTACCTTTAGTCTATTGCAGTAGAAAATTTTGAAAATGTATATTCCAAAATTTGAAAAAATGTACTACCAAAGTAAAATTTCAGTAGTTTGATCTTGTACATACAAAAGCAGCCTTTTAAAATCTAATGATTGTAGGATTGGGGTCCCTGGTGTAGTCAACAGGTGACAGATGCAAGCCTGGAACCCCGATCTAGGGCCTCTTCTCCACTGGTTTGCCCCAAACCCTTAGACTCTTTATTCATTCATACTAGATAGGCTTGAGCTCCTTAAGTCATACAATTAACTTAAACCTAATTTTTTGGAGAAGAGGAGCCATGATTACCTTCCTGTCTGTGGAGAAGATACTGATGTACTGTGCAGATCAAGAAGACAGGAACTCATTAAAGGACTTTGTAAGCCAACTTTTCATAACAGTGTGAACTCCTGCAATGGGGGCTCACCTGTAATTCCAGGTTATTCTCCCACTAGTTGAAAATAAAGTGGTTTATTTGCTTGGTTCCAAAAAATAAAATACATAAATAAATATAAAAATTAATTAATTAATTAAAAGTAAGATAAGTCAACTATACTCCAATAAAAAATTAATTTTTAAAAAAGTAAGATAAGAGAGTTTAGAGAAAATATTCCAGAATCAGAGCACCTGGTAGAATAGAACTAAATAGGAGGAGGGGCAGAGGCTCAAGTGCTAAAACCAGTTCTAAATCTATGACCTTAATTTCTTTTCTCTACTAAGCAGGCTTTTGCATTTGTAAAGTGAGAGATGTGAAAAGTCTCATGACACTTATAATTTAATTTGGAGAATAAAAAATCTAAGACACATTAACACTAGAGCAAATAATGGGGCACAACATGTAGTTAATGGCTAAATCATATGGTTCAGAGGATAAGTGCTACAGAGATTGAGAATATAAGACACAGAATATAAGACGAAGGATATTTGAGAAAGATCTTATGGAGGAGATAGGAAAAGGGAGAAATTATGAAAGGAGAAGTTTAAAAAAAAAAAAGAACTTTCCAAATAGAAAGGCAAGGAGGTATGAACACAATCAACTTCTTTGTGGGGTGCAGAGGAAAGCTTGTTTTGGAAAATATGTGAGAAATAGATATAGATTTGTGGTATTGGGTCAACTCATAGGTGCCCTCAAAAGCTAGGAAGAAAAATTTTGAAGCTGAGTAGGAGAAAGCAATCCTATTTCCTAGAGAACAGAGATTGTTGGTTCTAGCATTTCCAGCTCCACTCAGACACTTGATGATTGGAAAGCCTAGCAGCATCCCAAGGTGCCCAAGCTTGTACTGAGTCTCAGCTTGTACTGATCAGCAGCTCTCTTCACTCTCTATCAAACCATCCATCCATCGAAGCCTGGTTGATTCCTTCCAAAATAGAAGTCAACCCAACCTCCAGAGGGCAATGTCATTTCCGATCCATGGTGAGGGGCTGGGAAGCCAGCTAGTTTCTGCAATTTGAAGAGAAGTATACAATTTGAAAAGGTAGATAGAGAATCCTAAAAAAAAAAAATCAAGAAAAAATTCTCAACCTGGGTGGGGTATAGAGCATTTAACAGTGTTTCAGAAGAAAGAAGAGACCCTAGGTCCCTGGCTATGGTTCTACTCTGCTCTAGGCAAGCTCTCCAGTTCCTCCCGCTTCTACATCCTCATTCGACAAAAGTAACTATTTAGTAAGGGTGTCAAGGGGAATTCACCCATCCTGTATCAAGGCATTAAAAGGTCTAGATGAGCCACCTATATTAACCACAAATAAGAGGAAAAGGAATGTTATGGCAATCATGCAAAAACTCTGCATGAAAAATTACCATCATCATATCATCGTTAGTGCTTCTCAAACTTTAGAATACACAGAATTATATGGAGAGCTCATTAAAACATAAATCTGGACCTTATTCCCAGAAGTCCTGATTCTGGTCTCTGGAGAACCTGGCCTGACTGACCTTTTATTCCAATTCAGTTTATATTTGTAAAGAATGTTGCTACCTAATGAATTGTCTTAAATTTCCTCAGACCATTAATAGCAGGAAAAAATCAATGCCTTTTTAATTTATATCACAAACTCAAAAGAAGAAAAATTTGGAGATTCTCTAGTCCCTCATCCTTCTTAATACAGAAATTCCATCTATGACATCCTTTTAAAAATATGCCCATCAAATTTATCCTAGTAGCCTGCAGTGATGGAGTGCTACATTTCACATTTCAGCCCAACACTTTTGGGGCAGCTATAACATCCCCCCCTGGAGATGCTAGTCTTATCTTCCCCTGGAGAGATTTATTTATATTTCAAAGGGTAAGAGCAAGAACCTAGGATCCTTCTCAAGGAAAAAAGGTTTTTGTCCCCATCTTTCGGGATAGGAGGAGAGACAGCAGTCCCTTTCTACACAAACGCCCAGATTTATATTTTCAGGGTGCTTAACCATATTACAAACGCTGATATGTGTGGGATGATGCCAGATCTACCTCTTATCATGTTGCTGTATGGTTAAGAATTAGGACAAAAGGGAACTGGCACAGTTATTTGCTGTAAGCAAATACTAATCTTCTCTGCTTCAGAAACCTTGAGTTCACATTCGGGTTAATATTAATAAACCATGACAACCTAGGAAAGTAGTATGAACATGAGTATCTATGAGAGAAGTTACAGGCTTTAGCAAATTAAGATCATGCAGTATTTTTCATATGCAGTTTATACATTTAATGTTTACTATATGTTAAGTGGTATTTTCAATTAATTATTTATATTAATTATTTTTAAATTTTATTTATTTATTTATTTATGGCTGTGTTGGGTCCTCGTTGCTGTGCATGGACTTTCTCTAGTTGTGGCAAGCAGGGGCTCCTCTTTGTTGCAGTGTGCAGGGTTCTCATTGCAGTGGCTTCTCGTTGTGGAGCACAGAATCTAAGCACATGGGCTCAGTAGTTGTGGCTCGTGGGCTCTAGTGCACAGGCTCAGTAGTTATGGCTCACGGGCTTAGTTGCTCCACGGCACGTAGGATCCTCCTGGACCAGGGAGTGAACCTGGGTCCCCTGCATTGGCAGGCAGATTCTTAACAACCGTTCCACCAGGGAAGTCCTTATTAATTATCTTTTCTTACAAGTTTAGGATAAAAGATTTAACCCCAAATTTTTATATTCCCTTGAGACCTGGGAAAGGAATATATGGCCTACAGAAACATTCCATAAAGTGAGTAACCTGGATAAATTAGTATAACAAATATAAATGGGTTTTTTCCCCATTTTTGGAAAAAGTTACTCCCAGTTACTAATCTTTCCTCTTACAGAATCTTTCTCATTCACCATAATTTCTGAGATTTTTTTCAGTGAATGTTTTTATTTACAAAGAACTTTTAGTACTCTGAAAAATAACTTACCTACCATGTCATTTTCATGCCTTATTACTTTACTTATCCTCATGACAACTTTGTGTCATATGAGATAATTACTAGCCATCATTCTTAGAGATGAGAAAACTGAGACACATAAAATTAAGTAATTTACCCAAGTTCATCCAGTTAATTAGTTCTAAAGCTAGTAAGAGCCAAGCAATTATGTAAATATATTGAGTTTACTCTGAATATTTCATATGACCTCTAATTATAAGAGTTGAACTAGTAAAAAAACCTAATGGCATTGTCAGTACTTGGCTTCCTATTTTCCAAAATCATAAGAAAACAGATGAGAAGACAAAAGGTAACATTCTGAGTAATAGCTATACAACAGTAGCTATTATTATATAATAAGTTCTTTTTAAAAATAAGTCAGTTTGATTTTTTAAATAGCATTTCTCTTCCTGGTAATATCCAATTCACAAATGACAGTTTATAGAAAACATGCCAAAAATCCAAGACAATTCTCTCACCTTGGATAGTGGTACAGTTCCTTTAATCATAGAATCGGTAACTTACTGACACTTGGCTATTCATGATTGATGCCTTTAGGTTAGTTACACATAGTTAATTAAAATTAATGTTTACCAACTAACTTACTATGTATCTTGGCAATAAATGTACTTGATATTTACTGTCAAACTACAGATTATTATTAATTTCTGTGATGTGAATATGCTTCTATGTGTATGTCTATTACTGGAAGGGCAAAAACAGCTTTGTATGAGATGGAAATTATCGGAAAAACAGGAAACTAGAAAGCTAATATTTCTGTTTTGACTATTTGTAGCCCATATATTTTTTAAATAATTATTTTTTGAACTATTTTAGATTTACCTGAAAATTGTGAAGATAGTATGGAGAGTTCCCAATATTCCATGTCCAGTTTCCTCTGTTATTAACATTAATGTATGGTACATTACTATTAACTAAAGTCCATAGTTTATTCAGTTTTCCTTAGTTTTTACCTAATGTCCATAGTCTGTTCCAGGATTTCATTCAGGATACCATGTTACATTTAATAGATATGTCTCCTTAGGCTCTTATTGGCTGTGACAGTTTCTCAGACTTCCCTTGTTTTTTATGACCTTGACAGTTTCGAGGAGTACTTGTGAGTATTTTGTAGAATATCTCTCTACTGAGATTTGCCTTACATTTGTCTCATAATTATCCTGGGCTTATGAGTTTTAGGGAGGAGAATCACAGAGCTAAAGTGCCACTTCATCACATTGTATCAATGGTACATGCTATCAAAATGACGTATCACGGTTGATATTCACCTTGATCATCTGGCTAAGGTAGTGTTTGTCAGTTTCTACACTCTAAAGTTATTCTTTTCCCTTCTTTCCATAGTACTCTTTTGGAAGAAGTGTGCACTCCACACTTGAGTGGAGACCTATATACTTTTTACAAGTGAATAAAATGGAATTTATAATTTTGAAAGCATGCACTGTTAAAAAATGAAATAATGAAAGTCCTGTTGAGTTTTAGCATCTTGAAACTTTGAACAGTTAAGATTCTATTCTTGGAATCTTTGTAGGAATACTCTCTGTGTGATACCATTTGGATACTCTCTGTGGGTAACTAAATTTTCCCAGTTTTTTAATTTTTAAAAAAATATTTATTTATTTGGCCATGCTGGGTCTCAGTTGTGGCATGTGGGATCTTTGCTGCCGCATGCAGGATCTTCGTTGCGGCACGTGGGCTCTTAGTTGTGGCATGCAGGATCTAGTTCCCTGACCGGGGATGGAACTTGGGCCCCAGACATTGGGAGCGCAGGGAAGTCCTCCACCAGGGAAGTCCTCCTAGTTTTTAGATTATTTGACAACCCCTTATTTATTAGGCACTATGCTGAACTCTGGGAATACAAATCTGAGACATCATCCTTGCCCTCAAGAGGTTTAAGTCCCATCATAGATTCCATGTCCTGAAAGCCAATACTTTCTTCATTTCTCTTGCTATGGTATCTAGAATATTTGAAAATTCAAATTAATCTTCTAAAACTAACTATCCTCACGCCCCCAGCTAACATCATATCAAATGGTGAAAGGTTGGAAGCTTTTTCTCTAAGGTTATGAACAAGACAAGGTTGCCTAATCTCACCACTCCTATTCAACATAATACTGAAAGTCTGGGCTTCCCTGGTGGAGTAATGGTTAAGAATCTGCCTGCCAATGCAGGAGACCTGGGTTTGAGCCCTGGTCCAGGAAGATCCCAAATGCCGTGGAGCAACTAAGCCCGTGAGCCACGACTACTGAGCCTGTTCTCTAGAGCCCACGAGCCACAGCTACTGAAGCCCACGTGCCTAGAGCTCATGCTCCACAACAAGAGAAGTCACCACAATGAGAAGCCCGCACACCACAACGAAGAGTAGCCCCCCCTCTCTGCAACTAGAGAAAGGCTGCGTGCAATAACGAAGACCCAAAGCAGCCAAAAATAAATAAATTAATTTTCTTTTAAAAAAAGAGAAAAGAATCAAAATCAAATTAAATTAAATTTTTTAAAAAAAATACTGAAAGTCCTAGCCAGAGCAATCAGGCAAAAAAAGAAATAAAAGTATCCAAATCAGAAATGAAAAATAAATAAAATTGTCTCTTTTTGCAGATGACATGGTTTCACGTATAGAAAATCCTACAGACTCCATCAAAAAACAAAAATATGCAACTCTGACATCAATGCTCTGCTCACATCCCCTCAGCTCACCCCAGAGGTCAGCTGTGTTTGGGTAGACAATTTGCTTACCTCCAGCGACTCCTTACCTTAAGTATTTCTCTGCCTGAGGGCTCCTAGGGAGTTAAAGTCCCAGGAGCACATCTTCAACCATTAATGAGTGGATATTGATGGGAAAATACTCCCACTTCCTTGTCCTTTGTTGGGACTACTTCAACTGTGTTTTACACAGCCTCCCAGAGAGTCCACAGTGGTAGTGAAGGCCAATTGCTCACCCCAGTAACCTTTGCAGTAACAATGCACCATCTTGCCCTGTCTCCTTCCATTTTCTGTCTCACTTCCCCTCTCTCTCACCCTGCTTCCGTGGTCACTCCCCAAATAAACTCCTTGTACCCAAATCCTTAATGCAGAATCTGCTTTTGGATGAAACTCAAAGGAAGACATCTCAGTTTTCCATTTTCTAAATTCAGTGTCAATATGTGAAACTTGTTTTACAGGCGTTCGTTGTGATGGTTCTCATATTGTTTCAGTCTTTGGTTTTTTTTTTTTTTTTTGGCGGTACGCGGGCCTCTTATTGTTGTGGCCTCTCCCGTTGCGGAGCACAGGCTCCAGACGCGCAGGCTCAGCGGCCATGGCTCACGGGCCCAGCCACTCCGCGGCATGTGGGATTCTCCCAGACCGGGGCACGAACCCGTGTTCCCTGCATCGGCAGGCAGACTCTCAACCACTGCGCCGCCAGGGAAGCTCCAAGTCTTTGCTTTTAATTGCTCTTTTTATAAAGGTAGCCTGAGAAACTGGAGAGTAGGACAGGAAGAAGAAAGAAGAAAAGTGGTGAAGAATTGAAAGCTAAGCTCTTTTACTAAAGTGAATAAGCCTTTTTGAAAAAGGAAGTAGCACTTTTCAAGTTGTAAATAAAATCAGTCATGAGGCAGAGGTGTGAGAGAACAGTGTGAACCACTGGATGGAAAGGATGGAAGATAATGTCATCATTGTTCTGACCCAAATACTCCTTTAAATATAATTTCTCTAAATCTGGACTCTTCTCATTATTGTCTCTTCTGGCCCCTACTCTGTACTCCCTTCATTCCTTCTTTTTAACTCCGTTTCTCATCCCCCTAGGGTGACACATCAACCCTTCAAATGAGAAAAGAGAGGGAGCTTTGAATAGTGCCAAAATCTACTGCTTTGTCTCCAAGCTGTGAACTTGGCTGGGCTGCCTGGAGATCAGCCCATATCTACCAATGCCAAGGACAGGCCAGGACCTGAGAGGAGCAAGTGTGGGGGGCAGAGGGAGATAAATATGTATCCAAACATTTACCCAAAGTGCTGTCTCTCCCATGCTGAATCTCAGCCAAGATTCAGACACGATGCTAATGATACTCTTAAACACTACCCTTTTCTTTCCTCCTAGTCTTCCCGTTCTCTGGAAGGATGGAATGTGGACCAGAAGTTCACCAAACAATAGAAAAACCTGTATTATTTCTCATCTAGATATTTTAATATCTTCTCTGGGAGAGGCCCTCCCAGAGACTGTCATGAAAAGTGAAGCAAAATTCTATCTCCTGGACACTGGAGTTTTGAGCCTGGAGCAAGAGATTGGACAACTGATAATCTGCTTAACGCTCTTCCCCCAATATCTTAACACAGGTTCACACACACAGACACCTGACAGGAAGTCACACCATCACACAACTCCTAGGAGCAAGGATCTTTCCTGACCTCAGCACTAACTTTATAAAATGTACATAGATTGTTTCTTCTCTCACTCAGTGACTTTGAGTATACAAAGGTTATTCTGGTAAGAATGGATGCGGCTTATAAAACTGGAATATTAATTCAAGGAGACTAGGAGACCACTTACTGGTGTATGGAACTGGCTTTGGTGATGAAGCAAATGCTCTTAGTAACCTGCGCTATGTCCACTCAGCCCACCTTAGATTTTCGCTGCAAGGGTAGTGGATTTTCCGATGCGTGCTGACAGAGTCCCATCCCAAGTACCCTCTTCATCTCTCTGGCTTTCTTTTCCAAGTCTTTCTCTGAAGCAGTGGGAGCTTATACAGTGTGCAGGAAAAGCTCAAGATGTAAGGAAGAAATGCCCCCCAGGTATGCTTCAACCAACGGGGCATGGAAGCCAGGGGAAAATGCTTCAGCCTCCCATTCATTGGAGGAATAATTCTAAGGTGTATTCCACAAGGTTCTTCAGAGGATCCTCAGAAACTTGAGCTCTGTTCTCCTCAGTGGTAGTAGTTAGCTAATAGCATAGCTTTCACTGACTTTATCCAGTCTTTCTTTTTCTTTCTTTCTTTCTTTCTTTCTTTCTTTCTCTTTCTTTCTTTCTTTCTCTATTCCTTCCTTCCTTTCTTTCTTTCTTTTTCTTTCTTTCTTTCTTCCCTTCCTTCCTTTATTTCTTCCCCCTTCCTCTCTTCCTTCCTTCCCTCCCTCCCTCCTTCCTTCCTTCCTTTCTTTCTTTCCCTCTTTCTTCCCCTTTCCCTTACTTCCTCCCTCCCTCCCTACCTTCCTCCCTTTCTTTCTTTCTTTTTACTGAGGTATAATTGACATACAACATTATATTACTTTCAGGTGTGCAACATGGTACACTATTTGTATATATTGCAACATATCACCACAATAAGCCTAGTTAATGTCTGTCACCATACATAGTTACAAATATTTTTCTTGTGGTGAGAACTGTTGAGAATTACTCTCTTAGAAAAGTTCTTTTTTTTACAGTGTAATAAACATAATTTATTTCATCAAAAATTACTATATCATAATAAACATCATTTATTTCACCATATGTTCTTGGGTATACCATGGGTTGTCCTGATAGTTGCATTCAGCTCTTCATACCTCAAGGAAACAGTAACACCCTGTAGGTTTCTGGATGATACCCAGGTCTTTCACTTTTCAGTTTAATTTACTGACCTTTTAAAATAATAACTTTTTACTCCTGTTCCACCTCATAGCAATTAATAGTTGATGAATGTTTAAGTGTACATAAAGTCAGGTGACATGACTCGCGAAATGTATCCTTATGAAGAGTTATTGAAATCTATCCAGGCTTTCTTTAAGCCCAGTAGTAGTTAATTCATAAATGTGAGATATACCAGGTATATATACAATACTGATGATTATGGAATGGGATAGCTCGAGAAGATTCATATGAGGCCAAGAAAACTTGGGACATATATGTTTATAGAATGGATTCTTCAGGGAGATTGACCTTTATGAGGTTTCTATAGTTCTCCAACTCAAATTCTTTTCTTATTGCTTTTCTAGCACCCTTGTCTATAACGAAATACTCACTAGGGTTGTTAAGAGTTAAAGCTGGGTATGAAATGATAGATTTGGCTTATTTTACTGACTTGATGCTTTTAGAGTACAGGAAAATTGTAAAAAAGACTTTGAGATAAAGAATATGCTATGCTTTTTAAAAAATATGTTAACTTATTCCAAGTATATTATAATAGAAGTCAGTAGGGGAAATAAGATTTGATATATAATTGTTAGCTTTTTCTGCTGAGAATTAATATAATATGTAAAATTGGGTCATTCTACGTGCCTTTTTAAAAAAATACTTAACACCTAAGTGCTACTTGGATGTTTAAGATTCTTAGAGGTTTTTGGTTCGGTAGCAAGACAAAAATTCTTCTTTCACTTATTGTGTGTCAGAGATCTTGGAGAAACATGGACTTGAGAAGCCAATTTCATTTGTTAAAAACAGTCTAGCTCAGAAGGGGCATGCAAGCTGATGGTTAGATTGACCAGGCGCACTGGTTGGAAGTAATAAACAAAATTAATTGAGAATTGTATATGATTAAAAATAAGTACTGCTCTTTTTCTTTTTTAAAACTTCTTTGGGTTATAATTGACCAAAAATAAATTACACATATTTAAAGTATAGAATCTGATGTTTTGATATAGGTATGTACCTATGAAACCATCACCTCAGTCAAGATAATGAACATATCTGTCATTCCTAAAAGCTATCTCTTGCTCATTTATAATCCCCTCCCTCCTCCTGCTTCTCCCCTTCACACCCCCATCCCCTCCCCAGGCTACCACTGATCTATTTTCTGTCTCTACATATTACTTTGCATTTCCTAGAATTTTATGTAAATGGAGTCATGTAGTACACACTTTTTTTGGCTTCTTTCACTCAGCATAATTATTTTGTGATTCATTCATGTTGTATCATGGATCAATAGTTTCTTCCATTTTATTTCTCTCAGCAACTTTAAAACGTGTAATACAAATAGTATTATTAAACATAGTCGCCACGCTGTATATTACATCTCTATGACTTATTTATTTTATAACTGGAAGTTTATACCTTTTCACCCCCTTCACCCATTTTGCCCACCCCTACCCCTCACCTCCGGCAATCACCAATCTGTTCTCTGTATCTATTGGCTTGGTTATTTTATTTTATTTTTTTAGAATCTAAGTGAGATCATATGGTAGTTGTCCTCCTATGTCTGACTTATTTTACTTAGCATAATGCCATCAAGATCCATCCATGTTGTTACAAATAGCAAGATTTCATTCTTTTTTTATGGCTGAATAGTATTATGTCACATTTTCTTTATCTGGTCATCATTTGATGGACACTTAGGTTGTTTCCATGTCTTGGCTAGTGTAAATAATGCTGCAGTGAACATAGGGTGCATATATCTTTTCGAGTTAGTATTTTTGTTTTCTTTGGATAAATACCCAGAAGTGGAATTGCTGGATCATATGGTAGTTCTATTTTTAAATTTTTGAGGAAACGCCATACTGTTTTCCACAGTGACTGCACCAGCTTACATTCCCACCGACAATGCGCAAGGGTTCCCTTTTCTCCACATCCTGGACAACATTTGTTATCTCTTGTTTTTCTGAAAATAGCCATCCTAAGAGGTGTAAGGTGATATCTCACTGTGGTTTTGATTTGCATTTCCCTGATGATTAGTGATGTTGAGAGACTTTTCATGTTGCTGTTGTCCACCTGCATGTCTTATTTGTAAAAACGTCTATTCAGATCCTCTGCCCATTTTTTAAATTGAATTGGTTTGTTTTTGCTTTTTTTTTTTTAACTTTTGAGTTGTATGAGCTTTTTTAAAAAATATATTTTGGATATTAACCCCTTATCAGATATATGATTAGTAAATATTTTCTCCCATTCACTGACTTTTTCATCTTCCTTCTCTCAATAAGCTTACTCACTTCCCTCCTATTTTCTGGAGTCATCCAGAAAATTAATTACCTAAACTCAAGTCCTTACTTCAGGCTCTGCTTTTGAGGGACCCCCAAACTAAGACAGCAATACCAGATATAACCCTAGAAAGCAGACCTCAGGATAGTATTCTGAAAATGGTTTATTCACCAGTTAGATGGAAACAAAAACTCCATTGCTGGTGGTGATTGTAACGTCCATACCTCTGGCATAAATACCAAACTCTCAACTGTGGTGGATAGGATGTAGAAGAAGAGGGAGCTTTGCTTTTCCAGTATCTCTAATACTGGCATGAAAAGGGGCAATGGTAATTACACATGGAGTGAAATTGGACGGCTTTTGTAAACTGCCTTAGAAGCCTTGAAGAATGATTTAAAGGAAAAGAGAGATAAGTTCAGTCCAGCCAACTATCAACTCATGGCATTTTGTGAAAATCAGAGTCCTCCGTTACAGACAGTAAGGAGATCCTGTGGCAAAAGGGCAGGCTGTGCTGAAAGCCAGGTTCCGAATTTAATATTAAGAGTGACACAATGGCAAAGGAGACTGAACATGAGGGTCTCCCTGCTCAAGCGACAGCTTTGAAAGAGAAAGACCAGGACCCCAACACCTGGAATGTAGGCATCAGTGAGGAAATGTATGCGGACCTTAAACCCTGGATGCTCTTGAGTCATGGAGGCTGTAGAAGCCAGTCTCCTCCCAATGGCTAGAGGACAGCAGTCTCCCCTTGCCTCAAGAGGATAAACATCTCCCTGAGAGGAAGGACTTACGAGATGATGCTGTCCTCCTTGGGATCCCCTCCACTGACTCCTCCACTTGCTTTCAGATTGATGATGTGAATCAGGACCTAGAATATGGTAAGAGGGAGGTACAGTCTCTGCTATGGGAAGAAATAACAATGAAAGAATTACAGTATCTGGTTAGTATGTACTGACAGGAATGAGGGAAAGATCTATGGGAATAGATTAAAAAGTGTTAAATTGAATAGTGAGTGGGCTATAAGGATCAATAGGGGAGAGTTTATTGGAAAATGTAATATGACACAGGATTTAACATCCTTTCAGTTGTCCCTGGAGCTTGTCCCAACACAGTGCTAAGATGGTGCTTGGAAGCTTGGACAAGACAATGATGTAGAGATGCCAGAACTACCATCAGAGTATAAAGGAACAGGTCAGAAGGCTCAAGGAGGTAGCACATTAGAATGAGCTTTTTATGTGAGACCCACTCTTTGACTATGTTTCCCAGAATACTCCCTTCGCTAGGGCAATAAGAAATGCACTAGCCAATCTACAGATTCAATGCAATCCCTATCAAACTACCACTGACATTTTTCACAGAACTAGAACAAAAAATTTCACAATTTGTATGGAAACACAAAAGACCCCGAATAGCCAAAGCAATCTTGAGAACGAAAAAAGGAGCTGGAGGAATCAGGCTCCCTGACTTCAGACTATCAGTGTCATTGTTGTCTATGAACCAGGGTTCATGGAATAAAAGGCTGCCACAGAATTGGGTTCCCTAGGGTCAATAGGATTGAAAAAATTCCATGATATTAAAGGCCAAGTAGCTGTACTTAAACATCAAAGGCATAATTACTATAATAGGCAATAAGATTAGAAGGGTAACCAGGGTGCCTGGACCCAGGGATTTGGAGTAATTGCTAGTAGACCTTTATGTTCCTAGGGATAAGATAGATAGTCAGCCTGCAAAAGTAATACTTGACTTTCATATTCAGAAAAAATTAAAAGCAGGTGAGTAGCAGGCTAAGATCAGCAACCATAATAGAAAATCATAATCCTTTGTTGAGTTTCTGTATCTGAGATAGTTCTCAGACCCAGACCCACTGCCTGAGGGGGAAGCCTGATCCCTCTTGAGGAAAGACCCTGAAACTCCATTATAAATATATACATTAACTCTTCAGTTCTTCCCCTAAAAAAGCCTATGACCCTTTACCCAAACCTTTCAAGGGCTGTTAGATACAGAATTTAAGGTGACACTGATAACAGGGAACCTAAATGCCAACATGGCCCTGTCAGTAAAGTGGGAGCTTAAGGAGGTCAGGGGATAAGTGGAGTCCTGGTACAAGGCATCTCCAGGAGGCTTGCAGGCCAGCTTATGGTTACTCTCCCAATATCTGAGTGCATAACTAGGATGGATATACTTAGTTATTGAACTTTGTATTCCTAACATTTCGAAAGAGGTACAGCACAAATTTGGTCCTTAATTTTGGAGGCAGCAGATACCACATGGGGTATACTGTTCCAAACCATTTATTGAGTGACTCAGAAATTTCCCAATTACAAGTAGGGTCCAAAGCAAGAGAAGACTCTACGGCAGCTTCAGGCAGTGGTACAAGCTTCCTTGTATCTACGTGACCCGACAGATTCAGTGGTGCTAGAGATATTTAACAAAAGAGTGGCAACTCAGAGATCTGAGATTCTGAGTCAAGACATGACTTCTGCTACAGGGAACCACCCAGTGTTTGAAAAACAGTTTCTGTTATATTCCAGGGTCCTAGTAGAGACTGAAAACCTGACCCTGTGACATCAAGTGACTGCAACTGGAAATGTCAAAACATCTAAGTTACAAGGTGAGCTTGCACGGCAGCAATTCATCATGTGATAGAAATGGTACATACAGGATGGAGCCTGAGAAGGTCCAGGAGGCACAAGTAAATTTTATAAACAGGTAGTCAGATTCTCATGTCACTACCCTCTGTTGCATCAGTGAGTCTCTATCAGTCCACACCCACGGCTTCATGGGATGTTCCCTGTGACCAAGTGATAGAGGAAGAAAAAAATCTGAGCCTATTTTAAAGATGGCTTGGCTCAATATGTTGGTACAGGTGCAAATGGTCTGCTATTGCATTATACCCCATTCACAGGTAGCCCTAAAAGACGGTGATGAAGAGAAACTCTCACAGTTCTCAGAGCATGGAGGAAGAACTAGCCTAACATAAGGTTATATATGCTCTCTTGTGCAGTGGTGAATTATTAGGCTGATTTGTCGGAGGCCTAGAATGAGCAAGATTATAATATTTAGTATAAAGAGATTTGAGGAAAAGGCATATGTAAGTACCTAAAGGAATAGAAACAAATATGCACAGCTATATGTCTCACACTAACGTCTATCATAAAGCATCTATCACTGAGTAGGCTCTTAAAAACCAGGCAGACAGGATTCTCCTCAGGTAAATGTCAGCCAGTCTCTATTCTTTTTTTTTAATTAATTTTTATTGGAGTATGTTTGCTTTACAATGTTGTGTTAGCCTCCACTGCACAACAGAATGAATCAGCCATACACATACAGATATCCCCTCCCTTTTGGACTTTCCTCCCATTTAGGTTAAGCCAGCTTCTTTTCTTGACACCTCAGTGCTAGTGCGATGAACGCATGAATATAGTAGCCTTGTTGACAGGTATAGAGACTATACATGGCCCTAATAGTATTGGCTGCTTCTCACCAAACTGACATAGCTACTGCTTCTGCAGAAGTTCTGACTTGTCAGCGACAAAGACCAGTACTAAGCATTGGGAAGGGTATCAATCCTCAAGGACACAGCCAAGCACTTAGTGGCGAGTTTATTACATCAGATCTCCCCACCCCCACCCCACAGAGGAGGAAGCAGTTCATCCCTACAGGAAGCATCTCCTATTCTGGATATGTGCTTGGCTTCCTTGCTTATAGTATATCTTTCAGGATTATTATCTGAGAGCTAAGATTAGTTTGGGACAACATCCCGCATGGTTGAGAGTTGTCCTACAGGATGTGGTATATGCATTTAGCCAATGACCAATATAGGGTGCTGGGTACCAACAGCTAAAATACATGAGGCTGGAAACCAAGGAGGGGAAGTAGGAATGGCTCCTCTCACCATCATACCCAGTAACAGAAATACTTGCAGAATTTGTGCTTCCTATTCCCATGTCCCTAGGCTCTATGACATTTTTAGGTCTTGGTTACTGCTAAAGGTGGGAGAAAGAAAATCACTTCTAGTAGGGGACACAGTAAGAGTCTCACAAAACCTATAGCTGTGACTACCACCTGTTCACTTTGGCTCTTTATTCCAGAAGATCAGCGCTTAAAGAAAGGCACTGTTTATACTGGCAGGGTAATTGATCCAATTATCATGAGCACCTAGGATTTTTGGTAAATAATGGAGAAAAGGAGGAGTCTTTCTAGATCATAACATGTTCACTGGGATTCACCTTATACTTCCATGCTTGGTGATAGCACCGAATGAAAACTTGTAGCAACCTCAGCCTGACATGGGAAAAGCTTAAACTCCTCAAGGTTGAAGGCCTGGGTCTCCCCGCCAAGCAAATAACTTATACCAGCAGAAGTGTTTGCTAAGGGTAAGGAATGTAAAATGGGTGGTGGAGAAGGGACCTGATGAATGTGTTATGGCCTTTGGACCAGTTGCAGCAAGGGACATCTGCTTGCTACACTAACTCTCTTGCCTTAACTCCTTTTGAAAATTAGCAGCTGGCCGTGACCTTAAAGAACTGGTGGTAGAATGGACTTTACACACGGCAAAAAATGTATCTGAAAGGTGCAAGTCATAGACTACAGCAGATAGTTTTGGTGTACTGTGCCACTTCCTTTGATTTCAGCTGCAGAGGTGCTGGACAGTTCCTACACAGGCCAGGGTACCCCTCAAGTGCCTGCTGCTAACTCACAGCTCTCTCCAAAGCCCCAGGAGCTAAACCCGTACTGAATGACCAGACACACAGGGAAGTTAATTCCCCTGAGAGCCACCCTCAACCGATGAGTGAAGCGATATAGTGGATAAATATGTCAGCCTTCTGTCCCAGCAGGGAAAATTTTGATATGCATTCTACACGGCTCCTCAGAGAGTCCTTAGTGAGATTGAGTCCCAATTGATCAAAGAGGTAGTCAGATCAATAATGTATCTTCTAATGGCTTTTCCTTCTTATGTTTGTCAATTTCTCTGGCTCCCACAATCACCTACCAGGTAAATTACCTGATTCAGTCTCTGCTTTCAAGGCAGGTTGATAAACCAGTTAGCTGCCGGTTGATCATGATGTTTATAGAAAAATTTTGCTTTGTTAATAAAGGAGAGACTAATAATATTTTTGGTGGATGAAGTCAACTAAAATTCAGAAACAAACAGTTATTAAACATTTGTTATGGATTGTGCACTTTAGAAGGTATTCAATACTATTTTCAATTGATTGATGTGACAGAGATGAGTTTTCTGAGCTCAAGGGGAAGGAAAAAAAATAACAAAGAGGTTAAAAAGAGAAGGAAGCACATAGCAAGACATCAATGAATGACAATCAAACTCATTTATGGTGATGTCTACCAGCTTGTAGCCATCTGGATTTATCTGGACAGATTCGAAACCTGACTTAGGATTATACTGTGTACCATGCTTTGGGTTCGTTAAAAGGTGAAAGTGAAGGTTGGGACATGATTGATTTGTGGTATATCCAAATAAATGTAACAAAATTATGTTCTAAAAATACAAGATAATTCACCATGTAATATGTGAGAAATATAAGAAACCCTCAAGATCATTTGGGCAATGTCTTTGCTTTAAAGATGAAAAAAAAAGAGGTAGCTTAGTGGCACAATCAGGCCTGGACTATCAGGATTCTGATACTCTTTCCAATTATACTTGGAGCCTTGCATTAAGAGAAGAGTGGTCATTTGAAAAATGTTTAACACAAAATATTTTCTGTATTTGTGTGAAGTCTTACACAGATCTACTGTGTTTATTGATTCTGCTGGAGTTCAGTTGCTGGTAGACAGTCTCTGTTGATTCCAAGTTCCTTATGCAACTAAGCCTTGTTGCATGACCTTAGATTAAGTCCCATTCAAGTCCTGAATGTTTCTAAGAGGATTAACAATGTGATGCAGATGAGAACAAAAGGTTCCTTGGAGATCACCTGGCCAACCCCACTTGTCATGCATTTTTGTAGATATTTAATACCATTTTTTTTTTTTTTTGTGGTACGCGGGCCTCTCACTGTTGTGGCCTCTCCCGTTGCGGAGCACAGGCTCCGGACGCGCAGGCTCAGCGGCCATGGCTCATGGGCCCAGCCGCTTCACAGCATGTGGGATCTTCCCTGACCGGGGCACGAACCCGTGTCCTCTGCATCGGCAGGCGGACTCTCAACCACTGCGCCACCAGGGAAGCCCTAAAACCATTCTTAATTTACTGGCTGATTTGATCTCTATGACTCTTCTGGCACAAGTGGGATGGAGGAGAAAAGAAAAAAGAACATTTCCTCACTTCTTCTTTCAAACCTCAAATCCAGATGTTCTCTATAGTTAACGATGACCTGGGGTAGAAAATGACTGTTTCACCTCCACAAAGGAAGCATTCAAAAAATGCTTGTTGGTTGATGGAACAGCATTCTCTCATTGTTCTCTAAAATGGATTTCCCATAAGTAGCAAGGATGTCTTTCACTGAAGAAATCAGTGTCCACTTTTTTTTCTATTGTGCTAAAACATGCATAACATAAAATTTACCATTTTAATCATTCTTAAGAGTACAATTCAGTGCATGAAGTTATTTACATTGCTGTGCAGTCATCACCACCATCCACCTCTGGAACTTTTTCAACTTCCCAACCTGAAATTCTTCATTCTCACCTCCTTCCAGTCCTGGCAACCACCATCCTACTTTCTTTTTTTAAAATTGAGATATAATTGATATATAACTTTTTTATAGGAATATAAAAAAGTAGGAGATATCCTACTTCCTGTATCTATGAATTTGACTACTCTAGGTACCTCATATAAATGGAATCATACAGTATTTGTCCTTTTGTGACTGGTTTATTTCGCTTAGTATAATGTCTTCAAGGTTCATCCATATTGTAGCATGTAGAAATTTCTTTCTTTTTAAGGCTGAATAATATGCCTTTGTATATATATTCCACATTTTATTTATTCATTCATCTGTTGATGGACACTTGGGTGGCTTCCACGTTTTGGCTACTGTTAATAATGCCCCTGTGAATATTGGTGTACAAATATTTACAAATATGTCTTTGAGTCTTTGCTTTCAATTATTTTTGATACATCCTCAGAAGTGGAATTGCTGGATCATATATTAATTCTAAATTTAACTTCTTGAGGAACTGCTATACTGTTTTCCACAGTAGCTGCATCATTTTATATTCTTACCAGTGATGCACAAGGGTCCCAAATTTCTTCATATAACACTTGTTACTTTGTTTGTTTTTATAATAACCATTCTAATGAGTGTAAAGCAGTTTTTTGATTTGCATTTCCCTAATGGTAAGTAGTCTTGAGCATCTTTTTTTTTTTTTTTTTTTTTGCGGTACGCGGGCCTCTCACTGTTGTGGCCTCTCCCGTCGCGGAGCACAGGCTCCGGACGCGCAGGCTCAGTGGCCATGGCTCACGGGCCCAGCCACTCCGCAGCATGTGGGATCCTCCCAGACCGGGACACGAACCCGTGTCCCCTACATTGGCAGGCGGACTCTCAACCACTGTGCCACCAGGGAAGCCCTTGAGCATCTTTTCATGTGCTTAGTGACCATTTGTATATATTCTTTGGAGAAATGTCTATTCAAGTCCTCTGCCTATTTTGCAGTTGTGTTGTTTTGTTATTGTTATTGTTGAGTTATAGTTCTTCATAAGTTCTGGATATTAATCCCTTAGCAGATATATAATTTGCAAATATTTTCTCTATGGGTTGCCTTTTGACCCTGTTGGTGAAGTCCTTTCATGCACAAAAGTTTTAAATTTTGATGAAGTCCAATTTACCTGTTCTTTCTTTTGTTGCCTGGGGTTTTGGTCCACTAAGTTTTGAGTATGCATCTTGATCCTCATTTTAAAAAAAATTTTACCATTTAAAAAATTTGAAGTATAGCTCATTTACAATGTTGTGTTAGTTTCAGGTATACAGCAAAGTGATTCAGTTATACATATATATAAAATACATACGAAATTCTTCTGAAAAATAATATATATATATATATTTTTAGATTCTTTACCATTATAGGTTATTACAAAATATCGAAGATAGTTCCTTGCACTATACAGTATGTCCTTGTTGTTTACCTATTTTACATATAGTAGTGTGCATATGTTAATCCAAAACTCCTAATTTATCCCCTTCCCCCCACTATCCCCTTTGGGAACCATAAATTTGTTTTCTATGTCTGTGAGTCTGTTTCTGTTTCGTAAATAAGTTCATTTGTATCATTGTTTTAGATTCCATATACAAGTGATATCATATGATATTTGTCTTTCTCTGTCTTCACATAATATGATAATTTCTAGGTCCATCCATGTTGCTGCAAATGGCATTATTTCATTCTTTTTTATGGTTGAGTAATAGTCCATTGTATGAAACATTCCATTCCAGTCCTCATTTTACTTCTTAACTTTAGGTACTGCTGCCTGGGGTTAATCTAGGTTTCCTGGAGCCTGAAGTATACACAATTTGGGAAGTTTAATGGAAAAATACAAAAAATGTTATCTTTATAAATTTTTACTAAATTTTATAATCATGGCATCACTCGTGAGGACACCTCCTGGAAGGAATCACGTGAGCCTCATTAGCTTCATCATTAATTGGTCTTTACAGTGACCATTACCACTTTCTTCTTCCCTCCTCCCACCATTTCTAACAATTCAGAAAGTGTGTAGGGGATTTGCAAGCCTGTGCGACATCACTGCAAATATAAATCATAGTTGAGAGATCAGTGTATGGAAATATTAGCATAAGAAATGTCTAGTTAGAGAATACCAGAACAGAGATTCTCTGATAAACAGCTTTAAACTATTGTTTGGTAAACCAGAGAGAACTGGGGTTTAAAATATCTAGGTCATAATTCTAGCTCTAACTGGTTTTTAAAATCTGTGCAACTCAACCTTTCTAATCTTTAATATGTGTAAAATAAGAGACTTGAAGTTCTCTTCCAGCTCTAATCCTCACAATTACTTTTACTTCCAGCCCATTCCTCTACTTGCTTTCAGTGACTGTTCCCCTGCATCAGCCTCTACTCCTGCTGTGCCCAAATTCTGCATTAAAAGCCCACTTCTCAGGTATCATTCCCTTGGGCCTGATGCTTCCATCTATGGATTACAACTACTTCTCAAGGATAAGTTCTATCATGTCATAGATGACAACCCACCTAGACAGATGCTTCTTTTCACATACCGATGGCTTCTGGTCTTCTCACGTAAGCAATACTTACCTTCTCTTGTTGTATTCAAATTTGATTACTCTTTTTTCTTTTTTTTTTAACATCTTTATTGGAGTATAATTGTTTTACAATGGTGTGTTAGTTTCTGCTTTATAACAAAGTGAATCAGCTATACATATACATATATCCCCATATCTCCTCCCTCTTGCGTCTCCCTCCCACCCTCCCTATCCCACCCCTCTAGGTGGTCACAGAGCACTGAGCTGATCTCCCTGTGCTAAATGTGATTACTCGTATTACCTCTCCTATTCTATATTCAGTTGCAACTGAAATCTCCACTTAGGCGTTCCACAGGCATCTCAAAGATAACACGTTCTACCTTGAATTTATCACCTTCCCCCACCTCTTCCTCCTTCTCCAGTCCCTGTCTCAGGGGCAGCCCCTGACTACTCTCTCCTCCTCAGCCCCAGTGTCCTTTCTATTTTAACTTATGGTTGTTTCAGATCCATCCATTTCTTTTATTCTCACTGCCATATTTTAGGTCACTGGTCCATCCTCTCTTACCTGAGTAAGTGCAATAGCCTCCCAGCTAACTAGTCTCCATGTCTACAAAGTTGCCCACGTAACCCATTTTCCACAGTCACAAGAGTTAACGTTACTAAACTGTGAACGCGATTATTTCAGTCACCTGCTTAAAGCCCTTCAGTAGGTCTTCATTGCCTTTAGAATAAAGTCCCAACCTCTTTATCAAGGCAAATAAGTTCTCCCTCCCGAATAATCTTGCTACATACTCTGCCTCATATTTCGACATCCCATCAAACCCTTTGCTTCAGCCATATCATACCACTTGCTGTTCCCTAGATGGGTTATGCTCTCTCTCATCCCCAGGGCTTTGCCCTTGCTGTCCTCAGAGCCAGAAGTCCACATCTACTATCTCTCTTAATCCGAAGAACCCATCCTTCAGGAGTCCATTCAGACATGACCTTTTCACATGTGGGAAGCCTTCTCAACACTCCAAGGCTGGGTTAAGGGCCCCTCTCGTGAGTTCCTTTAATTAACACTTACCACGCTGTATTGCACTTTATTACTTGTCTGTCTTTCCCACTAGACTGCTAACAGAGACTGATTCTTAGTCATCACTGCAGCCTCAGCACCTGGCACACAATAGGCTTTTGAGAAATATTTCTGCATAAACCATCTCACGGGAGATACAGGTGCTAAACAAAGATTTCTTGCCTAACTAGCTTTTCCTCTTTTCTCTCTTATTGCACAACTTCTTTACTGAATTTTTTAAAAGTGTGATTCTGAGTGATGGGATTATGAGTGTATTATATTAGACTTTATATTTCTATGTATCATTCATAATTAAATAGAATTCTGTATCAGATGACCTGTTTTATCCCACTGTGGTCAGGTAGAACTATTTGATTCATGGAATGACACTGGGTGTCTACTGAGCAGAGTATTTAGGAAAAGGCTCCTCCTGGGCTATGCTGTATAGCAATGGCAGGAACTCTTGTGATGGGGTTCAGAGTGAACTACTAGTGGACCAGAGTTGCAACCTTTAACTCCCAAGTTAGACTGCGAAGGGGCTGATAACACTCTTCAGAGGATGCACTTGAGGGATGAACAAGATTGGTGACTCAGTTGAGGCTACATGTTGGTCTTATTTCCAGTCCTATATTCTTTCCACTATATCATAGAGACAAAAACAAAAAACACCTTCTTTGCCCTAGCAAAAGTTAGCTATAAAAATTTAGGGAAACTTAGGAGCATTTGGAGCAAACACACTTCTGCATAGAATACAAAGGACACAAGGGTTCTAAAATGATTGTGAATATTCCATGCCTAGAATTTGATGAAATAACCCACCTTCTAATTCTCTTTAATTTCATTTAATCATTAGAGCTTAAGAAGGGAGCAAAATTTGCATGATATTTGTTTCTGGCTATCTGCTCCATTCAGGACCTTGGAACTAGACAACTTCTTTTCTGAAAGTTCTGTTAGAGGGAAGGCTGAGTACTTAGCATCTGGGAAAAGAGGTAGCCAATTTCAAAATTCCTTTCTGGAATTCCAACAGTTCCAGAAGTATTTCAAGATCCTATTTGACCTTCATCTTGTACGTTTAGATTTTGTCACAAATACTTTAATATGGCCCCCAATCGGATTTGTTAATAATATCAGATTTATATGGTGGTTAGTTGCATGCTAAAGAGAAATTACATATTATAACAGGAGAGGATTCAGTCCTGCAAAACTGCATGACAGCATATTTTTTTTAAATAGGCACGATTCTATATTTTTAAAGTTTGTGTTAAGAATGCTCTAAAATGAATGATTTACTTCAACAGAGGACACTACGTTAAAAAAAAATTATTTGACCTGCAGAAGTGGAGATGTTAGGAGAAAATTAGTAGGAAATAACACATTTAGTAAGGTGAAAATGCACAAGTAATGACACATTTTAGCCCAGCTCCAAATCCTTAAGGACATCTTGTTCAGCTTCTGTTTTTCCCTTTACTTGCAGCCAAGTAGATTTCATATATAATTGTCTGGGGCTCCATTAGACTGGGAAGAAGTAGTGGTGCAATGCTGTACCAATTGACTGATGAAATGTGTCCTCTCCACATAGACACTTGGTGTTGAATGAGGGACAGTGCCTGGCACGTAGTCGGTCAGCCTAAGACACTCTAACAATCATGTTTGTGTGAGTTTGGAAGGAAGGGTCTGGGTAGGGGGTATCGGATTCCCCGCGACTTCATTACGCACGTCTCCGGTGCTGAGGCCATCGTTGGGAGGGAGCGGGATGTGAGTTTGCCGCTTTTCTTGGGGAAGAGCCACTTGGGCCCAGCGCACGCGATGATGCACGTGGAAAGGCTCGGTAAATCGGCACGCGCTCTACACACCGAAGGTGACCACGGCCCAGTTTTTTCTGGCACGCGCGCGGGACACGGGGCTTACCACGAGCCGGCCGGAGCTCGGGGCTCCCCGCCGCAGGGGTAGACACTCGCTGCGAGCCCCGCAAGAGGCACCCGCGCCGGTCGCCGGGCTGCGGGGCAGGCGGCGGCGCGGGGCGGAGCTTGGCTGCGGGGAAATGACGTCTCCACCCCGCGCGCTCCGCGAGCCCTGGTAACGGCGGCTCCGCAGCTCCCGCGTCCTCCTCCAGGTCCCCGCCTCCCCCCGCAGCAGCCCGCCCAGTCTCCTCCTCCCTCCGCACCCCACTAGGCGGCTGTCCCTCTGGGTGTCGGGTGGCAGCGGGACCTGCGGGGCCAGGCTGCCCACGTCTCCCCTCGCCAGGCGCGAGCTGAAGAGAGGGTGAGAGCGGATAGGGCCCGGGGCCGCCGCCGCACCCCGGGCATTTGCAAGCGTCAGCCCCGGCTCCTGCGCCCCCGTCGCCGTTGCTCGGCGGGCCGCCCCCCGAGCGCGGGCACTGGTGCCCCGGCCGGGGTCTGCCGGGAAGATGGCGACCCCGGGCATGAGCTGGCAGCAGCACTATTACGGCGGCTCGGCGGCTGGGGCGGCCAAATTCGCGCCCTCGCCGGCCGCCGCGCAGCAGGCGGGGCACTGCATGGACTATAGCCAGGACTTGCACCTGAAAATGAGCAAGAAAATCGCCCAGCTCACCAAGGTAAGGGAGCGGCTGCGGGGTGGGCACTGCGGAGACGCCGCGCGGGGCCCACCTGCCTGGTTGGGAGGCTGCGCGCCCTGCGCCCGGGGCGAGTTGAAAGGGGGCTGTTTTGGGGAAGCAACAGCCAGAGGCTTACCTCCTGTAACCGTTCAAACTTCGGTGCAACGCCGGTGACGTTAATTTAAACTAAATTAAACCCGACAGCAAAGCTGGGTTTATGGGACTTGCCCCCCGCTACCCTTTTGGGGTAAGCCAGCACAGAACAAATTAGGATCTACTTCTTTTACGGCACAATAATAAATCACTTTAGTTTTGCTCTCGTGCATCTGCCAAGGCTCCACGAGGCTTTACTGTAACTGTATAAAGTACAGTACCGTATTTACCCAATATGATCCGGAGTCTTCGAATTCCATCAGTATCTTTCACTGGTTACATAGTTAAGGGGAGAATAAATCCTGCTGAGCGATGTAGGAGGATAAAACATACCTAGCGTGCCATTTTCAGGATTTAATGAGTCATTCTTTATACTGACAGAATGTCAAACAAGGCTTTTTAGATGAATCATGTGTCTGCATTTACTTAAATGTTTCAATCTATCAGAAGATAATTTTCAAAGGGCAAATACGCCCGCAGATTTGGCCAATTGTAGTTTAGAATCGTCTTTGGATGGTGAGCTTTTTTTCTGCTTAAGGAAATGTTGATAATGAGAAACAGTTGGTATCTGTGAAGCAGGAGCAACTTAGATCAATTACATTGCTCTCTTTAGACCTCAGGAGCAATCTTTCAATACCCATTACGTGAGAAGTGATTCGTGGTTTCTGAAAGCTAGTAGAAGTGATAGACCTTAGTTTAGTGTTTAAGTGGAGTTGGCTAACCACTTGTTAGGAGTGTTGGTATGTGAAGAGAGGCTGGCATTGTGGGGTTTGCTACTAGATAACCTCTGAAGTCCAACTCTTTCAGCTCCAAGCAATTTTGCTTGTTGGTGTTTGTTTTATGTCAGCACCATCTCAGAGGTTGCTACGTGTCCAGTTTTTCCTTTTTTTCTTTTGACTGAGGGTCCCCAAATTCGGAGAAGGGAAGGCCCAAGAAGGAACAGTAGTGTACCATCAGAGCATTTACACATTTGGGAGCTAAAAGCCAGGCTTTCTGAGATCATGTTTGGTCTTTAGAATACTGATGTCCAGAATGAAGCACATGTATATTTATTTGTTCTGATTTTCTCTTATAGTGTGTCCAAAACATCCATTATTTTTGTTTTAGGTTGTAACCCTGTAGGGCCCTGCTGTAAGTCATAGAAACACTCAGTAAGCTGGTAGTGGAACTGTGTACAATTTAACAAATGAAGTTTCTTTTCTCTCCAGCAAACTACTTTTCTTTTTACTTATACTTTTTCAATTTCCTGTTCTTTTATCAGAAAAAAAAATCACAACTGTGAAATGTTGGAGTACTACTAGAAGTGGCAATCACTTTCTTTACACTACCCACCTCAAACCTAACAAAGCAGGAGGCTGCCCTCTTGCCAGCGCTCTCATCACGGCTTGAGTGCTGTATCTAATCTTCCCTGAGTATTACTGGACTCTGATTTAGTGTTTATAGTTACAGTCTCTAAACACTCACGCCACCCTCTCTGCTAAGTGCCTCAGACATTTAATCTCACACTAGAGTTTCTCAGCCTCGACACTACTGACATTTTAGACTGAATAATTTCTTGTTGGGAGTGGGCAGGGCTGCCCTGTGCACTATAGGATGTTTAGCACCATCCCTGGTGCTACCTAGCAGCTTCTACTTGTAGTCCCCACATGCATACACAGTAGTGACAATACACATGTCTCCAGGCCAATTTATGTTGCCAAATGTTCCCAGGGGAGGGAGGGGCAGGTGGAGAACCGCTGATTAACACTGAAATATCCCACCCTGTCTCTTAATCTCTGTTACTAAGACAATGCAGGAGAATGGAACAGTCTGATAATAGGGCTGTGTTTCAGCCAACACCCTTCAGTTTCTGAAACATACAATAAGACCTGCTTGCTTTAGGTACCAACTTGGAAACTGTCAGTTTTATAGTCACATATACTTATGGTAAATACCATAAGAATGATATCATGAGTAATATATTGACTGATAGAAATTTTACTGCTATCTGCTTTACAGAGTTTTCACTCATGAAGAGTTTATTAATAAATTCACACCAGTAGAGGTTTGTTAATAGAACTATGTTTGGAACTTGGCAATAGCTTGTATTTCAAAATTAGACATTATAAAGGTAACCATTAAAATAAGATTTTATTTCTTTTGGAAATGAGTCAGCAGAACTCACCTCTTCAATGTTATTGTTAGCATGGCTTGGGAATCTGACACACTGTCTTGAGTTAAAACTCCTGCTCTACCATTTTTTTTTTTTTTTCCTGTACGCGGGCCTCTCACTGTTGTGGCCTCTCCCGTTGCGGAGCACAGGCTCCGGACGCGCAGGCTCAGCGGCCATGGCTCACGGGCCCAGCCGCTCAGCGGCATGTGGGATCTTCCGGGACCGGGGCACGAACCCATGTCCCCTGCATCGGCAGGCGGACTCTCAACCACTGCGCCACCAGGGAAGCCCCAGTTGTTGCACTTTTGATATAGTTTAGTCCAGTTATCACTTACGGATGTAACTAGTATAAGGTTGGGTGTAAGGTTGCAAAGAGCAGGAACAGTTGCTTTGTGTTCTCTGTGCTTAGCATCAAACCATTCTTAAAAGTCTTCTTTTAATATCAAACTTATGTGTCTCCTCCCAAGAACTGCCCTGACCAACCTGGGCCTTTTTGGGTTTGCCTTACTCTGAATTACTGTAGCATTTATTGTCTGTACTTCTTATTTGTTACTTAATAATACACATTTGCACACCATTTATTGTGTTTATAAATATACTTTGTTTCTCTAATTTGGCTGTAAGTTCCTCAGCTGTAGAGACTATATATTTCATGTAACCTTAATATGAATGTTTTGCACGTAGTGTTTTAAAAGCTTAATAAATATTTATTGAAGATAATGATGTACCACGTAATTTTGTTATATAGTAGAGTAAGTCAGTAAATATTTTTCAGGAGTTGTATCTGCTATTCTTCTGGATTAATGCTAGATCATTTCAGCTGAGTTAAATTACTCTTAAATATTTAAATATTTGGCTTCCCCTTAAACTGCTTCAAAAAGCTATATATTATTTTATTATTTTTGATGCAAAAATAAAAACATAAAGCACTTTGTCTAAAATATAAATATTATTTATCATTTCAAAAGGAAGATAATTTATATGCCAGATTCTTAGCAAATATGCAAAAATAGTCTTTTGATCATTTAATATTAACTCTGCTTTTACTATATTCAAAACCTGAATGTGTTTATATAATACCAAAACCAGTGAAATTTTCAAACAATTCTGTTTTCTCTATGTTAACTTCAACTGATTTCTCACTAGTTGGTTTGTTTGAATTACCTAAATACTGTTTCATAATAATATTTAGTTTTGGTTATGACTTGGATTGTTTCAGCTTGGCATATACCAAACGTAGCATCTTTTTTTCCCTCCTTTGTTACATTGCAGCTTTGTCATTCTATTATGCAGCAGCTTAGGTGTAATCTTTTGGTCATAGCTGAGTGGTTTGAATTAATTTCCTGTGTTTTACTAATGGGCACAAAAGCATGATATGCTATTAATCAATTGTCTAAAAACTTATAAATTGACTGCCTTTATAGTTAAAAGGTTTAGAGCTGGAAGAAACCATAGATTCTTACCAGCCTAACCCTCTCATTTTACAGGTATGGAAGTTGAGGGTGTAAAGTCATTTGAAGACTATATAGCTTGTCAATGGCAGATCTTGGATTCGAACCCAGGTCTCTGGAATGGTCTAGGAGAGGGGCAGCCATACTAGCAGGTCTCTTTTTGCTGTGTATGCCTTCCTTCTAACTAATATTACCCACTCAGCTCCTAAGAGGCCACGGAATTTTTTCCCCATGTTGGAACTATGTTTTGCTTACCATTTGAATCACAGACCTGATGAGAGTGAAACCCACCTGCCTCTTCCATACTGCACAATTTCTGGATATGTGGGTTGTACAGTTTGTGACTGTGGCTTTGGTAGATTTGTAACAGCTATTTTTTTTATATTCTCAGATAAATGTCATAATATTTTCATGTTTTTATTAACAGCTTCAGTCGTTCCAGACTTTAAAAATTCTTTAATTAGGTTGATTTAGATACTGTCATACTTGGTGTCAAAGTTACTACTATGTGATTATTTTAATTATTTTTCTTTTGACTGCTTGCTTTCTTAATTGGATTGTTGGCTTAAGTCCCATTTCTGAGGGCAGTATGTTGGAAGTTTTCCAGTTTTTCTCCCTCTGACCCCTCTCTGTCTTATTTGTTTATGAAAATCTTGTGCTGTCTTCTAAATTGTCAACCTCTTAAAAAGTAGTATGAAGGATAAGGGTTCAGCAAAATTTGATTGAAACAATTTGTTTATTTTAATTAATAAGTAAATTTCTATGCTTTCTTAAAATTATGAGTATTTCTGAAATTTTCATATCTTAAATTTGAGATGAGAATGGAGTAACCTGGGTCTGTAAAGCCAGTTAACTTCCAAATGACAATAGGAGGTAATGGGGGTGGGGTAAGAGTGGTAAAGTACTGTTATTCTGCCCTTTCAATTTATGTTATGAGATTAAAAACCTCTTTTATCTGTGAGCAAATAAACTTGAATATTATGCCATGAAAATGGGATTGATGTGAATAATAGAAATGCCTTTTTTTTTTTTTTTTTTTGTGGTACGCGGGCCTCTCACTGTTGTGGCCCCTCCCGTTGCGGAGCACAGGCTCCGGACGTGCAGGCTCGGTGGCCATGGCTCACGGGCCCAGCCGCTCCGCGGCATGTGGGATCTTCCCGGACCGGTGCACGAACCCGTGTCCCCTGCATCGGCAGGCAGACTCTCAACCACTGCGCCACCAGGGAAGCCCAATAATAGAAATTCTTAATTCCATATTTGTTTTTTCATTGGAGAAAGTTTCTATTCTTCAGGCTACTTTTGAATGAAAACAACAGTGAGTCTATTGGAATTGGTGTCCCCCATCCCTTTTGGGAGACAAACACCTGAGGAGAGATGGGAGAAAATTGCTAACTGAATTCAGTGTTTTTTTTTTTTTTTTAAATAAAAACTGTTTTATAAATATGTGGGGAAAATACTACTTTCAGGTGTGCTCTGAGCCATAAAGGTTTTGTTTTTTTTTTTTTACTTTAACTCCATAACTTAATGGTCCTTTAAAATATTTTGGAAAATAGTCTCTGACTGTCAGTCAATTAATATATAGAAATGAATTTTGGAAACACCAATCTTTGCAGGTTGAGGATCACCAGTTATAGTCAGTTAAGTTTGGTATACTTAACATTTGAGACCAGAGCAAATATTTTAGAAAATAAACCTTTTATTTTTAGCGTTCTATTAAACTACAGCAGTGAGTACTGTCATTTGTAGGCCTCAAACTTATTTCATTAATGATTACATCTTTCTTTCCTACCAAAACTTTAACAAGAATGTATAAAAAGTAGTGAAGTTGAATATGTGAAAAATGTTTGTCCTATATCTTTTATTACTGTCATTTTGAGATATAAAGGGAGGCTGAGACTACCAAAGGACCTATAGTGGATGGAAAAACAAGACTTAGTGATTAACCATAATACTTGGGATTTGGATAATAGACTCAGCTACGCGGTAACACCTTATTTATTATAAGGGAGATAGTATTTTAATGACTTTTAAAAATTACTAATCTGTATTTCTTTATATGTACATCTCTGTTTTGAGGTTTAAGAAGGTTTGAAAATAAAATGTTGGTTCATAAAGTGCATTACTAATATTTAAATTATCAATAAAATTGCTAATTTTAGTAAAATATACAGATAAATCCCTATTCAAAATTGTTGGATAATGAATTATTTTAGTTAACAAGAAGTTAACCATAGGGATTAATGATTTTCTACCTTCCAAAATAATATACTTACATTCAAGTCATACCATTCATAAATTATGTAGAGTCCTTTATCACTTCCAGATCCTTGTTGATAATCAGTATATTTACAGATTAGGCCAGACATATACCAGTCCTTTGCCAAATGCTGAAACTTTATTTGTGAATAAATTGTTACTTTCTTTTTTTTTTTTTTTTTTTTTTTGCGGTACACTGGCCTCTCACTGTTGTGGCCTCTCCCGTTGCGGAGCACAGGCTCCGGACGCGCAGGCCCAGTGGCCATGGCTCAGGCCCAGCTACTCCGTGGCATGTGGGATCTTCCCAGACCGGGGCACGAACCCATGTCCCCTGCATCGGCAGGCGGACTCTCAACCACTGCGCCACCAGGGAAGCCCTACTTTCATTTTTTATTTGCCATGTCTCTCTTCCTTATAAAATGAAGTGCGGAGTTTGGATAGTTACATACTCTAGATATTGGGCTTTCCTGTTGGAAAGATTTTGTTTATTCTGCTGTGTGTCTGAGTGTTCACAGGTATTTGCATTTTTCATCCTGTTTCTCCTTAAGCACAGTCTTAACAGAATCTCATTTCTTTCAGAAAACATTTCATAACCAAAACACTAAATAGTGTTCTATTCATTTTTTTTTCTTTTTAAAATTTTTATTGGAGTATAGTTGACTTACAGTGTTGTGTTAGTTTCAGGTGTGGTGTACAGCAAAATGAATCTGTTATACATATATATATATATATCTCCATTCTTTTTTAGATTCTTTTCCTTTATAGGCCGTTACAGAGTATCAAGTAGAGTTCCCTGTGCTATTCAGTAGGTTCTTATTAGTTATAAATTTTATATATAGTACTATGTATATGTCAATCCCAGTCTCCCAATTTATCCCTCCTCCCCCCTTGCCCCCTGTCTGTTCTTCGATCTTTTGCCTAGTGAAGCACTATGTAAACAAAGTACAAGTAATTTTGAGAGGAAGTTGTGTATTTGTGTATGTTTAATATAATGATCTACTCAGAGCAACAAGAGAAGATATACTTAAATATGACTAAAATAGAGCATGTACATCTAAAAGGTTGGTAAACTTTTGTTGACTGTCTAGTCCTTGAAAGATACTGTGCTGGGCACTATTAATTAATACTATCAATTTATAGTACCGTTTTTAGCCTATATATTTTTCTCATTTTTTTCTGTAGACTTTCTTTTTAACAGCACGTTCTTATTAGTCATCATCTTTATACACATCAGTGTATACATGTCAATCCCAATCGCCCAATTCATCACACCACCATCCCCACCCGACCACAGCTTTCCTCCCTTGCTGTCTATACGTATTTTCTCTACTTCTGTGTCTCAGTTTCTGCTCTGCAAACCGGTTCATCTGTACCATTTTTCTAGGTTCCACATATATGAGTTAATATACGATATTTGGTTTTCTCTTTCTGATTTATGTCACTCTGTATGACAGTCTCTAGATCCATCCACGTCTCAGCAAATGACCCAATTTCGTTCCTTTTTATGGCAGAGAAATATTCCATTGTATATATGTACCACATCTTCTTTATCCATTCATCTGTCGATGAGCATTTAGGTTGCTTTCATGACCTGACTATTGTAAATAGTGCTGCAATGAACATTGGGGTGCATGTGTTTTTCTGAATTATGGTTTTCTCTGGTTATATGCCCAGTAGTGGGATTGCTGGATCATATGGTAATTCTATTTTTAGTTTTTTAAGGAACCTCCATACTGTTCTCCATAGTGGCTGTATCAATTTACATTCCCACCAACAGTGCGAGAGGGTTCCCTTTTCTCCACACCCTCTCCAGCACTTGTTGTTTGTAGATGTTCTGATGATGCCCATTCTAACTGGTGTGAGGTGATACCTCATTGTAGTTTGATTTGCATTTGTCTAATAATTAGTGATGTTGAGCAGCTTTTCATGTGCCTCTTGGCCATCTGTATGTCTTCTTCGGAGAAATGTCTGTTTAGGTCGTCTGCCCATTTTTGGATTGGGTTGTTTGTTTTTTTAATATTGAGCTGCATGAGTTGTTTATATATTTTGGAGATTAATCCTTTGTCCATTGATTCGTTTGCAAATATTTTCGCCCATTCAGAGGGTTATCTTTTTGTCTTATTTATGGTGTCCTTTGCTGTGCAAAAGCTGTGAAGTTTCATTAGGTCCCATTTTTTAATTTTTGTTTTTATTTCCATTAGGAGATGGATCAAAAAAGATCTTGCTGTGATTTATGTCAAAGAAGTTTCTTCCTAGTTTCCTCTAAGAGTTTTATAATGTCCGGTCTTACATTTAGGTCTCGAATCCATTTTGATTTTATTTTTGTGTATGGTGTTAGGGAGTGTTCTAATTTCATTGTATTACATGTAGCTGTCCAGTTTTCCCAGCACCACATATTGAAGAGACTGTCTTTTCAACATTGTATATCCTTGCCTCCTTTGTTGTAGATTAATTGACCATATGTGCGTGGGTTTATCTCTGGGCTTTCTGTCTTGTATGTGTCATTTAAAGCTTGTGTTTCCTTATTAATTTTATGTTTGGATGATCAGTCCAATGGTGTAAGTGAGGTGTTGAAGTCCCCCACTAGTATTGTGTTACTGTCGATTTCCTCTTTTATAGCTGTTAGCCTCTTTTATAGCTGTTGCCTTATGTGTTGAGGTGCTCCTTTGTTGGGTGCATGTATATTTATAATTGTTATGTTTTCTTCTTGGATTGATGCCTTGATCATTATGTAGTGTCCTTCCTTGTCTCTTGTAACATTCTTTATTTTAAAGTCTGTTTTGTCTGATATGAGAATTGCTACTCCAGCTTTCTTTTGATTTCCATTTGCATGAAATATCTTTTTCCATCCCCTCACTTTCAGTCTGTATGTGTCCCTAGGTCTGAAGTGGGTCTCTTGTAGACAGCATATACATGGGTCTTGTTTTTGTATCCATTCAACAAGCCTGTGTCTTTTGGTTAGAGAATTTAATCCATTCACATTTAAGGTAATTGTCGATATGTATTTCCTATGACCATTTTCTTAATTGTTTTGGATTTGTTTTTGTAGGTCCTTTTCTTCTCTTGTGTTTCCTCCCACTTAGAGAAGTTCCTTTAGCATTTGTTGTAGAGCTGGTTTAATTCTTAATTCTCTTTCTGGAAGGTTGCCTATCTCCACTTCTTTAGTTGTTTTGGGGGGTTTTATCTTGTTCCTTCTTCTGGTACATAGCCCTCTGCCTTTTCATCTTGTCTGTCTTTCTGTGAATGTCGGTTTTGTTCCACAGGCTGCAGGATTGTAGTTCTTCTTGCTTCTGCTGTCTGCCCTCTGCTGGATGAGGCTATCTAACTTCTATAGACTTTTGAGAAAATGTGACCAGAATAAAGTAGGTGAACATTTTAATCAAGAGATTAGTTTAATATGACAAATTTTAAATGTTTAATTATTGGCAGCTTTTTCTGTTTGTTTTGTTTTGAGTAGAATATATAATTTTCTTAGAGAAACTATGCTAATACCTTTCAACTTCTTCTTTAATAAGGCTTTTAAGAATAATTTAAAGAATAAGGTTGACACATTCTCTGGTTACAAACCTTTGTAATGACCAGGGGTAAAGGGGATGAGGGAAATTTCGGTTTTTTGAGTCCCAGGAGTTAATGGGTATGTTTTGGGTTTCGGTGTCTCGGTTGTGGGCCAGAGGGTGACGTTCCCAGAGCCACTGGCCCAATAAGGCAGCAGTGCCTGCCACACGGGTCAGAGGTGTGGTTCAGTGGGTTGGACAGACCCCAGTTTGAATTTCTGTTTCACCACTTACTAGGCTGTGACCTTTAGTAAGTGTTTTAACTTCTCAGAGCCTCAGCTTCATCATCTGTAAAATAAGAATAACAAAGCTTATCTCATAGAATTACTGTAAAGATGAAATAAGGTAATTTGTGTAGGAGAGGAGGTCAATAAATGTCGATTTATACCCACTCTCCAGGCCTCTCCCATTTGGTTCAGCCTCTGCTCTAACGTATTTGTTTTTGTATATATTTTCTCCTCTGATGGGAATATATTCTACATTATTAGGGACCACAGCTATCAAAAGTAAAGGTTGGACGGACAATAAAATACATTTGACTCTCATTATTTGAGATAGTTATATTCTATGAAGTTATATAGGGGAAATACGGGGTTATGGTCCTAACACCCTGTGGTCACATTTTCATCAAGCCATCAATACATAACCTTGTTTTAGGTGTATTTCTGTTTAATGGCACTTTATTTAATACATATTGTTGATTCATTAACAGAGTATTCACAGCAAACAGCACTATAATTCATGCCTGAATAAAGCTTGTCTAACATATTGTGTTAGATTTTGAGGTTACATATAAATTTTAGCAAGTAGCCGAATTTGGAAATATGGAATCCATGAATAACGAGGATCTAGTGTATCTAAAAATGGATGTGGAACTTTGCATCTGCTGTTTACTTAGTCCTGCTCTGGTTTGTCAGATGTTGTCATGGGCCTGTATGACTATGACTCTTATTACACCCTAAACACCCTCATGTGAGTGTGAGTTTGACTTAATGTTTCCCTAAATACCCTTAGATGAGACGGCTGGAAGGGATGGTGGGATGGGAATACTCATCTTTTGTGTGAGTTGCCAATCACCTAGCAGCCACCCTGCAATCATAAGCATGGGATAAAATTACAAACAGATTCTCTCCTTGTATGTAAATTGTAATCTACATAATCTGAACTTGGGTCTACAGTATTGCCCTAGGTCAGAAAAAGGAAATGTATAAATTATTTCATGGCATGGAGTGAACCCTTTAAAAATATAATGTTGACTTATTTTAATTTAAGTAAAACAAAGTCTTATTTTTTATAGTCATCATTTGCTTAAAATGTTTGCAGTTACAGTTACTTTCTTTCCAGCACAAACTGTCAGTGTGGGAGTCGGTTTTGTTAAAAGCCTTTGTCTAGGCACCTAAAGATGACTAGAAATCTTTTACTCACTGAGACAACAGCACAATTGGTTGGATGTTTCTGGGTTGACTTCATGCAACATACAGAAAACTCTTAAAAACTATTTATTCAAAAATAGAATGTCTTTGGCAGATAATTAGTCTTACTGGTTTCTATTCTGACATATATCTTCCTTAAATGACCTAGAAGAATGTGCACTTTCAATGTTGTTAATTGTAAGGTATGTTCAGATCGGTACAGGCTTTCTTGTCCCAATCTCCTGGTGATAATCAGAAAATACTGGTGAAAAAGGAGCCCAGGTAAGACTACTCTGTGGTCATGAAGGAATTAGCAAAGTTAACTGCTGTAGAAAAAAATAAGAATTTGATCTGAAGCCAAGCCTGTCGCTTTAATATTGCTCTTTAGGACTCTACATATTTTTAACCTTCAATCCTGCGTCACACTTGCTATTTGTTTTCTCTGTTTGTATTTCTGGATTGTGGAGCATCGCTAGAGCAGATTCTGGGACTGGACCATGGCAGAATACTGCCACCCTCCCCCCACCTCCAAGACGTCCCCGTCCTAATCCCTGGGACCTGTGAATGTGTTACATTACATTTACGGGTATCATTAAGTTGAGGATCTTGAAATGGAGATTATCCTCGGTTATTTGGATGGGGCAGTATAATCACAAGGATTCTTCTGAGCAAAAGAGGGAGGCCGGAGAGTCAGTGTGAGAGTGATGGGGTGTGAGAAAGACTTGACAGCCATTGCTGGCACTGAAGATGGAAGGGGACCACGAGCCCAGGAACGCATGACCTCTAGAAGCTGGAAACAGCAGGGAAACAGATACTCCCCAAGAGCCTCTTTTCAGACTTCTGACCTTCATAGTTATAAGATTAATAAATTTGTGTTGCTCGAAGTCACTAACTTTGTTATAAATTGTTACAGTAGCAACAGGGAACCAGTGCATGGACTTCTATTGCTCTACAACATCATGTAACCCAGTGGTATCTAATCAACATCACGTAACTCAGTATGGCTGCGCTGTGCCATGTGGCTGTCTCTGAATTGTCCACACTTGTATCCTCTCCTCTTTCTGTATACACATTGAGTAGGTAAGCTACTTTCTATTTTACTAAAACTGAAGACTATCAAGCCTGAGTTACTTGTGTACAAAGACTACAGAGTCATCTAATCCTTGAGAGAACTTCCTCCTGGTCCTGCCACCTTAACTCCTGTGTATGTGCTGTTTCTCTGTTTCTGAAATAGATCACACTTGACAGGGACAGATGAGAATCAAGGAAACTAATTGGGAGTCTATTGTAATATAGTATTGGTGAGAATTGTGAGGGCCTGAATTAGGACTATGGTGAGAGAGGGAAAGAGGTGATTTGGGAAATCTCAAATATGAGGGGCAGATTGGAGAAACGTTTTGGAGATAAAGTTGTAAAGATTTTATGACAGTTTATTGTAGGGAAGATTGAGGATAACAGGTCTCTGTCACATAGTAAGTACTCAAATAATGGTTAAATGAATGAATGAGCAACTAGATAGTTGTTGATTGATGTAAACTGAGATAGGAATATAGGAAGGACATCTATTGTTGTGTAACACATTACCTCCAAATTTAGCATCTTAAGACAACAAATGTTTATTATCTCCCAGTTTCTGAGGTCCAGGAATCCAGGTGTCACTTAGCTGGGTGGCTCTGGCTCGGGGCTTCTCGTGTGGTTGCAGTCACTCTGAAGACTTAACTGGGTCTGGAGGCTCCAGCTTCAAGTTGACTCGTGGCTGTTAGTGTGGGACTTTAGTGCTTCACCAAGTGAGATTCTCTGTAGCAGGTGTTGCGAGGGAGTTGAGGAGAGGTTACTAAATATGAGGGGAAGTGTAGTAATCTCCCCTCATATAGGTGATTATTAAAGTCATGAGTGACTGGGGCCTTAAGCAGAATAGAAAACATTTAGAATAGCTGCGGTGGGAAGGAGGAGAAAATAGCTAACCAGATTCAAGTGAAAGGATCAGTGAGATGTGTGGTTGTCCCAGGAGGAATTTAGACGTGATATTTGGTATCAGTTTGAATGCTGCGCAGTTTTCTGCAAAGTCCTGCCGTACTGTGGAGAGGACCATTGTTCACCAAATGTAGGAGAAAAGGCATGTTATTAAAGGATTAATCCAGAGTCTGAGTTTTGCCTGAGAGGTGTAGCAGAACTGGGATTTAAGAGACTTAAAGAGCTTTGATAGAGAATACTTCAGTTAATCTACCCTGGTGTGCTGCATGGGGAAGGAAGTGAGGTTTAGGATGGAGCTAATAGATAAAGGAAAATTTAGGAATTGAGAGGACCATCGGTGTGTAATGTAGATAATGGCCAGTGGTTGAGGGATAACACAAGGAGTTGTAGCATTAGAGAGAGCTATATGAAGATTTCTAAGATGGACTAAGTTATAACAGATCCAGGGCACAGTCTTGAGAATGTTTAAGGGTGAGTGAGGTTCTTAGAGTTAGGAATCCCAAAGAACTTTAAGTCTGGTCTTTTGGATTCTACATGCATTTTTGAAATCTCCAAAGATAATGGCAGAGTTGGGATAGGAGGATTTGCGAGTCCCATGGCTAAATTTATTCTAAAGTGGGCAGTGACTGGGAGCCTGGTTTGTCACTCTGATGAGGCAGGTGGAGTGAG
Organism: Neophocaena asiaeorientalis asiaeorientalis; assembly: GCF_003031525.2. Lineage (NCBI taxonomy): Eukaryota > Metazoa > Chordata > Mammalia > Artiodactyla > Phocoenidae > Neophocaena > Neophocaena asiaeorientalis. The sequence goes on from NW_020174698.1 coordinate 15,557,315, forward strand.
TGATAAAGCTAAGTAATAAAGCAAGAGGCTGTTTTCATTATGGGGGAAGAATAATGATTTGGAATGGTTAACAGTAAATACCATTTTTAAGCAATGATTTCGTGTTATTTTCTTATGATATTTAATTCAATTCTTACCATACCCTGTGAGGTTATTAGACTTTATGAGGAAGTTGAGCATTAGAGAGTTTAAGTGACTTGCCCTGGGCCCTGCTGCTAGAAGAGGTAGGAGTTGAACCTCGGTTGTCTGACTTTTTAGGCAGCTAAGTGAAGGCCCGCATCACTTCCAGACCCCATGATGTATTAGGTACAATGTAAAGTCCAGCTTCTGTTGGAAGAGAATCTGTGTCTTTGGCTGAGAGGGACAGAGATGGGTGAAGGAACCAGGGAGTGAGGATGGATACTGGAATTTAATTTGCAGCCGTTCTGCACTCACATGTCTAACTAAGCTGGAATATATGGTCTTACAACGCAGAATCTTATTTTGCTTAAGCGTTTTTTTTTTAGCATCAACTAGAAAATTATAGGTATTCAACAAATGTAAAACAAGGGGCTAGATTTTTTTGAGAAAAATGTGATGCTTTTAAGTGAATTATTTGCTCAAATTGTCTTTTCAACTTGATTATTAACTTGTTTATACAACATTTCTGGATAGTTTGTCCTAAAAATAGTGAATAACGTAAATAAAAATGCCTATTTACTAAATATCTGGGACTTTTTTTAGATTGTCAGCTTTTTGTTGATTGATACTTAATCTTAAACCTGAAAATGACAGTTTATAAAATCTAAGCATCTTTTAGAAAACTAGCATAGAAGTTATTTAACAAAAGAAGAGATTTTGTGCAAAATGTAGCCTCTGGAGTGAACATCTCTGACGTGTGGGACTTTGCCTTTATCCCTGTATGGATAGTCATTCAGCAGCCATTCAGAGTGTCTGATAAATACTAGACCCTGTGGGGGGCACGAGTAAGTCAGGAGCACGTCCTCCAAGAGCCTGCAGTCTAGCAGAGGTACGAGACAGAAGTTACCTGAGGCAAAGCGGTATTTGTATACAGTAAACCGCTTAATGGTCAGTGTTATCTGAGTGGAACTCTGGTCAGATCAGCAAGAACGTTCTTGAGTGCTTTCATCCTCTACTGAGCACAGCTGCCTTCACCACAGATGGGAGGCAGTGGGACTGACCAGTCTTGCCTCCCACATACCTGGTTACAGTTTCTTGGGAGGACCACGTCAAGAACAAAAGCCATTAAACCAAAAAGCGTATTGCACACTAAAGTGTTATCAAGCCCTGTATTAAGCAGTTTACTTGTGTTGTTTCGTCATCATACGTTTATGAAGTTGGCAGTATTCTCTTCACTTTACAGAAAAAACCCCCAGGCTTGGAGACGTTTAAAGTAACTTTCTCACAGTTGTACAGTGGAAGTAAGAAGGCTGGCCTTGGTCACTTTTCTCTAACATATCTGGGATCCTGTGTAAAACCCACAGTCTGCTGTGTTCAAAATGGTAAGACCAGAGCCCATCTTGGAAGCTTCAAGCCAGCTCTTTCTATCTTACGTCACGTCTCTGTCCCTGGACCCGGCTCCACATATAGCCCCCTGGGTCACCTGGCTTATCCTCAGGCAGTTGTGCTTTCTTCTCCCGGACACTTGTTGGGGTTTTATATTTGCTCTCTGGAACTCTTATTCCATGCTTAGCCAACTTCTCTGCAGCCACATCTCTTCAGAAAATATGCCGTCTTCTTACTTTAATTGAAAACCTGGCTCCCTCCTCAGGATACTGCCTTCCCCTGCTGCTTTTGCAGGTGACTACTACTCATTTTCACACATTTCATCAACCAAATACTCATGAAGAAAATGAAGTTCCATTAGGAAAATGAAGAATTTGACTTTTTTATGCTGAGATTTGTGAGTGACCAATTTATACTTATTAAATATAGTAGTAAGTTATAAAGCAGGCTGTACTTACAAAATGCAGTGGTTTGAAGAGTTTATCTGAAGATTATATCTCAAATAAGAATAGTCTTTTTGCTGAAAATAGTAAAATGTGCTTTTCTGCCAAGATAATTCTTATGGGTAAGAGTAGATAAAATTCTTATTAACACAGCATTTATAATGATAAACGCCTGAAGTACTGGTATAGTTTATTGTTATGATAAGTACTGAATAATTCTTATGCCTGACAGAATATTTACTTATCATGGTATAGTTGGGTGCACAGCATTTGCTTCAAGTAATTATGCCTTTAGTCATGACCTAATTCAAACACAGACTGGAATAAAAGGGTGAAAAAAACTGAAATAATTCCAGTAAGTAAAGAGGGATGTTAGAAAGAAGCTTTTAAAACAAATAAGCTGGGAATTCCCTGGTGGCACAGCAGTTAAGAATCCTCCTGCCAATGCAGGGGACACAGGTTCAACCCCTGGCCGGGGAAGATCCCACATGCCATGGAGCAACTAAGCCCATGAGCCACAATTACTGAGCCTGCGCTCTAGAGCCCGCAATCCACAACTACTGAGCCTGTGTGCCACAACTACTGAAGCCCATGTGCTTAGAGCCCATGCTCCACAGCAAGAGAAGCCACTGCAATGAGAAGCCTGTGCACCGCAACGAAGAGTAGCCCCCCTGCTTGCCGCAACTAGAGAAAGCCCATGCACAGTAACGAAGACCCAGTGCAGCTAAAAATAAGTAAATAGGGCTTCCCTGGTGGCGCAGTGGTTGAGGGTCCGCCTGCCAATGCAGGGGACATGGGTTCGTGCCCTGGTCCGGGAAGATCCCACCTGCCACGGAGCGGCTAGGCCCGTGAGCCATGGCCGCTGAGTCTGCGCGTCCGGAGCCTGTGCTCTGCAACGGGAGAGGCCACAACAGTGAGAGGCCCGCATACCGCAAAAAAAAAAAAAAAAAAGTAAATAAATTTATAAAACAAATAAGCTGAAGACCAAACCCTAGGAAATAGTTTTATTGGATATGATGGTTTCTAAAGTTGAGCTGTCAAAATAAATTGGGGAAATTAACAGGGACATCTAAAAAAAAAAATTGGAAATGAAAGTTTCAGTAAAGTAAACGGGAAGAAAAATGTGGACTGTGGTCATTAAAGTGAGGAGATGGCCATGTTACCTAACATACCTTCCAGTTACTATTGCTGCCTTTCACACCACCCAAAAACTTGTATAAAACAACCACCATTTTATTCTCATACATTGTTGGGTTGGGAATTCAGAGAAGAAGCAGTGGGGATGGTTTGCTCCACAATGTCTGGATTTTCAGATGGGAAGACCAGAGTAGCTGGGTATGACTTGATCAGGGGGAGTTGAAACAACTGGGGCTGGAGAATCCACTTCCAGGATGACTTCTTTACTCATGTGGTGCCTGGACTGAGATGACTTGAAGGCTGGGCTCAGCTGGGGCAGTTGACTAGAGGAACTACATGTCCTGTCCAGGTAGCTGGAGCTTTTCACAGTTTGTTGGCTTCTGGAGACTGGGTCCTCCAGAGACGAAAGAAAGCTGCAAGGCATCTACTGATGTAGGCTTGGAAGTCTCAGTATCACTTTTGCCACATTCTGTTGGTTGCAAATGAATCATTTAGGCCAGTGTAGATTTCAGAGGAGGAGAGTCAGACTCTACTTCTTGATGGGGGAGTGGGAAGGTCCCACTGCAGAAGAGCATGTCGGATGGGAAATGTTGTGATCGTTTTTGGAAAATACAGTCTGCCAAAACATACACTTTCCGGGAAGAGAGGAAAAAATTTAACTCACACAGCTTTTTCAGTGATTAACCACAAACTTTTAAGGGATTAACAAAAGAGAGATGGTACCTAATATACATTACTAGGAAATAGCTCTTACTGCCATTTTATTTTTATTTATTTATTTTTATTTTTTTTTTTTTACATCTTTATTGGAGTATAATTGCTTTACAATGGTGTGTTAGTTTCTGCTTTATAACAAAGTGAATCAGTTATACATATACATATGTTCCCATATCTCTTGCCTCTTGCGTCTCCCTTCCTCCCACCCTCCCTATCCCACCCCTCCAGGTGGTCACAAAGCACCGAGCTGATCACCATGTGCTATGCGGCTGCTTCCATGTCTCCTTAGGTAGGTTTATTCCTAGATATTTTATTCTTTTTGTTGCAGTGGTAAATGGGAGTGTTTTCTTGATTTCAATTTCAGATTTTTCATCATTAGTATATAGGAATGCCAGAGATTTCTGTGCATTAATTTTGTATCCTGCTACCTTAACCAAATTCATTGATTAGCTCTAGTAGTAGTTTCGGTAGTATCCTTAGGATTCTCTACGTATAGTGTCATGTCATCTGCAAACAGTGAAAGCTTTACTTCTTCTTTTCCGATTTGGATTCCTTTTATTTCCTTTTCTTCTCTGATTGCTGTGGCTAAAACTTCCAAAACTATGTTGAATAAGAGTGGTGAGAGTGGGCAACCTTGTCTTGTTCCTGATCTTAGTGGAAATGCTTTCAGTTTTTCTCCATTGAGGACGATGTTGGCTGTGGGTTTGTCATATATGATGGCCTTTATTGTGTTGAGGACAGTTCCTTCTATGCCTACTTTCTGCAGGGTTTTTATCATAAATGGGTGTTGAATTTTGTCATAAGCTTTCTCTGCATCAATTGAGATGACCATATGGTTTTTCTCCTTCAGTTCGTTAATATGGTGTATCACGTTGATTGATATGCGTGTATTGAAGAATCCTTGCATTTCTGGAATAAACCCCACATGATCATGGTGTATGATCCTTTTAATGTGCTGTTGGATTATGTTTGCTAGTATTTTGTTGAGGATTTTTGCATTTATGTTCATCAGTGATATTGGCCTGTAGTTTTCCGTTTTTGTGACATCCTTGTCTGGTTTTGGTATCAGGGTGATGGTGGCCTCATAGAATGAGTTTGAGAGTGTTCCTCCCTCTACTATATTTTGGAAGAATTTGCGAAGGATACATGTTAGCTCTTCTCTAAATATTTGATAGAATTCGCCTGTGAAGCCATCT
>NW_020174698.1:15562536-15658353 GCF_003031525.2 Neophocaena asiaeorientalis asiaeorientalis
CCATGGGTGAAAGTGGGGTGTTAAAGTCCCCTACTATGAATGTGTTGCTGTCGATTTCCCCTTTTATGACTGTTAGTATTTGCCTTATATATTGAAGTGCTCCTATGTTGGGTTCATAAATATTTACAGTTGTTATGTCTTCTTCTTGGATCGATCCCTTGATCATTATGTAGTGTCCTTCTTTGTCTCTTCTAGTAGTCGTTATTTTAAAGTCTATTTTCTCTGATATGAGAATTGCTCTTCCAGCTTTCTTTTGGTTTCAATTTGCATGGAGTATCTGTTTCCATCCCCTTACTTTCAGTCTCTGTGTGTCTCTAGGTCTGAAGTGGGTCTCTTGTAGACAGCATATATATGGGTCTTGTTTTTGTATCCATTCAGCCAAACTGTGTCTTTTGGTGGGAGCATTTAGTCCATTTACATTTAAGGTAATTATTGTTATGTATGTACCCGTTCCCATTTCCTTAATTGTTTTGGGTTCGTTATTGTAGGTCTATGTTCCACGTGTAGATGTATTTCTGGTGTATCTGTGGGGAGGAAGGTGATCTCCGCATCTTACTCTTCCACCATCTTCCTCTTACTGCCATTTTAAACGCAAATATAGAATCTCCAGATTAGCAGAGACGCTTTCCCTCAATATTTAACGAAGGCATTATTAGATATATGGTAATATATGGTAATAAGAAAACTTTCTATTATGAGTGTAGGAGAAAGTTAGAAAATATACTGGTGTGCATTTTGGATATTTTCACTGCTTAGCCACTTGCCAGTCTTACTTACCTATTGGGACAATAAGCAAGAAGACAGTAATTTCAAGGCTTTTGGAGATTACTTCCAAGATTTCGGATCTTTTGTAATGGTGTATGTGTGTATTTGGGCAACAACCTTTATTGGCTTCAAGTTACAGTACATTAATTTTTAACCATATTGTGGAAGAAAATTTTCAATCTGATTAAGCTCTTATTTCTATCCTCTTTGAGAAGGGGGCAGATGGTAGTATTTACATAAGTAGTGTGTCAGGAAGGAAGAGAACCGAATCTTTAGCACACTGGTGAGATCCCACCAAGCCAGGATTATCTAGGACATAGTTCCATCTAGGGTGATTTAAGGAGGTTCATGATATTGTGGTTCGAATACTGAATATTTATGACAGCTCTTTCCTTTGTATTTGTCCTTGGCTTCATTTTATCACAGTGTAAATGCTCAGCATGTTTGAGTGCCCAAATTTACATCACTTTGGAAAGGGATAAAATACTTGGTATATTATATGAATAATTTTAGTTTGGGAGATATTTGAAGATTTTCGTGACAGAGCTGAAACTAACTGCATGCTGGAACTGTGATTCAGTAGCCAGTTGCTTTGATGCCCAATGCCAAGTGATGCCCTTGAACAAGACGAGAGATATATTCTGGTGAGCATAAAATGTTGCTGTGGGGTGGTAGAACTCTAAATTAATTTTAGGAAGCTTCTGTCCATTTAATTTTTAAGACTGTCGCCTGTACCTGGATGTCTGCCATCACCTGAAATACCACATGTCCAAAATTGAATTAATCATCTTCTCCATCAGACATCTCCCACATGCCACAGAATAAAAGAAATAGGCCAAAAAAAAATCTAGTTTCCTTTCTCTACTCCAGCATTTCTGTCTGACCCTACCTTCCTTTGAGAGTGGAATTTGGGGATTAAAATTTTCTTTTTAAGTATTTTTGTTTTTTTCTTTGGTATTTCTATTAGATTTTCCTTTTCTTTTGCATTCCCCCAGGTAGGAATCAGTGTAGACCTTGTTTTTGTAGTCTCCTGACTTTCGTGCTCTCCCTATTTCAATTTCTCTTGCTTCTTAGTGCTGTGGTACGATTAATAAATGTAATCCCCTGCATGAGTATTCATTTTCTCTTCTTTGTTCACTAGACCAAATCTAAACTCCTCTGCATGTTTTTTGCTCATTTGCCTATTCGTGGGACAAGGGGCTTCCAGGGCTTAAGTATAAGTCAGATTTCTCCAGAGAAACAGAGCCAGTAGGATATATATTGTTAAGTTAATTAAACAAGGTGGCTCTTAGACTAAGGTGGCTCTAATGCCATGGTGGCCTAGGTAAGCCAACCAAAATCTAAGCCTGTAAATGCCTCAAGATTATGAAATCTAAGCCTAAGGAGAACCCATCACAAAGAGCCAACTAGGCTTTAAGCTGTAGCCACATAACTTCCTTGCTTTGCTTCTACCTCTTCTCTGTTAAAGCCCGTCCCCGAGTTCCTGTTGGTGGAGTGCTCCCAATCACTTCTTGTTTGCTACTGCCCAACGCGACTCAATTTTTTCTCAAATAAACTCTTAAAATTTTAAATATCCCTCCGTTTATCTTTTAGCAATATATAATAGGATATATAAATGATTTATTATTAGGTATTGGCGTACATGATTATGGAGGCTGAAAAGTCCCAACATCTATAGTCGGCAAGCTGGAGACTCAGGTGAGCCCAGTCCAAGGGCAGGAGAGGACAGATGTGCCAACTCAAAGGGGACAAAGAAGTTTCCTCTTACTTGGCCTTTTTTATTCTATTTAGGTCTTCACTTGGTTGGGTGAGGCCACCCACGTTAGGGAGGGCAACCTGCTTTACTCAGTCCACCAATTCAGATGTTAATCTCATGCAGACTAACCCTCACAGACACACTCAGAATAATGTTTGACCAGATATCTGGGTACCCCATGGCCTAGTCAGGTTGACACAGAATTAACATCACAGCACTTCGATTGGAAAAGGTTTTCTTCCATTATTGCTTTTAGTCACTTACAACTCAAATGGCAGACAGACTCCAGGCTGTAGTGAGAAGTGGGGAGTAGAGAACAAGAGTGGGATAACATTTCATAGTGCGTAGAAGAGAGAGTCAGTGAAGGGCTAGGTGTAGCGCTTGTGGCCTGAGGTGCGTCAGGAGGGGGAGACATGGAGAGGACCAGAGGGGCACAGAGGAGGCTGGAGTCACAGGGAGAGGTGGTTTGGAATGTGGAGGAATTAGGAAGGACTTTGGAAATGTGGAATGTCAGACTGGGAAATGGAAGAGGGAGTTGAAAGAATGGGAAGGACTGAAGTCTGCAGAGCTAGGATTGACAGAGGCTACTGGTATGAGGGCAGGACTCTCTGAGGTAAAGCGGAGTATGTGTCGTTGGGTGGGAGCAGGAAAATGTTAAAGACCAGGCTTCTCTGCAGAGAAGAAGTGGGTGCTGCAGGCCTTGTAGGAGGGAGAAGAGAGTAGGTGTGTTAGACAAAGGGCATGGCTTTTGGGGAGGCAGTCAGGACAAGGGCTGAAAGGGTGGAAGAAGCCCGCAATAAACCACATCCACCGCAGAGAGTAATAGAGGGTAAAAGAGCTTGTTGTAATGCCGAAAGAAATGTAGAATATGAGATTGGACACCAGAGAGATGTATTATCTGTACCACGTGTACTTTCAAGGAGTTAGGTTGCCATCGCTAGTCCTTAGGGACTGCAAGTCAAAACCACAGTGAGATACCACTTCACACCCAGTGGGGTGGCCATAATTTTAAAAGTGGCCAATAAATTGTTGGCAAAGGTATGGAGAAATTGGAGCCTCCTGCATTGCTGGTGGGATTGTAAAATGATGTTGTCACCTTGGAAAATAGCTTTTCAGTTTCTCAGTAGGTTAACATACGTGAAGTTACCACGTGACCCCTCATTTCTAGTCTTAGGTATATACTCAAGAAAATTGAAAAGACGTCCACACAAAAACTTGTACATGAATGTTCAGAGCAGCATTACTTATAATAGCTAAAAAGTGGAAACAACCCAAATTCCGTCAACTGATGAATGGGTAACAAAATGTGGTATGTAGTAGAATTTTACTTGGCCATAAAAAAAAAAAGGAATGAAGTACTGGTACATGCTAAAACACAGATGAACCTTGAAAACATCAAAAGTGAAAGAAACCTGACACAAAAAGCACATATTGTGTGACTCCACTCTCTGAAATGTTCAGAATAGGCCAGTCCATTGAGACCAAGGGTGGATAGCTGTCACCAGGGGCTGTGGGGAAGCGGGAAGTGGGAATAACTACTAATGGTCATGGGTTTCTTTTTAGGTGAAGATACTCTGGAATTAGGTGGCGGTAATGGTTATACCCTTGTGAATATACTCAGAACTGAGTTGTACACTTTAAAAGGGTGAATCTTCTGGTATGTGAGTTATATCTCGTCGTTACCTTTTAAAAAGGGATTGTCACACTGTTCAGTTACTCAAGGCTCAGAGCAAGAGCTTTCCTGAGTATAGGACCTATAAGACAAGGTGTCTGTGTGAATTCCTCTGCCTGCTTCAATCTTACCTTACACAATAATACATGACTGCACAGATTTGATGTGCTACTACTGTGTTATTTCTAGGGACCATTAAAATAAATATATTGAATACTTAAAGTCATCTCCTGTGTCACACTTTGGAAAAATCTAGATTATTGTATCTAATTACTAAGCCAACCTGCTTTATTTTATTGTAATTCACTCATTTATCTTAGCTTTCCTTTCAGGGTTACATACAGTATTTTCTTTAAAATTTGCTGATAAAAAAAGCAGAGACAGGGGCTTCCCTGGTGGCGCAGTGGTTGAGAGTCCGCCTGCCAATGCAGGGGACACGGGTTCGTGCACCGGTCCGGGAGGATCCCACATGCCGCGGAGGGGCTGGGTCCGTGAGCCATGGCCGCTGAGCCTGCGCGTCCGGAGCCTGTGCTCCGCAACCGGAGATGCCACAACAGTGAGAGGCCCGTGTACCGCAAAAAAGGTTTTTTGTTTTGGTCATTAATATGAATTTTTTTCTCTAAAGAATTTGAATATTGACAACTTTAAAACTCTCTTCTAGAATTTCATTACCTTTCTTCAGATCCTTTCAGAATGGCACTGAGGTTTTCTCAGTAGGAAGAGCATCATAATATTTGTTTCATTAAACTATATGTAGTTCCTGCTGAGAAATAAATTGAGACCTGAAAATGTTTATCATCGTAAAAAACAACAGAAAAAAATATTTCAAAAACACAGAGTAACTTCTCTTGGAACTCAGTATAGGATACTATTGTTATGTTTCATAATTCTTATTCTTATAGAATAGGTTGGCATAGTGTTTCTTCTTTTTAATTACTGAATTAATTTTATAGGCCCTTATCTTTGCATTTAGTAAAGCAGCAGGTAGTTCTCAATCTTTCCAAGCAGGGACTTCCTTGGTGGTGGTGTGGTTAAGAATCCGCCTGCCAATGCAGGGGACACGGGTTCGAGCCCTGGTCCGGGAAGATCCCACATGCTGCGGAGCAGCTAAGCCCGTGCGCACAACCACTGAGCCTGCGCTCTAGAGCCCGCGAGCACAACTACTGAAGCCCGCGCGCCTAGAGCCCGTGCTCTGCAGCAAGGGAAGCCACCGCAATGAGAAGTCTGCGCACCACAACGAAGGGTAGCCCCCACTTGCCGCAACTAGAGAAAAGCCCGCGAGCAGCAACAAAGACCCAACGCGGCCAAAACTAAATAAATAAATATTTTAAAAATTAAAAAAAAATCTTTCCAATCAGTCACTCCCCTTGGTGGGTGTGTGGATAGCCATCTGAAAGGGGAGAGGAATGAGTATGTAGTTTTTTAAAAGGGCACTTGCTGATTCTTATACCGTGTCCTACCCCTACATCAGGTTGAGAATGACCACCATGGTGATCACAAGTTATTAATGGGAGTATAACAGCCCTCTGATGGTTGAGTAGAAAATAGTTCAGCACAGCGAGCTGTAGCGAAGGCTAGAGAAATTTGGGTGGTGTGTTTTTAGCAGTGCCCGCTCTGCTGGGAAGATAGATGCTCAGAATGGAACGGTGGACCTGGAGTCAGAGGCTCCTGCATTACATCCCATCCCAGCCCAGAGATCGCCAATGAGGCAGGGAGCATGTGAGTAATCTCAGTTAGGGGTGCCATACAAGTCCCGGTAACTCGTCAGATATGAGCCCTACTTGAAGCTAGAATAAAATTTATAGAGGTCCATAACCTCCTTGACAGACTGAACAGCTCGGAGAGGGTATCTCTCCTCCCACCTTGAATCAACCACCAGATTCTCATGCTATGTGTGACCTCCTAAACAGCTCTTCAGTCAGGTCTCATCCTTCCCCATCAAGATTTGTGTAGGAACCTCAGGCTGTTTCCTGAGTTATTTTGATGCATTTTGACTGTTCTTTAGTCTCCTCCCATTGCATATATCCTCCACAAGGCAACCAGAATTTCAGTTTCTAAAATGCAAGTCAGATCTAGTTATTTCTCTGCTTAAAATCCTTCACTGGTTCTCCATTACGTACAAAGAAAGGCATGTTTATTGAATTCTGTGAAGTGTTGGTACCTTGACTTTTGATGGATTCATTATATTGGGGTACTTCCTTTAAGAAAACTCAGTATATAGAAATTCAGATGCCCCATGAGTTCTACACAAAACCTCTCTCAACACAGCTACACAGTTGGTCTCTCTCAGCTGCTGCTGCTTCCTGACCTGTCTCTGGTGGTATGTTTGTTGATTCCTTTGGTGAAAGTGGCTTTAGGCTTAGGTCAGGAGTGGGGACCAGGTCAAGTACGACTTTGAAGGCCACAGAAAAGGATTTTGGCTTTTTTTCCCCTGTATGTGTGTGATGGAAAACTATTAGAGGGTTGAAAGCAAGGGTTAGTTATGATTTATATTTTGAGAGGAACACTTTGGCTGTTGAGTGAGGAATGGATTGCAGCACAGCGTAAATGCGAGCCGGGAGGTCATTGAAGAGACCACTGCAGTGGTCCTTGCTCTGGAGCCAGTGGTGATGGTGGCTTGCACTAGGGTGGTTGCAGTGGAGATGGAGAACTGCAGAGATTCATGATATATTTTGGAAGTAAAACTGATAGGACTTAACAACGACTTCATGTGGGAGGTGAGGAAAAGAGAAGGAAGAACTCTTGGGTGACACATTTGTATATTTTCATTCTAAATAGCGTATTTAGGTGTAAAACGAGGAAATGAGAAAAATATAATATAGTTGTCTACATCCAAAACAGATAATTAATATTATTTTAAGTCCTTGAATTATGCTTGAGCAAGGGAATACGTGACTTAGAGGACATAAGGGCTAGTCAAGGGCTGACATAGTGGAGGGCCCAGTCTGAGAGACTGATTGTACCTCAGGAGCTATTCAGGAGTCCACACCCCAGCTCAGGACCTGAGTCTTCAACACTGGTGTCTGGGGACCTGGGCCTCTGTATAGGGCCACTGGCTCTGAAGGCTCTGCTTTTTCAAGGAGGGTATCTCCCCAAATTCAACCAGGTTCTAAAGAGCTTAGTGTATGTTGTATGGAATAATATTATTCCAATCTTACATGACTCACCTTATTGAATTTTGCTGACATCCAAGCCCTTATTCAAACGCCTACTTATTTGAGTCCTGTGACCAGACAAGATAACACACTATAGCCCTCCTATTCTAACTCCACCTCTCCATCCAGTGGCAGAATGTTCTTACCAATAAAGATTCTACAGTCTTGTGGATCCTGTGATGTACCAGGTAATTGTAGTGACATTCACTCTTCTTAATATCTTTTCTGCATTCCTGGCCATTCAGAGGCACAGTATTGGAGTATGTAAGAGTAGGGCTGGGGCCAAAAAACAAGGATTGGGGTCTGACGTGGCTTCTCCCAAATACTGGAGACATGCCAGTCATAATGGCTTCACTCTCTTGATATGTGGCACAGGGAATTCATGCTTTTGATGTACTGCTTCTTGAAGTAAGAAGCAGGAAAATGGTAGAAGAATCAGCTTCCTGCCTGGGCCTCCTGAAAAGAAGGTACTTGTTAGCTGCAGGAATGTTCATTGGCTTCATCTTCCTTCTTCCTGGCTGATGACACTTTACTCTTCATCCTGTTTCCACAGCACAGGACCTTTGGAATATGATTATTATCCTGTTTTGTATATCTGATACAGAACCTTCTAGGACTTGAGTTAAAATGTTGGTTAACAGTTCACTAATACTGCCCAATACACATTTACATATGATACCTTATATATCCAGTTATTGCAAAGGCTCTAAATATAGGATAAAAAATAGATTTTTATGGGGATGGGATATATTATATCACGTTAAATAAGTACCATAGTGGAGATATGTTCAAAATACTATAGGAACCTACATATTGTAGGTCTCCCTAGGATTCATATGCTGGTTGGAATAGAGGTGATATTATGGTAGATTTAAAAATACTTTTACATAGCCTTACCACTTCAGTTTTGACAGTATTGATTAGTGGATTATATATTATGCATGTCTCTGACTGAAATTCCTTTGAGAAGAAAAGTAGAAATGGAGAAGAGCAATACTACAGGAAATTGGATGGGTATCATAAAAACTATGGTGCATAGTTATGGTGTATTTGGGTAATTTTTTATTTGGTGGGCATAACAGTTACTACAAAATTGTCTGTTCATCTGAGGATCAACTTGGTAGAATTAACTTTACAAAGTATACCTTTTCCATCATAGACACAACTGCTTTTCTGACTTCTCAGGTTACAAGTATTAGTGTGATTTTTATTCTTCTTTGTACTTTGTTCCCTGTATCCAATCTCTTATAAAATTCTGTTATAAGGAGAGAGGTGAAAAAAAAAAAAAGGTAACAACTGTAATAGGATAAAGGGTGACAAATATTTTTTCCTTTTTTTTTTTGTTGTTGTTGTTTTTATCTATTCTATTAGGTTGGCCTAAAAGTTCGTTTGGGTTCAGTCAGGTTTTTCCATAACATCTTACGGAAAAACCCAGACAGGCTTTTTGGCCAACCCAATATTCTTCAAGTTTTCTACGAGGCACAAAGATTACTTTAGTAATCAGAAAATATATAGAACATACTACTTTTTAAAAAGATAGTTTTTGATAATTGGACATAACAAGAGGAAGACATTCCAGGGAGAACACGAGTATTGGCAAAGGTTCAGAGAAAAGCATAATTAGTTACGAAATACTTATCTACTTCCCTAATCCAGATTTTTGCAGTATAAATGTTTTTTAAAAAACAATTGTTCATTGTATTTGAGAAGATAGTTTGAGTTGAACTTGAAAATATAGGAGATCTTTTTTGTTGCAGCTTTGTTATTTGCCATTCTCATTACTAAATTCATTGTGGTGCCTTATGCATCGTCTGTCTGTGAATGAGGATGGCAGGCACTCTGGTCTCCTTTGCCATTTTTGTAGCCTACTCCACATTCCCTCTCCACTACTATTCCGACTCCTCCAAGTCCAAGCTGCAGAATGCAGTGTGTGGGCTTCTCATTGTGATGGCTTCTCTTGTTGCGGAGCTTCTCTAGGCGCACGAGCTTCAGTAGTTGTGGTACGAGGGCTCAGTAGTTGTGGCTCATAGGCTTAGTTGCTCCGCGGCACGTGAGATCTTCCCGGACCAGGGCTCGAACCCGTGTCCCCTGCACTGGCAGGCGGATTCTTAACCACTGCGCCACCAGGGAAATCCCTGTGGGTGATTTTTCTACTGGAGAAATAGGATTTGGTAGGGCAGGGAGTAATGCCAGAGTGGCTTTTTGAGGAGACCTGAGCAAGAGCCAGCCCTATGAGATGATCATGTAAGCTGCTCAGCAGCTAGGAGGAGGAGAAACAACTAGAAGCCAGTAAGTGGTTTAAAAAAAAAAAGATAGTTTCTATTAGGGTCTCTTTCCTTGATCTAATTAGAAGAATAAAACAAAAAAAGCAGAAGTCTTGAGAGACTCACGGCCAGTAATAGCATTTTGTGTTGGTGAGTGGAAGAGAGGAACAAGCCTTCCTTTACTCTTGATTTATTTTTATCAATATAGCAAGGGTTTCCTAGCTTCTTTGTAATTAGGAGCTAATTTTCTTTTCCATGGGTCTTTGAGATGGTTCTTTGACCACAGAGCCATGGAAGATGAGTAGATGAAGGAAGGAATGTCACTTATGGTTTCACTTGCCTTAAGCCCGCACACCACAACGAAAGAGTAGCCCCCGCTCGCTGCCACTAGAGGAAGCCCAGGCACAGCAACGGAAGCCCCAACGCAGCCAAAAATAAATACATAAATAAATTTATAAGAAACAAGCTGCAGTTTGCCAATCCATTTCAGCTGCATCTCAGAAGTTTTGATATGTTTTGTTTTCATTTTCACCCTTGCCCAAAAGGTTTTACTCTTTTTCTCTTTCCCCAGACTCGGTCTGTGCCCTGGGGGGAGGGGGGAGGTAGGGCCAATGGGGAAACAAGGTTTGTTGCTCTTACCGGGGTAGCTTATGGCTCTTGTTCCTTAGATGATAAGGATCTGGGTGGGGTTTTGTGCTTTTGCTGAGGCTGGCTGGCTTGTTGCTTGGAGGAAGGCTTCCTCTGGTCTTCTGCCCTGTCCCCAGTCTTCCCTGTGGTCACCCACTGAGGTCATGGCTGAGAGCTTGTGAGTGTGCGCAGTCCCGAGTGCCGGTGGCATTCGTGGGTTCTGTGTTCTCACGCTTGTTAAATTAACATTTGTTAACATTTTTGATGGATGGTTCAATAAAAGACCACAAGAGAATTGAAATCGAATTGATTACTTTACAGGTCCTGGAGGAGGTACACGGCACACCTTAAGGGGCCATGAGGGAGGTTAAGGCAGGGTGTAGGCAGCGATCGGGGTGGATCCAAGGGGAGTACTTTGGGGGGGGTCCCAGGCTAAGGCCAGACAGGTCAATTCAAACCAAAAAGGAGGGGGAGGTGGTTGGTAAGCTTCTCAGGGGCCTGTTTTTATCTAAGGGGCACAAGAGGAAGACCCTGGGAGGTGGGGGAGACTGACGATCACCAGGGCAGCTGGGGGAGTCACATCAGGAACTTCCATTTACTTATGAGCCCGTGGGCTGTTTTCTAGGGCATGCATGCTAGATGGAGAGGATAGTATCAGTTCAAGGCCCTGCAGGCCGATTGACCACACAAAATGGATGCTGAGGCAGCAATGTTGTGGAGTGGTTTAGCTAAACCCATGCTCTACCTTTAACAGCTTGTTATAAATTTTAGCTGAATTCTTCTTACTCACTTGTATGAGAGCCTCATCTTACGTCTGTGCTCTGCCGTAAGTTTGTGTCCTGTGTGTCCTGGGAGGCTTGCCTTAGATTTAAAGCCAGGAGGTTGTGTTGTGATTTCAGCTCTTTGATAGGTTCAAGAAAACTTATGATTTTGTAGGTTGTTTGGTATTTTTAGTTGTTACTGAGGAGCATTACTCTTTCCATCTTTCTACATCCTGCATAGAAACTGGAAGCCCCTCAGATGATTTTTTTAATTGAGCGCACACACCCAAATGTTGTTACGATTAGGTTTTTTGCTTTGAGTGGTTCACTTCCTCCAGAGGGTTCTTTAGTCTGCTGCCAGGGACCTGTTATAAGCCTGACTCCTGGCATTTGGAATCTGGGGAGGGAAGGGGAATGGGGACTCACTGTACAGGCTGCAGTTTTTATTAATAGACTATATTTTAGAGCAATTTTAGAGTCACAGAAAAATTGAGCAGAAAGTACAGAATTCCCACATACCCTTCTCCCCTAATGGACACAGCCTTCCCCGCTATCAACATCCTGCACTAGACGGATACATTTGTTAACTGATGAGCCTACACTGACACATAACCACCCCAAATACATAGTTTACATTAAGGTTCACTCTTAGTGCTGTATATTCTATAGATTTTGACAACTGTGTAATGACATGTGTCTACTATTATAGTATCATACAGAACACTTTCACCGACTTAAAGATCCTCTGTGCCCTGCCTTTTCATCCCTCCCTCCTCTTTGGCAACCACTGATCTTTTTACTGTCTCCATAGCTTTGTCTTTTCCAGAATGTCATATACATACAGTATGTATCCTTTTCAATTGGCTTCTTTTACTTAATAATATGCATTTAAATTTCTTCCACGTCTTTTCATCGTTTGATAGCTCATTTCCTTTTAGTGCTGAATAATATCCCATTGTCTGGAGATACCACAGTTTATTTATCCACTCATCTACTGAAGGATAACTTGGTTGCTTCCAAGTTTTGGCAATTATGAATAAAGCTCCTATAAAACATACATGTGCTAGTTTTTATGTGGACATAAGTTTTCAGCTTATTTGGGTAAACACCAAATAGCAAGGTTGCCAGATCGTATGGCAAGAGAGCATTTAGTTTTGTCAGAAACTGCTCAACCGCAAAATGGTGCAGCCGCTTTGAAAGGCATTCCTGTCAGCAGTGAATGAGCGCTCCTGTTGCTCCGCTTCTTCATCAGGATTTGATGTTGCCTGTGTTCTGGAGTGTGGCCATTCTAACCGGTGTAGAGTGGTAACTCATTGTTTAATTTTCAATTCCCTAATGACATGTGATGTTGAGCATCTTTTCGTATGCTTATTTACTACTGCATATCTTCTTTGGTGAGGTGTCCAGATCTTTTGCCCATTTTTTAATCAGGTTATTCATTTTCTTATTGTTGAGTTTTAAGAGTTCTTTGTGTATTTTGGATAGCAATTCTTTATCAGATGTCTCTTGCAAATATCATCTCCCAGTCCGTGGCTCTCACTGAATTCTCTGCTCTTAGTTTCATGCCTTATCACCTGCTCTCCTCTGGTTCCCCAGGCTGGAACTGCTCCATCTTATTTTCCCTGTTCACTTCTCTTCTGTTTTTTTTTTACCAGCATAGAGGAGGGTTAACTGTCTGCTTGGTACAAGTGATGACCTGAGGGCTTAACTGCTCCTGACAAACTTGGAAACAACCTCTTTATCATCAGCCCCTGGTTTTACCCCGTGTTTTCTAGCACTCTGCTGGACAATTCAACTTGCTTTTCAATGGCATTTCTCTCTCAGCATTTAGGTTTTACAGCTTGTACTCTGACGAATAATTTACTATTTCTGCATTTGCCTTATATCCTCTGGTCTCTCTGGCTTGGACTCATCTTCACTTTCTGTGTTAAGAAAGTCAATTTAGACTTACTTGTTCCTGCGCCTTCCTACTGTAGACCCTCAGGTTTCTTCTGTTCCTTGTGAGCAAGAGGTTCAGACAATTTTTTGTAGAATTGAGAATTGATTATGTTCTACTTTAAACATAAAAGACTTGACTCATTCGTTTTTTTCTAATGACTTCATAGCACTCTAGATTCGTGGTGGTGGTTGATTTTTAAGATGCATCATTGTTTTATGTACCACTTAGAGGGAAAAAATGCTGTCCATCTGTGATACACAATTGATTATAAGATTCTTCTCAACTTATGAGATGTTTAAATGTGGGGGAAAAGAAATGTATGTCTTAGAATCATTGTCCAGCACCACTGTGAGCATACAGACCGAAAAAGATGTATAGATTCTAAATCTCCTAAAATCCTTAGACAGACTCATTTCCCAGTTAAATTGCAGGGACAAAACGCATCACCAGGAACTTTTTGACTCTATCTGGCTTTCCCTGGCACTCACGCGTCTCTCTGTTCAGGATTATCTGACCATACCAGCCACCCGCCAAAACCATTCCTGTCTTGTGCCTTAACTCAGGTTGCTTTCTTCACAGTTCTCTCCACCGGCCTTTGTCCTTTCAAGCCTTTCTGTTTACTGCAGTCTTCATCCAGTTCCTCTACTGAAAACCTCTCATGCTATATATACAGTATTCTGTACTCAACAGCTTGACACTTTACGTGTATTATCTAAAATTGTCTGCCATTAATTTTGTGTGTGTGTTAAGCAGTTCTATTTAAGTAAGATTAAGTATGAACATTTATACTTTTCTTTATCATAATGCATATTAAAAAAGTGCTGAGAACATAGTAAGGCATTCACTCAAAATTTGTTGATTGATTTTTTTGTTGTTTTTTTTTTTTGGTTAAGATTTGGTAACACAGATCCCATTGCATGGACCTTAAATAATAAGCCTTATAGTAAGACTTTTGTTTGCTATTTCAATAATAAGCCTTATAGTAAGACTTCTGTTTGCTATTTCAAAAGTCAAGTTAAATTTTTCTTGGAGAAACAGATGTATTCTCTGTTACCATTACCATCAAGGAAAATACCTCCAATGTTATTAGACTTTATATTTTTAAAAAGGTTCTTCTAACAATCATTATAGAAATGCATAGAACAAACATATCTTTAAAGGTAATTCTTTCCCAAAGCAATTGGATTTCAAAGGTCTTTTTATTTATTTTTTAAAATTTTTATTTATTTTTGCACATAAAGGGTTTGTTTTAAATGTTTTAAGGATAGGATAGAGTTACATCATAATTATAAAAATTACTTACAGAATTAACAGATTTATATTGTTTATACTTCTAAATGCAGAGAACAGGGAACTGTCTACACATTGTATAAAATAAAATTAAAATTAAAAATGAATTCAAGCTTGAAAGATGAGGTCATTTACCTAATTTTAAAATGTGAACACGAAGACCTCGGAACTATACACATTCGTTCAAACTGCACTAATGATGGAAAATACAAAAAGCGCAGCATTTCCAAGGAACCACAGACATTTCGACCGTAATTATTTTCTGTTACAATAATTCCTGTCTTGTCTTTGGAGAACTTTCTTTTCTTTTTTTTTTTTTTTTTTTTTAAGACAATCAGCTTGAAGAATGTTTTCAGGCACTACAATTTGTGACAATCAAAACAGTCTTCTATGGGTCCACAGCGTTCAGAGATTCAAGACCAATGCATTTCGGGGTTTGGCACGTAAAGCAATAATAGAAATGAAATCTGGTTTAGAAGCAGCTGTGATTGTTTTAAGAATGCACAGTCCCTTCAAATGCTGCATGACATACACAACTGGAAAATCACCTTCGGTTGGCACTACATTTGCTTCACCAGTGCATCTTTATCCTACAACTACTAAAACAGCACAATTAAGCAAATATACAGAAACTGAAACCAAATAAAAACAAAGATAGAAAAGAAAAAACCGAAATATATTTAACATGCAATTTTAGTTAGTTACATTGAACATTCTACTTAGAATAGAGCATGCAAAAAAGGATGGTCTGCTTTTAAGGTTTTCCTTTGAAGCTTTACATGGCAGCCAGACATCACGCGCGCACACACACACGACATAATCATACTGTAGCAGGTCAGTGAGAAAGGCCAATACATTTTATACAGAGTTTCACGTCTTGTGTTGTCACAAGTCCCATGATAATTTTAGAAATTAACGTTGTATTCCTAGAACAAGGAACCAACATTCCGATACCAGGAAAATGCAAGCAATGCATGCAGATCTGAAACATGAGCCTAGACGAAGGCTGAAATACTTGGCTGGGGAGCAGAGTTAGTCATGGCATCGGGAAGTGTGGTTTAAGCCAACAACAGAAAAAAGAATGCGGGAAGAAAAAGGAAAAACAACAACAAGAAAACCCTTCCCCCTCCTTCAACCCTAAAGGCAATAAATGGAACAATGATGATAATAAATCACGTCACATTCATTTAGAGAGATCACGCGGTATTAAAAGTTGCTAAAGGTACTTGCAGAAAAACCACAGTGCAAGTCATTAAGTAATGCCAGAAGTGTTTCAGCTGCCCCAACCCTCAGGATACCTCCAAAGGACTTTGTTTTTCAGTCTGAAGTCACTGTGTCCTGTTCATGCAGTGCACGCTGGACAACTCCCTCTCTGGGCCACACGTGTCCACTTGGGCACAGGGAGCTGGGCTCAGCCTTGAGATTCACATGCAGGAACTCTTACAAGAGCCACCGGGAGAACAGATGACAGATCTGTAGCATGACACTTGTTTCAAGCACAGGAGGAACCTCTAAGACCTGGGTACCCGCTGCATGGAGAAGCTCACCCCTGGCTGCCCTCGGTGAGGCACCGGGCACGCTGGAGAGAACGGGGGTGCTGTATTCACATGGTGCGCGAGGTTACCACCCACCAGCACAACAAGGCACAGCCTTCCTGAAGGCAAAAATGGGCATCACACAGACCTCGCATAGCGCGGCCTTGAAACTACAGAATCTCTTAACATCAAGAACAGCCATGACAGATGTCACACAGTCCTGGTGTTTGGCTGAGATTCATATGCATTTAAGCCTTCTGCCCAAATCTGAGGTAAGAGTTTCAATCTCCACAAGACTGGTTTCACAAACCATCTTTCCCCTAGCTTTCAAACTGCCAGGGATCATCCAAAACAAAGTGATAGACTGACGTTTTGCTTCTAAACGAACCACTGTTGCAGTTCTGTTTTAGCTAAGGACAACTTGCAGGAAAGGATTCAATGGCTAAGGGCTGCTGTCAGTCCCACCCACAAGCCAGTGCAGGTGACTGACCCTGATGTGGCAAGATCTACCAAATGCAATGAGTCCACATCAGCAGCACGCCATGAGCAAGAACATACAGCACCACAAGAGGTGTCAGGAATTCAAGCTGTTATTTGTCTAGTCATTCTTTGAGGGGAAAAGCCTTCTGACCATAATCATATATCAGTAATAATAGTAATAAAAATAAAGGTATCCCAGAGAACTTGTTAAAAGGCAACACCGCCGTTCTTAAACTTACATTTCTAATATAAAAGCACTATGTTCTTCCAGGAACTTACCAAATACACAGAAACCACTGATATACTGTTGCCTTTTAAATCCATGTGCTAAAATCCAGGTTACTAATTTGTACAAATAATGGACCAAATGTGCCATCCAAAATACACCTGCATTGCGCTATGTGGACCAAGTACCTGGGCTTTGCTTAAAAAGAAGTATTTATGATAAAAATGTAAACAAATAATGTACAAAGCTTAGAATTAAAGGCAGCCTTTTACCCAGATTTCTAACTGTTTTGTAAAATTCTAATGTGGGTCATTAAATGTTCACAGGTGATTCATATTTGAACTTACACTTTAAAGCCTCCAGACTGAAATGGTGCTCTGAACTTGACTTTCAAAACAAGCTGAATGTCCTGATGTGCTTCCTGTGCCCAAATTTAATTTTGAATAAACAGCAGTAATACACTGAGTACACTGAATACAAATGGCTTGGGTCAGCACTGCTGTTAAACTGGGGAAAATTATGTAAGCCCCACTCCAACCCACAAAGGAAGGACTGCCTGTGAAGTGCGTGTGTGTACACACAGATCTGTTTGTATGTACATATACGTTATATATGTATACACACAGATATAGATAGGTAGGTAGATACAGATACATATATATCAAAAAAAAAGGCAATAACAAAAATACCAAACTATGCTTGCATTGTGGCAGCAGAATAAGAGTGTTAAGCATGAAGGGGAAAGTGGATAAGATCTACTGCAGTTTTAAATGACTGTGATACTAGCTTAACTTTTACCGGACTTGCCTGTAAGTCCCTTCCAAACAGATAGACTTCTTTTAAGAGGAAGGAGTTCCTTACGCAAAATGCTTTGTGTTCACCTAAATCTGTACTATTCAGAACAAAACCAGTTCTGCTGGCAGAGATTGTGGGTTCGCAGGGACATTTAAGCTTTCATTAAACTGGAAAGCAATCAAGTCTTTATGTCTACAAATTATACATTTAATAGTTCCACAAATTTGGCAAAGTTCGTGATGACATCTAGGATGTTTTCACCAAATCGTAGACATGAATATGGAAATCATCATCAAACTTGATGAAATAGATGGTTTGGCTTCTACCTGATGAATGACCACGCCAGTCCTTTTAGCGTCATCTTCTTTGGCATATTCCACTTGTTTGCCTACCAGGCTGTCCACAGCTTCTCCCGGTTCCCTTTCTGCTGGAGGTGAATCATTAGAATCGGGCATAATGCGAAGGTCACCTTCTTTATAATCATCGAAGAGCTGGTACCTGTACAAGACAGGATCTTTTTCATAGGTGATGTAAAACCATGTGTTCATTAGCTCGTGCTAAGACCATTCCTCTCCACTCATCTTTAGTGCCATCCTCCGTCTCAAACATGTGCTCCACTGCTTTGCCAATCATCCTGTCGGCTAGGTGTGCATCACTGATTCGAGATGTTGCAACTCTATTAGGGAGGACTTCAAGCGCAGAAACTCTTTCATCTTTATTAAGTTCTAGTCCATAAATACAGTCAAATCCATCGTATTTTATAAGATACAGAGGATTTACAGGCACCTGGTCCAGAACGGTTCCTTTCCACTGGGTGATGGGGCCATTCCCCTCTTTCCACCCATGCTGAATCCTGCAGCCTACGATGTTCCTCTGGGGCTGGGAAACAGGTTTGCTCGGCCGCACACTGGTCCGGTGTTTTTTGTGGGATGTTTGTTTCTTCATCATGCTTGCAGATACACCAGCATGGCCTGCATCAGCTCTGGACCGCTGGCCAGGTGTCTTCCCGAATGGGGTCTTCATTCATCTGTATTTAAGTGAGCAGCAGAGCTGCTGGACTAGGATGAAAATTCAGTATGCTCCAACTTGAAACTTTTCACAGAATTTCAATGTTCTTGTTAATCCATCATCCCAAGCGTCTTTGTGTGTGTGTGTGTGTGTGTGTGTGTGTGTGTGTAAGTTCAGCAAAAATACGTGAAATCCTAATACTCGGCCGGCCACCTAGGCCACCGTTGGCAGCCCGCTGGCCCTGCGATCCCGCACCGAGCTCCGGCCCCTGCCCGACCGAGCCAGACGGCGCTGCCCCGGCCTCACAGCGCATGCGCCCTCCGATGGCCGGGCGGCCGGGCCGTACTACCCAAAGGTCTTTTTAATTTAGAGTTTTATAGTGCCTTTGGCTTAAATAAATCCAGATGAGCTTTTTATTTTGTTAACTGGTTCGTAAATGTTTTATTTGGACATAAGTCTGTTGTTGGAATTAATTTGATTACATAATGAATGAAGAACAGACTTTGTTTAAAAAACTTTTTTTTCTAACTTATAACAAAAGAAACTGGACCAAGAAAAGAAAAATGTGGAAGTAATTCATTGCTAGGAGTAAACTACTGTATATGGGTAGCATCTGTTCCCCTTCCACTCACCTTGAACTACACATATTCTGTGAATCTTCCTGGTAGATCCAGTTCCATAGTTAATAATGGCAAATGAATATGTGGCTTAATATTTTGTGAGAATATGGGTTAAAAGGTTTACATATCATATCATATTCCAAAAGACTGTTAAAATTCTCTCTAAATACCTAGCCTGCCAGTTGCCTTGTTTCTTCACCGTTCTCTCAGCCTCTTTAAAAAATCCCCTCAGAGTTATGAGCAGTTCATGCTTGGCCTTTGGACAGGTAGCCCACAGCGGGAGCTCTTACTATTCAGGCAGCCCCTTTGGAGGGCTTGTCACATATAGGTAGGATGGGTTTTCATAGGGACTAAACCTTTTTAAACAAAATTAAATTCGTTTTGTCATTTTTTTCTCGTTTCTTTAAACTGAGTAGGAAGGACATCATGAAAAAGGAACAGTGGGTTGGAAGAAGGTTGGGAAAGAGTAATAGTTGAAAAGAAAACTGATAAATGTGCCCTCATAATGTGGTATTAAGTACTCTAGTCACCAATAGGGTGGATTGAGAAAGCACAACATAAAATTTCCACAAAGAGGAACTTGACATGATTCTATGAGTCTGTATCATATGTATTCTACGAGACAGCCAGCCTGGTCTCTTCAAAAATGTCAATGTTCAGATTAAAGGAGATTGAAGACTCAGTACAGTGTGGGATCCTTGATTGGATCTGCACTGATAGAGAAAAGCTGCTACAAATTTTATTATTGGAATAATTTGGTAAACCTGAATATAGGCTGTATATTAGTTAATATTCCATTAGGCTGAACTTCTTGGGTATAATAGTGCTCTTGTCTTTGATCTTAGGAAATACAGACTAAAGTATTTAGGGGTGACAAGTACCTGGAACTTATCTTCAGATGGTTCAGAAAAAAGTGTGTGTGCGTGTGCGTGCGCGCGTGCACATGCTCAGTGCTGTATGAGTTCGGGATTTTTTTCTTTCAGACACTTATTTTACACTAAATGATGTTCTGTGGGTTTTGCTTCTTGTTTTTTTTTCTTCAGGATGAATGGTCATTTGTGACCTCATTTTATTTTTTTCCTTTTTTCCACCTCATTTTGCTAGCATGTGCTTGAGGCTAGTTCTTGAATTCAGTTCTGTAAACTTTTCTTACATTGCAATGATTAATCCTATAACCTAGGTAGCATAAATATATGCTATTATTGATCATCAGTAGAATAGTAAAATATGGATGGATTTGTGCAATTTCATCACCTCTAAAACACATTTTAAATGCATTTGATTAACATGCCCTTAAGGATGCTAATAATAATCAGGTTCCAAAAAGTGAACCATTTTATAGAAACATTAGATTCTCTAAGTTAGCTACTTAGAGCTCATCAGTTATATTTAATAATTTGTGAAACATTTACTTGTAAAGCTGGTCTGGGAGTGCCATTGAATGTAAATTGAGGTACAGAGTTCTCTGGTCTGTGTTATTGCTCTAGAACAGATAGAACAGACCCTAAATGGCAGAGGACAATAACCCACTGTTTTTGAGAAGTTTGAGAGACTCTTTTCAATATTCTTTAACTTTGGTGGCTTAAGGACCAAGTAACCTTTTGCTAATTGTATCTGAGGCCTTAATAATAAAAACAGAATTATAGAAACATATTCTTCCTGTGTTTAGGGCTGCTTTTTTTTTTAATATTTATTTATTTGGTCACGCCAGGTTTTAGTTGCAGCTCATGGTCTCCTTAGTTGTGGCTCATGGTCTCCTTAGTTGTGGCATGCGAACTGTTAGTTGTGGCATGTGTGATCTAGTTCCCTGACCAGGGAATGAATCCCGGGCCCCTTACACTGGGAGCGCAGAGTCTTAACCACTGCACCACCAGGGAAGTTCTTCCTTTGTTTAAAATGTATGAGATCTGTTCTTTTAATCGAAGTGTAACTGACCTACAACACTGCATTAGTTCCAGGTGCACAGTATAGTGATTTGGTATTTCTCTATCTTACAAAATGATGTCTGTTACCATCTGACATAATACAAAGTTATTACAATATTTTCTATATTCCCCATGATGTACATTTCATGCCCACGACTTGTTTATTTTGTAACTGGGAGTTTGTACCTCTTAACCTCCCTTACCTATTTCACTCACCCCACCCCCACCCCCGGCCCTGCCCCCCACTGCAACCACTTGCTTGTTCTCTGTATCTGTGAGTCTGTTTCTGTTTTGTTATTTGTTCTTTGTTTTGTTTTTTTAGATTCTACATGTGTGAAATGATATGGTATTTGTCTTTGTCTGGTTTATTTCATTTAGTATGATACTCTTTAGGTCCATCCATGTTGTCTCAAATGGCAAGATTTCATTTTGTAAATAAGTTTCAAATGAACTTATTTACAAAACAGAAACGCAGACTTAGAGAACGAACTTATGGTTACCAGGGGGAAAATGCGGGAGGGGAGGGATAGATTGGGAGTTTGGGATTGATATGTACACAGTATTATATTTAAAATAGATAACCAACAAGGCGCTACTGTATAGCACAAGGAACTTGGCTCAATATTCTGTAATAACATAAATGGGAAAAGAATTTGAAAAGGAATGGATACTTGTATGGGTATAACTGAATCACTTTGCGCCTGTAACTAACACATCATTGTTAACTATACTCCAGTATAAAATAAAATTGTTTGTACTTTCATTTTTTAGGGCTGAGTAACATTCCATTGTGTGTGTGGGGGTGGGTATGTGGGTGAACCACATCTTCTTTATCCAGTCACACATTGATGGGCGCTTAGGTGGCTTCCATATCTTGGCTGTTGTAAACAATGCTGCAGTGAACATAGGGGTGCATATATCTTTTTGAATTAGTGTTTTTGTTTTCTTTGGAAAAATACCCAGAAATAGAATCGCTGCATTGCATGGTAGTTCAATTTTTAATTCTTTGAGGAACCTTCTTCCTGCTTTCACTGTGCGTCGGCACATAATGGCTGCACCAATCTGCATTCCACCAACAGTGCGCAAGGGTTCCTTTTTCTTCACATTCTCATCAGCACTTGTTATTTGTTGTCTTTTTGATAATAGCCATTCTGACAGGTGCTAGGTAGTATCTCACTGTGGTTTTGATTTGCCTTTTCCTGATGATTAGTGATGTTGAGTGTCTTCTCTATGTCTCTTGGCCATCTGTCTGTCTTCTTTGGAAAAATGTCCATTCAAGTCTTCTTTCCATTTTTTAATCGGGTTGTTTGTTTGATGTTGAGTTATATGAGTTATTTGTACATTTTGAATATTAACCCCTTATCAGATAGATTGTTTGCAAATATCTTCTCCCGTTCAGTAGTCTGCCTTTTTGTTTGGTTGAGTTTCCTTCACTGTGCAAAAAGCTTTTAAGTTTGATGTAGTCCCATTTGTTTGTTTTCATTTTTATTTCCTTTGGCTGAGGAGACATATCCAAAGAGAATATTGTTAAAACTGATCTCAAAAAGCGTACTAACTTGGGGCTTCCCTGGTGGCGCAGTGGTTGAGAGTTCCCCTGCCGGTGCAGGGGACACAGGTTCGTGCACCGGTCTGGGAAGATCCCACATGCCGTGGAGTGGCTGGGCCCGTGAGCCATGGCCGCTGAGCCTGCGCGTCCGGAGCCAGTGCTCTGCAACGGGAGAGGCCGCAACAGTGAGAGGCCCGCGTACCGCAAAAAGAAAAAAAAAAAAGCACACTAACTACATTTTATTCTAGGAGTTTTGTGATTGGTTTCACATCTTACATTTAAGTCTTACATCCACTTGGAGTTTATTTTTGTATATGGTGTGAGAAAGTAGTCCAGTTTGATTATTTATTTTTGCATGTAGCTGTCCAGTTTTCCCAACACCATTTATTGAAGAGGCTATTTTCCATTATATATTGTTTATCATAGATTAATTGTACCAGAACTTTAAAAAATATTGTCGAATCTGAGATTGCTCCTTTTTGCTTTGTTAAGTAGTCTTGTGCCTCGTGTAGTACTTATATACTCTGAGGGTGAGTTTTTCTCTCTCTCTCTTCTGTTGGTCTGTCTGACTGTCTCTGGCATTGATCAGAAAAGGAAAGTGAACAAGTATCCAGAATTTTCAAATAAGCAAGAGAGAGAGGAAAACATCCCCCTGAGGAGCAGTGATGACAGGGTCTGCTCATGGTTGCTGAGTGGTTGAGTCTGTCGTGAGACAGACACACTGGGAAGACTGACTGAAGCTGGCCTCACCAAGGTGAAGAGCATCATCCGTGGCCAGTGGAGAGAAGCTACTGATGGCTTCTGCGCTCTAAGAGCGTGATCTCATTTCCCTGTTACGGAGGGGCATGCAGCAGTCAGACGGGAGCTGCCCGTCTTCCCTCTCCACCTCTTTAACCTTGCTCTCTCGGGAGGAGTTTTTCCCTACTGTCAGTCAGTGCCAGTCTCTCCGCCTGTGTCAGGCAATCCTAGCCTCAGACTTTCTCCATGACTTTGGTGCAACAATTAGCCCTTCCCTACGATACATTTTCAATTCCTCTTTAAAAAAAAAAAACAAAAACAACTCTCCCTGGAATGGAAGCTGCTGCCCCCTAAGCCATCATCCTAGTTGTCCCTATTTATTTCCTTCCTTTGACCGACTATTTCTTGGAGTTTTTTTTTTCTGCTAGCTGAGTGCCTCCATTTACTCAGTATCCACTTGTCCACTCGCTCTGCCCTCACCACTCTACTGAATGTGCTCCCTCAAAGATTATTTCTGAGATTGTGAATGCAGGGGCTTCAAGTGTTCCTTTTTCTTGACTTTTGTGCAGCTTTTGACAAGACGCCCTGCCCGTCCCTCACACCGTGGACTGTGATGCCCTGCTTCCACTCTTGCTCATCTCTCTCAGCACATGGCCTCTGTCTGTGGGTCCTCATCCTCCTCCCGCCGCGGAAACCCGCCCAAGGCCTGGTCCTCGGTCTTCTTCATTCTTCCTCAGTAGTTTCTCCCTCTTGAGCTTGTCCAGCTCAGCAGCTATGAGTATCTCTGCAGTGTGGACCATGCCCACTTTTCTAGCTCCAGAGCCCATCTTTCCTTTCACAGAGTCCTGTGCTCACCCATCGATGTGTCTTTCGCTCATACCGTTCCTTCAGCCTGTAATTCCATCTCTGTAGCCTTCCCCTTAACGTTTTGACTAAAAGAGATTCTGGTTAAAATATCCTGTGATAAACCATAATAGAAAAGAATATGAAAAAGAATATATGTATAACTGAATCACTTTGCTATACAGCAGAAATTAACACAACATTGTAAATCAACTATACATTGGTAAAATTTTTTTAAAAAAGAGATTCTGGTTAAAGAAGCATTTTACTCAGAATAAGGGAAAACTCATACATTACCATCCTCACTCCCACCCCAGCAAAGACTCATTTTGTATTTCTCCTCCTTTGTAAGACTTAACAATATTTCACTTTGACAAATTGAGTAAATATTTCTTTAAGGCTAGTCTCCACTAAGCTGCAAGAGAATAGACACCACACATATGCATCCAGTTCACCGTTGCGCCGATTATAGGTCTTGGCACGTAGCAGGTGTGCAGTAAATTTTTGTTGAAGGGAAGAATGAATGAAGTAGGAATTGACCATTAAAGATTTGCTAGTAAACTATCAAACTTTATCTAGGTAATTAGATTTTTTTTACATTTCCGAAATACATGTTCTTTTTTATACGTGTAATGATTAATGTTCAGTATTCTTGAAAAAGTTTACGGATGATTTTTATAAATCAGTTTTATTTCAGTCAGTGATTTTTGAGGAAATTTGAAGGGTATCTGTTGGAATTAATGTTCCTTTAACTTTCTGTTTTCGTTTCCATTGTCATGTTTTTCTACAGCTAAGGCATTTCGAGTATTGATTCATTCTTTTAGCACTGTTAATGTTAATCTTTGAAAGCGGTTTATTGTTTTCTGATTATAGTAGTAACATGCATTCATTACAGAAGGCTTAGAAATACTGAATATCCTCCGTTACAATTTGGTTAATTTCTTAATACACCTTTGAATATGCATCTGCACACACATGCACACTCATTGTTTTCTCTGTACGCGGTTGGATCTTATTGTGTATAGTAGCATGTGTATGTGCCTTATACTACAAGCTTTTTCTTTGAAATATCCTCCTAAATGAGATGTGCTTTTTAATGGTTTCATGGTTTTACATTGTGGGAATGTACCATCATTTATTCAACGACTCCCTTACCTTAGCAGGGTTAAACCTGTTGGTATAATATGCAACAATTGAGGTCCACTTAAAATATTTTAAGCTAATATAACATACTTATCAATGAACATGCTTTATTACTAATGAGTTAGCTTTTAGTGGGAACATTTATATTGCCAATGTATTTGCTCTGTCGACCATAGCAGAGTACTGTAGAACTTCTTGCTGTGTCCTCACATGGCGGAGACAGAGAGAGGAAGCAAGAGCTCTGGTGTCTCTTCTTATAAAGGCACTAAGTCCTATCATGAGGACCCCATTCTCATGACCTGTCTAAGCTTAATTACCTCCTGTTATCTCCATATAACATCATGTTGGGGGTTAGGGCTTCAGCATATGAATTTTGTGGGGTTGGGGGGAGACACAGTTCAGTTCATAGCAGTCAACAGTGAGAACTATTTCAGACACTTTTGTTTTTACCTAAGTAGCATTTTTAAAATTAGGATCTAGAATTGTTCTCACTTTATCTGTGGGTAAGAGTACCTGAAAATCTTCATAGAAAAAATTAAAATTACTCACAATTGCTTACTCATCATGGGTTATATAGTTAAATTATGCATCATTGGCATAAAATGGAACTGTGAAATTGCATGAAATTGCTGAAATGATTGTACTGTCCCATTCCATGAATGTTCATAGTTCCAGAAAAATTGCGAATGGCTCTTAATGTCTTTTAAAATAGTTTATGAAAAGAGACGTTAGAGAATTTCCTTTTCTATGTGGAAAATCATAGCCAATTTTTTGGATGATTATGATCAGTTACTGAAGTTTCTTTTAAAATTAGCCTCGTTCTCTCCATAAATAAATGATACAACTAACAAGGAAGGCTTAGTATCTTATAGTGCTTTATATTTTTAAAAATATTTATATAACATCATTTTAAAATGTCATTGATAAGTTGCTCTTATAACAGTGTCACTAGGGTAGAATAAATACAATCTCCGTTTAATATTGAGAAACTTGAAGCTTGGAGAAATTATTTTACCTAGGGTCAAAAATTCAGTTTGGGTCCATTCTGTTACTTCAAGTCATATATCTTCTATGTGTTCAAAGAACATAGAACCATCTATGTTACCTTTGTCTGAGAAATAATAATTAATCAGAGAAAGATACTAATAAATGGTTACCTTTGTAATTATGTAGAAAAGTGAATAGCTAGAAGGTACTTTGTATAGTTAAGGTACTTGAAAATTCATATATAGCATTCTCATTTAAAAATAATATAATTAGTGGTATATTTTATATGGTCGTTTCTAAGAGCACTGCTAATTTGTTATCATCCTTGCCATCTTTTTATTGTTCCTTTTTAAGGTTTTAGAAATTTATTTTAACATTGCTTTCCTGGAAGATACAAATATATGGTCAGCATGATACTGTATTTATTTTATGTAATATACTTTCAGAATCACATAATTGGTGTTGTCACTGTATGAGTTGTAGTGGTACAAAGCCTAGACTGTTTAGTAGAGAGTTAACAAAGCTAGTGCAAAATCAGACTTTTTTATTTTTGGCTGCCAGTTTTGGCTGGTAAGATGGCTATGTATAGGTTAGGACAAGAGTTGGTAATAGGTCTTTTCCACAACTCAACTCTGCTGTTGTAGTGGGAAAGCATCTGTAGGCAATACATAAAGGAATGGACCTAGCTGTGCTCCAATAAAACTTTATTTACAAAGACAAGCAGCAGCCATATTTGGCCTGTGGGCTCTAGTTTGCTGATCCAGGGATTAGAATATATAATGAAATAGAACTTCTCACCATAGTATTTCCCTATTATTTATCAGAAGCTTTGTTTACCTAAATTCTGTTTTAATTTAATGCTTTAATTCATAACCTTGATTCCCTTTAATTTCACCTTTTTATTCACATTTTTGTGTGCTCCTGAGCTTCTGTACCTTCAGCTACTTTTCTAGGCTAACATCATCACACAGCTTTCCAGCCTTGTTGTCAGGACACCCCAAATTAAACCAATCTAACATTTGCTGAGTTTCAGGAATGAGTGGTGGTAAGGAAATGGTGATGTTGGATATAAAGAAAAGATAGAATCCCATGGATGTAGGTGGCTTTGGAAGGCTTATTAAAAGAGGCAGAACTTGAGCTGACTCTTGAAGACTGAGGGAAATTAAATTAGAAAAAAGAGAAGAGTATTTCAATAAATAGTTGACAAGGGGAGGCTCACATGTTGCTTCCCTCTCCCTTTTCATCACCAGTTATACGGAATCCCTACTGGTCCTTTACATGATCATTTCCTGGAGCAAAGTGCTAACAGCGTGACTTATTTTCTTTGGGGATCCCATCTCTTTGGATTATCTCTTTTCCTTCCATGTGCTTATTAGTAAGATGAAGAGGGAATGCATGCAGACATGCTCTGGGAAGGTTTGCAACCTGTGGGCTCGACCAGCTCTGTTCCAGGCACTCTGGCAAATGGACTTCTCCCCAGCTGGTTGGTGTCTTTTTCCATAGTGCCCCTTCCAGTCTTTCCTGGCATCAGTGTGGTAGACAGGTATGACCCTGAGGGAAGGGAATAGGAAGCCACCCAACTTTCTTGGTTTATAGGCTACCTTTAAGATTAAAAGTATAAATAAAAGGAGTCCTCCATGGGGATGTGTGTTAGCCCATTTAGGGACATAACGTGGAATTTGGAATTAGGTTTATTAAAAAAGAGAGAGACACTGTGAATAAGTATTTATTTTCCTCTGTGCACATGTTTTCCTGTGGCCCTTGTAGGAGAAGGGTAGTTGTGGCAAGACAGGTAGAATCTTGCCATCTCTCAACCTTTTTTCTTTTGGTATGACCACATCTCAGTCACGCTGAAGAAAATAGATACAGCAGACCTAGCCGAGTGTATGGACAGGGAGACTGGGTGTGGAAGACAAAGCCCTGTATGGAGGGAGTGAAGCCCCTGCAGTGGGGTAGCTCCAGTGTGTATTCTGCCTTCTGCCAGTGTAGCTGCAGGCTTAGCAGGTGACAGCCTAGATTTAGCAGCAGGATTTGGAGTTACCAGGATCTGTGGAGAGCCAGGTAGTTTGTCTCAGTTGCCTCAGTCTGCATAAACAAGTTCTCTACAAAAAGGGCAACACTTCCTCATCTTAATTGCAAAAGTATTTGGTGCTGGGACTTCCCTGGTGGCGCGGTGGTTGGGAATCCGCCTGCCAATTCAGGGGACGCGGGTTCAGGCCCTGGTCCGGGAAGATCCCACATGCCGGGGAGCAGCTAAGCCCGTGTGCCACAACTACTGAGCCTGCGCTCTAGAGCCTGTGAGCCATAACTACTGAGCTTGTGCTCCGCAACAAGAGAAGCCCCCGCTCTCCACAACTAGAGAAAGCCCACGTGCAGCAATGAAGACCCAACGCAACGATAGATAGATAGATAGATAGATAGATAGATAGATAGATAGATAGATAGATGATAGATAGGTAGTATTTGGTGCTGGACCTCATTTCTGAGGCCAAAGTAAGATCATATTAAAATAAGTGAAGTTCCAGGACGCTGATTTTTAAGCCTCTGGATTTTTGCTGGAGTGTATAATATTTACTTTTTTTTACTTCAGAAGAAAGTAGGCACATCTCTAAGCCTTAAGTAACAGTTGTGAATATTACTGTTGGACCGCAGGGCTATGGGGAGGACATCAAGGAACATATGAGAGTGGGAGTGTTACTATAAAAGGAGTATGTTGTCATTGGAATTAAGGTGGGGAAATCTCAATGGAATCATTAAAACGCAAGGACAAAAATGAAAATAAAGACCTGTACTCAGAACACTCTGGCTCTAGGAATCTGGCTTGCTTGGAGGCAGAGGGAAAATTAGGCAATGAGTAATACTACAACATTTGATAGGTGAGCACAAAAGTACTAATTGGATTTTGTAAGGAGACCACTTGGGAGTGAAAAGGATCAGCTTTAAAAACAGACCATAATGGAATTAGAAAAGGAAATTTCTAAATTTAAAATATACCAGACTTTAGGCAGTTGAAAGAGGCCTTTGGGAAGACGTAGGGCCTAGAACTTCCACTCATGCAAAGCCTCCTTCATCTCTAGGCCTCCAGTGCAGGGCAGAGACTTACCATGAGGCTTTTCTCCTGATCCCACCACAGTCCCCAGGAAGCTAGACTGGGCCGTAGGAAAACTCCATTCTCATAGACCAGGTAGCCTCCTTTGTCTCTTTCCTCCTCACTGTTTCATTTCTAGGAAAACATTCTTAATTTTGAATGCTTTAAAAACCTACTCAAAAAGTCTTCAAGTACAGATTTTAAGATTGGGCTATGTAAATTTGCTAAATAAATCTATGAGTACAAAAACAGTGCATGAAGTTTTAGTATTTAATATTTACCATAGCCAATATTATCTGCATAGAAAAAAGTGTCAATCCAAATGAAAGAATTAACTTCAATTAGAAAATAACATGGTTTACTGAATTCTTCTCCCTTTTTCTTTAAAACCATGCAGGTAATATATGCTTTGAACACTAAAAATGATGAGCACGAATCTGCAGTTCAAGCCCTCAAAGATGCTCATGAAGAAGAAATCCAACAAATTCTTGCAGAAACAAGAGAAAAAATATTGCAGTATAAAAGCAGAGTATCAGAGGAGTTAGACCTTAAGAGGAAGATTCAAGTTTTAGAAGCATCATTAGAAGATCACATAAAAATGAAGCAGCAGGCTTTGACTGAATTTGAGGCTTATAAGCACAGAGTTGAGGACATGCAACTTTGTGCAGAAGCCCAGCATGTCCAACGCATAGTAACCATGTCTAGAGAGGTTGAAGAGATCAGAAGGAAATTTGAGGAAAGATTACGGAGTTTTGGACAAGTCCAAGTACAGTTTGAAAAAGACAAACGGTTGGCATTGGAAGATTTGCGAACTGCTCACAGACGGGAGATCCAAGAGCTGCTGAAGTCACAGCAGGATCACAGTGCCTCCGTTAGTAAAGGACAGGAGAAAGCGGAGGAGCTGCACAGAGTGGAGGTGGAGGCCTTAAACAAGACGCTGGAAGAGCTAAGGCTTGAGCGGAAAAAGCTAATTGAGGATTATGAAGGCAAGTTGCGTAAAGCTCAGTCCTTTTATGAACATGAGCTGGATACTTTGAAAAGGTCACAGCTTTTTACAGCAGAAAGCCTCCAGGCTAGCAAAGAAAAGGAGGCAGATCTTAGAAAAGAATTTCAGGGACAAGAAGCAATTTTACGAAAAACCATAGGAAAATTAAAGACAGAGTTACAGATGGTACAGGATGAAGCTGGAAGTCTTCATGACAAATGCCAGAAGCTTCAGATAGCACTTGTTACAGCAGAGAACAGTGTTCAGGTGAGTAAAGAATATTACATTCAACACATGGATTTTTTTCCCACTTTTCTCTTTTTCTTTTCGATTAGACCACTTTACCTTTTTTTTTTTTCCATTTTGCTTTTTTTCTACTTTTCTTTTGTGAGAAAATCAGTGAAAAGGTAATCTTTATTACCCTGTAGCTGTTATTTCCTACAACAGTTTCAGATATGAAAGGCCCAAAAAGATAAGCTTAAAACATTATTGATTGTTTATGAAAGGATTTTTAAATAACATGTTAATATTTTCCCAGTGATTTGGGAAGTTTAAAATATTGGTCTTTAATTATGTTTCTTTTCCTTTTCCTCCATTAATGATGGGGTCTTCACATCAGTTGATGTCCAGACACTGAACAAAAAATTAAGATTGCTTTATAAATAGGGGTATGGCACAAGTCTAAAAAAAAAAGCCAAAAAGTCTCTCTGGCAAGTCTTTGTTTCTTGGCATAGAAAATTTCATAGGTGTGTTTTTAATATCTGCACAGCATTTAAATATATTAGAAAGGGTCGAATAGCCTTTCATGATTGGGTCATATGACTTATGAAGATAAGTTATGTGTCACTGATACAGATTCATAACTAGGTATTGTTAAGTGTGACTTTTGAATAAGAGAAAGTTGCTGCTCATAGTTTAAATGAATTTTTTAGCTTAGCATCATTCTTGCATATTAATAATGGCTATTTGATTTTTCTTAGGTTCTTCAAAAACAGCTTGATGATGCCAAGGAGGGAGAAATGGCCTTATTAAGCAGGCACAAGGAAGTGGAAAGTGAGCTAGCAGCAGCCAGAGAACGTTTACAGCAGCAAGCTTCAGATCTTGTCCTTAAAGCTAGTATGTCTGACCACAGTTCTTGGTGTATTCCTCAGCTAAAACCAACACTTAAATGTTAATTCGAGACAGAATTAGCCTTTTCTTCTCATATTTTAAAATTATTTAGATTCTAAACATGTTAAAGGGTTCTGTTATCTTGTTAATCATAAGATAAGCAAATGATAACTTATTTTTAGGAATATATTTCTATAAAAAAATTTAAGAATTATAGGTTTTAGCACCAATAAGTCAGTCACTAAAAGAAAAACACTCTAAGAGGCTTTGTCCTTTAAAAACATGTCCTTTTAAAACATAAATATTTGAAAATACTTAAATTAGTGGAACTATATTTAAATTACAACAGCCTCATTTCATTTGGCTTATTAATGAGGATCATGTTACGTACTAAAGCTGGGTTGCCCGTCCTGACATGGCTGACATGCTCAGTTCGAAGCCCTCCCTAGAGGAGGGGGGTGGCCTGTATCGATCTGGAGTGACATTTCGCTGGGGTGTTTGGTGAGCCAGGGGAGGCCCTTGAATGAGTTCTGTGAGGATGTCATGTGATTGACTGGCTCATTGGTGAATCCCAGATTACCCTCCCCCTGAAGCAGAAGCTTTTCGACTTTAATGTGTATGAAAATCACCTGGACAGCTCGTGCGACCACAGACGCTAGGCCCCAGCCCCAGAGTTTCTGACGCAGTAGGGGTCTGGGGCGAGCTTCACTTGTGACCGGTGCTCCCAGGCGCTGCTGGTCCAGGGCGCTTTGAGAACCGCTGTCCTAACGCATATGCCTTCTGAGCATATTTTCTCATATTCACTTTCCATCTCTCTGTCTCTGTTCATACCACCCCCGCACACTTTTGTCTTTTTGCTGTTGTCATTTTAGGTTTTCATAGCCTTGCTGTCCTTCTCTGTCTCTTGCTCTGCCTCAGTTCTTTATCAGGTCTGTTGTCTACAACAAATTTAGTTTCAGCCAAACTGCCGCCTGCCGTCTTTCCTTGCTGCATACAGATTTCTTCCTCTTTATGTTAAAGTTTGAAAAAAAAGAGGTTAGAAAAGAATAAGTTACTCATTTTAGTGCCATCGTGCTACTCAGTGCAACTTCTGTTACTTTGCTTTACTCCCAGGACTTTTATATGTACCCTGAGGAGTTGTTTCTACCTCAACCTGTAGAGCTTGAAATCTTCAAAAATGATTGGAATGGTCCTAGGTGCAGGGAGCAACATCAGTGATGTGAAAATGGACTGCTTTCTAGTTTAAGTAATTCTACTTGGATAATAAGTATTCGCATGGTAAATATTTCTATGGCATACAGTGAGGAAACCAAAGAACTATTTGTACATGCAGACCATTTACTTTACTTCCATAGTAAGTACATTGTGTCATTAACTATAAACTGTTTTATACCACAATGTAACAGATTTTAAATTGGGGCTTTCTTTTGGGGGGGTAGGTCATATTGGAATGCTTCAAGCAACTCAAATGACCCAGGAGGTTACAATTAAAGATCTAGAATCAGAAAAATCAAGGGCCAATGAGAGATTATCTCAGCTTGAAGAAGAAAGAGCTTTTTTGCAAAGCAAAAC
This sequence comes from Neophocaena asiaeorientalis asiaeorientalis, assembly GCF_003031525.2. Lineage (NCBI taxonomy): Eukaryota > Metazoa > Chordata > Mammalia > Artiodactyla > Phocoenidae > Neophocaena > Neophocaena asiaeorientalis. The sequence goes on from NW_020174698.1 coordinate 15,595,367, forward strand.
CCAGAGTCTGAATGAAGAGCAGAAGCAGCAGATTTTGGAACTGGAGAAGGTAAAGAATGATGGAGAACTCCACCCCCCACCCCCCATGAAAGAAAAGAAAGAAAAGTTCAGTTTTCCTCTTTTTCAGATTTTATTTAGAGTGTTTACTTCTATATCATAGTAACAGTCTACGTCTTAACTCTAGGAATTTTTTGTTTTTATTTTGAGGAGAAAAGGTATTGATATAAAGCTGGGCTATCCCATATTGTGTATATGTTCAAAATATTGCTGATAACAATTTATAACGCAAGAACTTAGGACATTTCAACCTATTTCAAGCCAGAAGTTGAATGAACTCTTACTTCAGTGGGGTGTACATTACGGTTAATCGTATTTATTTTTCTGTTGATGAAACGTATTATTGTGTATACACCTAGGAAATGTCTGTTAAACTGAAAAGGATGACCAGAATCAAGCCCTGAAAATTCATATACCAACATACTTAATTTCTAAATGAAATAAATAAGACATATGATGTGTAGAGTAATTGCTGAATATTTATTCCAGTTTTTCACATATCTACAATACCAGGTGAGGGTTTGGGACACTCTTCCTCCTTCTCTCAGCAGCCAAGTGTATTGAAAAGTGTCTGTTCTCCTCGCCCTGGTTCGCCTCCCACTCACTCCTTACCTCGTGTGGGCTGGTTTCTCCTGCCACCACTCCACAGGCTCGACATTGGCCTCAGCCTCCAGTGACATCCTGGCTGCTGGACTGGGGGGATCTTGTCTTCCTGGGATACTGACTCCTCTGATTTACAGCATCTCTCTTTGGTTCTCTCACACTTTCCTCCTGTCTCCCAGGCCCTGCAGTCCCAGGCCCTGAGTCTGTGAGCTTCCCTCTTCTCTCTGTGGCCTTACCTTTTTTAAAAATTTTTTATTTTTTAATTAAATTTTTATCTAATTTTTTTAAAAACAGTTTTTATTGGGGTATAGTTGATTTACAGTGCTGTGTTAGTTTCAGGTGTACAACACAGTGAATCTGTTATACATATACATATATCAGTCTTTTTTAGAGTCTTTTCTGTGTCCTTACCTTTAATGTTCCTCTTGCATTCTCATCTCATTCCACAAGCTCATCCATTCCAGTAACATCCGCTGTCACGTGGTCAGTGATATCTCCCAAAGCCGTTCGTCTAGGCCAGATCTTTTCCCTGAACTTGAGTCCTGTGTATCTAACTCCCACTAGATAACTCCCACTGCAGACAAATATCTGTTTCTCACAGATGTGTCAAATCAACCTGCCTAGAACTTTCTCCCCTCAAAATACTATATTTCTTTTACTCCTTTTTTCAACCAGTAGCACTATAGTCTGTCTAGTTTGGTAAATCAGAAACCTGGGAGTCGTTCTTGATTACTGTTTCATTAACCCCCTTATTGGTTCCCAAGTCCTGTCAGCTCTGCACTCTCCCTGCCTTCCATCAGCTCACTAGCCTACTGCCAAGATGATTGTTTTTTTTAAAAATGTCAGTCACTGAAGACATTCTGCCTGTGGACAGCAGCTTTAGCCCATGCCCAAGAGTTCCTGCCCACCCTTCCTGATGGCCTCTCTCTTCCTCAGCACCCCTCCCCTTCTTTCTCCTTCCTGCTTCTCTGGTTGAGCCCTGACTGGTACAGTTTTATAGGTAAAAGCTATGATCTATGATGAGGGGGGCTTCGTGTCTGAGCTGTGAAACAAAAAGACCTGGGGGTGTTGTATTCAAGTATTCAAGTAGGGGCTCTGGTTTCTGGTGACCCCAAGTCAGGGAGAGCTAGCAGAGGGATTGGGATCCAGTTCTAGAACACTGCTCTGAGCCCTGAGCCCCCAGTACCCCCATCCCTGTAGGGGAGGCTTGAAGGGAAGAGCTGACACCCAGTCTGGCCCAGGCAAGAAAGAAGAAGCTGGGAGTTTCTGTTTCCTCTGTCTAAACCTTCTGGCTTTGAAAGGAAAGAAAGTCCAGTGCCTTACATTCAAGAATCTTCCCTAGGGCTTTTCCCCCTCATTGGGCCTTGGGAATAATGATAATCTCTTTATTATGTAAAATCATTGCTAACAACTATAAAATATTTACAGTAGGCTGGGTATATTGCTAAACATTTGGGGGCACATTATCTCATCTTCAGCAACCCTGTAAAATAGGTTCTTCCTTATTGTTCCCATCTCACAGATGGAGAAACTGAGGCTTATAGACGTTATGCATGCATGGTACCCCCAGTCACATGGCTAATAAGTGGCAGAGCTGGGACTTGAACCCAGGTCTGTGAGACTCCAAAACCCATGTTCTCCACCTCTGCAGTGTGCTGCCTCCTATGACGTGAGGACCTTTTATTTCCACCTGGGTAGTTCTAGGGACCTGCAGACTGAGCCAGGCAGGCAGGTGCTGTAGAGGCCAGACAGCAGGATCGCTCTGCCCATCCGGGAGGAATTAATGATCCAGATGAGGTGTGTCTGTCTTCCGAGAGTCTTACAGAGCATCCAGGTCGGGGGGATCTGCTCCAGCCCCTAAAGAGATTTAAAACATCTTTCAACCTCATTTTCTTGAACTTTTACTTTCTTGTCTTCCTCTTTTGTAACACCACATAAGTTGTTCAAAGAGTAGCCTTCATTCAGTACCTCCATTTCCTCCTTTCAGGCTAGCTTCCCCTCTCCTGCTCTGTTGTACTGGGTCCTAAGGCATCAGTGGGAACACAACCAGCACACCCAAAAACTGTACGCGTTTTCTCAGCAGCACTCACAGCTCTTGTCCGCCCCCTGCCCACCCTTTGTCTCTATGGCTCTCCTCCTTCCCAACGGCTCGTGCGCCTCCTTCACCGGCTCCCCTTCCTCCTCCTGCTCCCGAAATTCAGATACTTCCCAAAGTTCTTCCTGTCTTTGTTTCCTTTCTACTTCCTCCCCTTGACAAGTTGTCTTGGTTTGCTGGGGCTGCTATAACAAAATGCCACAGCCTGGGTGGCTTAAACAACAAACATTAAAAATGAGTAACTTGGGCTTCCCTGGTGGCGCAGTGGTTGAGAGTCTGCCTGCCGATGCAGGGGACGCGGGTTCGTGCCCCGGTCCAGGAAGATCCCACATGCCGCGGAACGGCTGGGCCCATGAGCCATGGCCACTGGGCCTGCGCGTCTGGAGCCTGTGCTCCGCAACAGGAGAGGCCACAAGTGAGAGGCCCGCATACCGCAAAAAAAAGTAAATAAAAATAAATAAGTAACTAAAAATTTAAAAAAAATTTTTTTTAGATGTCAGTTTCAGTGATTTCTCATTGCCATCAGAATAGAATCCAGAGGCCTTAGCATGAAAGACCCCTGGTCATCATTTGACCCTGCCTGCTTTGGAGCCTCATCCCTCTCCACTCCCAGCCTTGAATCCTGTGTTCTAGCCACACTGCTCAGCTTCATGGGTTTCCATCTCGCTAACTTCACCGCCTGGTAAACTGCTTCTCAGCTTTCAAAATGCTGGAAATGGTTATGAGTGCAGGCTTTTGACATCAGATCTAGGTTTGAAATTTTCTCATCTCTTGTTTCCTGGCGGGCTTGTGAGAATTAAATGAGAGAATGTGTCATCGTCAGCTCAGATGTTTTCTCTTCTGGAAAGCCCTCCCTGATCGATCAGTCTCACTCTGTCTCTCTCTCTCTCTCTCTCTTTCTTTGTCTCTCACACACATCACACTGTTTCCCACCCCATCCAGGTTAGGTTCCTTTCCTGTATACTCTCACAACATACGACGCATGCTCCTTTCAGAGAACTTAAAAAACTATACTGCCACACTCCTCTGACTTTTTTCATCATTAGACTGTTCATGCTTAAAAGGCATATAATTGGCACACAATAAAATTGTATTGAATAGAATCATTTGAGTGGGTAAATTGGTAAGCCATTTTGTGTACAACTTTGACATATAGGAAGCCTTTTTCTCTTAAGCCTGCAGATGTGCTGACTCGCACTTGGTTCTAACCTAATAATAATGTATTTTATCATTTGCTTTAAAATTACTCATTTTGCCTGTGCCACCCTGTCATTTTCTGAGAACACCCAATGGTGTATTCTCATGTACCATATCTAAATCCTGTAGCACTGAGTTCATCCAAGTTTATTTACTGGGTATTCAAAATACTAATAGCAGTAATGAGAAAAGCAGGTGCCAATTATTGCTCTTTATTTTTGTTCAATTTTAGAAAGTAAATGAGGCAAAGAAAACTCAGCAAGAATATTATGAGATGGAGCTAAACAACCTGCAAAATAGACTGGAAGGAGAGGTGGCCCAGTTAAATGAGGCCCATTCTAAGACTTTGGAAGAATTAGCTTGGAAGCACCATATGGCAATTGAGGTTGTCCACAGTAATGCGATTAGGGATAAGAAAAAACTGCAAATGGTGAGTAAAAATTCAGCTTAGCATTGCATTGTAAATTGGTGGGCTTTCCATAACGATCTAGCTGCTGTCTTGTAATCACTCTGTAAATCTCGGTTCAAAGAGTAACATACATAAAAGTTTTTATAGGGGATGTAGTTTATTAAATTGACATGAGGCACTTCTACTTGGTGTAAGCCGTAATAGAAACACTCCCTTGATCTTGAGACAGCAACATTGGTGTCCTCCTCAGGAAGCCTCACTAGTTGAAGCACTTATTCTCCTGTAGACAGTTTCCTTCCCTGGGAAAATGATCTGTTTTGTTTTGGTTTTGCCCTCAAATAAGTAATCAGCTCGCTAATAGTAATACATGGCAGACGGCAATTATATAGTAGAGAAAGCAAGGTATCTGACAGATTGGGGCCTTACACTGAGCTCTTTGCTGACTAGCTGCTTATTCTTGGGTCCCAAAAGCTATGCCTGAGGCTGTCTGCATTTGACAGATGAAGATAAGATCCATCTTGTGATATCCCTGTGAAGGTTAAGTGAGGCAAAATATAAAAACCCAGACATGTCTGAGTATATAGTGATAAATAAGTGTTAGTATTTCTTACTGTGTGTGCCAGACACTGCCGTGATGTTTTACGTTTATTTTTTCATTTAATCCTTGTAACACTGCTTTTGGTTTCATTGCTGTACCCATTTTACTGAAGAGGAGGTGGAGGCACAGAGGGGTTAAATACTTGCTCAAGCGCATGCAACTAGTAAGAATCAGTCAGACCTTGAATTCAGGTCTCAGGTATCAAACCCTGAGGCATTTAGCCACCACATTGTGTAGGCATGTATTAATGATGGTTGTTCTGTGTTTATATAATAGCACTTGACAGTTTACTGAAAGCTTTCTTGTATATTCCTTATTGTTTGTGTCTTGGAGATTAATGACATTTTTATTCTATGGGTGGTGAAATAGGTTTAATAAACCTAAATGATTTACTCAGAGCCACAAACCTAGTAAATAGAAGAGGTAGCATGTGAATTGAGATCTTCTGCCTCTATATTTCTTCCTTTTCTGACAACCAGTTGGAAAAAATAACACCTGAAGTTAATTAAAAATTCAAAATAAAACTTCCGTTTAGAATATGTCTATCTAAACATACTGTTGTATGTTTATATGACTAAAGACAAAACTTGATGATATGTTATTTCTCAAAGTTGTGGTTGTCCTTTTTTCTGTGCCAGCTCACTATTCCAGAACCAATCAGTACAGCTTTAATTGATTAGTTAATTAATTAAGCGTGTGCATGCTTACCGACTCTGGGTATATGTATCAAGTGTTCGAGGTTTTATAGTAAAGGATTTAGCAGTAACTGTGGCTTCAGTAATCTTTCCCGTAGCTATTTTTTGTTATTCTTTTTCATTTCTACATTCTCTTTTCACCTTAACCTCCTCCTCTCTTACTGGAGTATTTAAATTGCAGGTGCCTTTTGCCTGTCTTTATTCCTCTGTATTAAGTTCTAAGTGCTAGAATCAAGGCATCTTTCATCAATATAATTTTTACCTCATTACTCCTCTTCTAATCATCCCTTCACCCATTAAATTTCAATTTCTGAGCTACCTGAAAATCTACTTTCATCCATTTGCATTTCTTACAAACTTTCATTAAAGCATGGTTGCCCTAAGGCAGATGACATGAATTTCCTGTATGTGAACATAGTCAAAACCTCTTAGGATAGCCTCATCTTTATCCTTTTCTCAGAATAACTTATCACTTGCTGCTTCACTCCTTTCTTGCCCAGCTAGTTCATGTCTGAGCCTAAGCCAAAACCAACCTCCTTCCAAATAGTCTTTCTCCTATGTCAAATTATCTTTTAAAGAACATTTAGCTAAAAGTGACTTCACCATTCCTTATTACTTAGCTACCAAAAAGGATGTGAATATACAGAGAATCATGCAGAAAAGAGATAACATAGCAGGCCTGAAACTGCCATCCTTAGAAGACATGGTGCAAGGTTGGCCCTTGGCTGGTGTCTAGAACTTGAATTTCAGGAGGGTTCCCACCATTCCCTGATAAGAATGGCTCCCTGTGCCTAAACTGTTTATGCAAACAATATGGTTTATCCTGAACATGTACTTTTCTTCCTGGAGTCTCAAATTTTGGAACCTGCTAAACTGGCCAGGCCCCAGTAAGAAACCTGGCACTAAGTCCCTCATGAGCTCTCTTCCCCCCCACCCCCCGGAGTATGTTGTTTATTTGGGAAATGAAATTAATCATCATGAAAGTAGATACCTAACCACTTGGCTGAACTGACAAAGTTCTGTACCATTTTTATAGACACAAAGGCAATTTTACAAATCCATCCTAAGTGTAAGGGTATCATTTAGGGTTAAGGTAAATTTATAAAATAATAATTATAATAATGTATTTTTTATATTTCTCATGTTTAGTTATTTACCAATATCTGATTCTATGAAAGTTTTTTTTTTCTTTTTAATTTTTATTGGAGTATAGTTACTTTAGAGTGTTGTGTTAGTTCCCTCATGAGCTTTCCTAGTGGACATTTCACATGTGTTGTCCCAGCTTGCGGGAGAGTTCTGTGTGAGAGGACTCTTAGAAGCTGGAGGCTGGCTTCCTGCAGACTTTGCCCCATGTGCCTTTTCTCTTTGCTGGTTGTGCTTTGTATCCTGTTGCCGTAATACAAATAGCTGTGAGTACAACTAAATGCTGAGTGCTGTGAGACATCCCAGCAAATCATCAAACCTGGGGTTTGTCTTGGGGACACCCAACATAGAACCCTATTTATTACTGTTCTCACCTTACACTGTAGAAATACTGCACACCTGTAACATACCTTGTTCTTTGCTACCTCCATGGTTTTTGCACATGCTTTTTCTTCTGCCTAGAATGTTATATCTCCCTCTTGCTTCACCACCTTTTCTTACTGGTACACCCTAAACTATGCTTAGGAATTGCTTTCTCTGTGGAAGTTTCACAACAAGCCAGCACTTATCAGTTCCCTATTCATATACTCCAGTACTCCCCATTACATCTAATTTTAATCACATATTCTTTAATGAGCCTTTTAAGGGCAGAGACCATGTCTTTTTGCCTTTGTATCCCAAGTAGTAAGTAGCATGTCTGGCAAATAGTAGGTGTTCTTCAGTAAGTATCAATTTTAGTAGTATTGCTCTTTAGATACCTTAATTTCTTACTTGTTAATCATTGACCACATTCCAGTGCTAGACCACTGAGTTCCAAAAGTGTTACTAAATTTTGTATTTTTATGTAAATATAAAAGAATTATGAACCCAAGAGATAGTTAGAATTTTTTCTCATCTCACCAAATTATCATTTATATCACACATTTCTTTTTTTTGACTTCAGGTTGATCTAGACTAGTCAGATATTCTTACCATTTAAACAATGACTTAACCACTGCATCATAAGTGATTCAGAATGATAGAGTCTAAGCCCCTAGGATTAACTAGATTCACCGTTAACTCTGATATTAATAATTAAGTATAAGACTAACTTGAAGAGCAAGGCATCAAAATATAAAACAGAGCAGTCTTTTTCTTGGAGTCTTCGAAGTATACAATATTTGCAATTTTGTTAATTTCTAAAAAATTTCTTTTTCTAAGGAATTGGAGGCACAACATAAAAAGGAAAAGCTAAACCTGGAAGACGATAAAAATCAGCTTCAACAAGAGCTAGAAAACCTGAAGGAAGAACTGGAAGACAAGCTGAATTCAGCCAATCAACAGGCAAGAATTCTTTAGGCCAATCAATCACCTATGTTATATCTCACTGATAGTACCTTATTTGGTAACATTGTATAAGTAGATGAGCCTCAATGAAGGTAACATATCTGGAGTAACTTTCTTTAATACTGAAATTTTCATAGTGACATTGATTATATCTCACCAGGTAAAAATTTACTACAAAAAATGTTGGACCAAGATGCTTTTGTGGGGAAAAGCAAAACAAGGGAGAATATCCCGTTACAGGAAAGAAAACAAAAGAGTTTTTTCTACCCTTTTGCAAAACATTGACCTTGTATTCTCTGCCCTGGATCTTTAGGTAGTGACATCTAAAATAATTTTTAAATTCTATATGAAAATAGTATTGTTTAGCTTGGAAAAGAAAAGAGTAAGAATAGAATAGAATAAAATGTTATAAATCAAAAAGTTGTGAATAGAAGAAATGTAAAGACAGTTGAAAAGCTATAATATTGCTTGTTCCATCCCTTGCTGTCCTGTGTCCTGGTTCATCTGCGTCCTAGAACAGCCCCCCTACTGTCCTCTTTTCCTTCCTTTCCAGCTCATCCTTCATGGGGCTCGTAGACTGGTCTTCCTAAAACAAGTTCTTGTCTTGATGTGTCTCATCTTGTCAGCTGTTCCTACCTCACTAGCCTCATCATTCCCAACAGTCTTTAAGTCCTGCTTTCTCATCAGTCTGCTTCTGCTCACAGAAACCACACCAAAACACATGAGTGCCCCTGGGCAGGCTAATGATTTGCACTCAGTATTTTTTAATTATCTTTAAACATTTATCCAGAGAAGGTACCAAGCACGACATTTGGATATAAAAGAGAATTAATGTCGTTACTGGTATTAGCTCAGTCTCTCTTCGACTGTCCAAGATCATCCACTGCATACCTCTCTCGCGGTCTGTGATCCTTGTGGTTATGGTGTCCTGCTGTCATTAGAAGGTGGTTTAGTGACCATCTGTGTTTCTCATGCATGTGCCCTGGAGTTCTACTCTCAATTCCAAGTGGTTTCAGCATTCCTCCAACCTACATATTGTAATCTCACTGAGAAGAGTTCTAATTAATATGTAATTGATTTTGCTTCTAGATGCATTCTCAATTATGTTTTAGCGCCTTGGTAATATTTTGGTGCTGCTTTAGAGTGGCTCCCAAGCATCTGCCTGACTCATCCCTCTGTATGTATCTGCCTTCCCTTCACACTGGGACATTTTCTTTCTTGTCCTACCTTGCTGGCTAGGATCTCCAGAGACAGTAAGCATTGTTTTGTTTCTTGCTCTTAAAGTGAAGGGTGTCAACATTTCACAGTTAATTATGATGCTTCTCTGAAGCTTTATTTTGTAAATGCTCTTTATCAGGTTTAGAAAATTCTCTTGTAATTCTAGTTTCCTAATTCAAAAAAAAATTACAAATGGATGTTGATCTTTCTGCATCTATTGGGAACATACTCATTTTTCTTTAACTTAATGTGGTACCTTACATTAATCAATTTTATAATTTTAAATCAACTTTGGAGTTCTAGAATAAGTCCTAGTTAGTCATGACAGATTATATATATCTTTTTTATATAATACTAGCTTCAGTTTTGTAATATTGATTTTAGGATTTTTAAGTCTAGGCTTAAATAAGATGGCTTCGTTCTTTTCCTTCTTTATACCATCCTTTTCTGGTTTTGGAATCAAGGTTATATCAAGCCTCATAAAATGAAGTGGGATTTATATCCTTTTCTGTTCTCTGGAAAAGCTGTGTGAGATTGAACTGCTTTTGTAACCTTAATTGCATTGTGGTTCATGTGAAAACAATTTTTGAAACTTGTTAAGGCCTAGCATTGTGACCTCACACATAAAAGAAGTTTAATGTTCTGAGTGCATCCACTCGTTTAATGCAATGTAGTCTGTATTCCGGTTCATTAAATCAAGATTTTAAGCTATTTTCTTCAAATATTCTGTATTCTTTTCAATTTTTATCTTCTTGATCTATGAGTTTCTAAACACTGATACTATGATGGTGTATTTGCTTATTTCTTCTTACATTCTATCAGTTTTTGCTTTGTATATTTAGAGGCTTTGTTATATGCATACAAATATAAAATTGTTTTGGCAACTTAACGAATCATACTTTTTGGCTTAGTCTGTGTTATTTGATATTGTATAAGCTGTCTGGTATATCTTTTTTCATCCACTGACTGTTTTTCTGCATCCTATGTTTACGTGTGCCTCTTGCCCAACACATAGAGCTGCATTTTAAAAAATAACTAGTCAGAAGTTTTGCCTTTTAAATAAAAATTTTATTCCACTTACATTTATTGGATGGAAAATAGACACATCTGTGGAAAGACAGGAGGAAAGAATTAGGGGGATAGTTCATAAAAACGGAAAGTGATTGTTTTAGAAAAAAATTAAGGAATGTACTATCTTCATAAGTTGGTAGATCTTGATACCCTTCCAAGTGAAATAGCCTCAAAATGTAAGTAGTTCAACTGTGGATCTAGATGATAAATTCATGAATGCCAGAATCATAATAGTATATTAAGGGAAGCTAGTGAGTTTAAAATCTCAGGTGGAGGATAACCCTGTTATCCTATGAAATGTTATTTTGGGATCACCTTTGAAGACAAAATAGTAGGCTGAATCATCAATAATTCTGACCATTATGGTCTTTTAAAGTGTTCTTATAACATTTAAGTTGTAGATTTTCTTCTGGAAATAAGCTTTTTAAGTGGATATATATATTTTCAATATTTTGTTAAAATGAAAAGCATTTGGATTTGTTTATTATAAGATGTTCTGTCACAGTTGTTATGCTGCCTGACACGTGGTAGGAGATCAGTAAATATTTGACATCAATTGTAGTAATATTTTTTGGATCTGTCTTCTAAGGTAAAAGAAATAAAATCAAAAATAAACAAATGGGACCTAATTAAATGTAAAAGCTTTTGCACAGCAAAGGAAACCATCGACAAAAGAAAAAACCTACTGAATGAGAGAAAATGTTTGCAAAAGATATGACCAATAAGGGGTTAATATCCAAAATATATAATCGGCTTATACAACTCAATATTGAAAAATAACCCAATCAAAAAATGAGCAGAAGACGTAAGTAGTCATCCATATGTATACTTTGGAAAAATGTCTAACAGGCATATGAAAAGATGTGCAACATCACTAATTATTAGACAATGCAAATCAAAAACAACAATGCCATATCACCTCTTACCTGTCAGAATGGCTACTATCAAAAAGTCTACAAATAACAAATGTGGAGAAGAGGGATGTGGAGAAAATGGAACCCTCCTACACTGTTGGTGGGTATGTAAATTGGTGCAGCCAAGATGGAAAACAGTATGGAGGTTCATCAAAAGACTAAAAATAGAACTACCATGATTCAGCAATTCCACTCCTGGGTACATATCCAAAGAGAACAAAAACATTAATTCAAAAAGATACATGCACCCCTCTGTTCATAGCAGCATTATTTACAATAGCCAAGATATGGAAGCAGCCTGCGTGCCCATCAGCAGATGAATGGATAAAGAAGATGTGGTATATATTGGATTGGCCAAAAGGTTCATTCAGTTTTTTCCACAAGATGGCTCTAGTAGCCCTTAGGTGTATTTAACTTCATTTGAAACAATTTTGTTAGATTGTATGTGACAGCTGTCATACCAATGTGCATTTAAAAAAAGACCAAAATTGGCTAATTTTTGTATAGCCCTCTTAATATTGAAGATGGAAGAAAAAACAACATATTCAGCATATTACACTTTATTATTTCAAGAAAGGTAAAAACGCAACCGAAACACAAAATAAGATTTGTGGGACTTCCCTGGTGGTGCAGTGGTTAAGAATCTGCCTGCCAGTGCAGGGGACAAGGCGGGGTCAATCCCTGGTCCAGGATGATCCCACATGCTGTGGAGCAACTAAGCCTGTGCAGCACAACTACTGAGCCTGCGCTCTAGAGCCTGCGGGACGCAACTGCTGAGCCCATGCGCCACAACTGCTGAAGCCTGTGCACCTAGGGACCATGCTTCGCAACAAGAGAAGCCACTGCAATGAGAAGCTTGTGCACCACAATGAAGAGTAATTCCCCACTCACCGCAACTAGAGAAAGCCTGCACGCAGCAATGAAGACCCAGTGCAGCCAAAAAAAGAAAAAAAAGAAAAAAGATTTGTATAGTGTATGGAGAAGGTGCTGTGACTGATCGAACATGTCAGAAGTGGTTTGTGAAGTTTCGTGCTGGAGATTTCTCGCTGGATGATGCTCCACGGTTGGGTAGACCAGTTGAAGTTGATAGCGATCAAATTGAGACATTAACTGAGAACAATCTACGTTATACCACGCGGGAGATAGCCCACATACTCAAAATATCCAAATCAAGTGTTGAAAATCATCTGCACCAGCTTGGTTATGTTCATTACTTTGACATTTGGGTTCCACATAAGTTAAGCAAAAAAAAACCTTGACCATATTTCCGCATGCTATTCTCTACTCAAACGTAATGAAAATGTTCCATTTTTAAAACAAATTGTGACAGGCGATGAAAAGTGGATACTGTACAATAATGTGGAACGGAAGAGATCATGAGGCAAGCGAAATGAACCACCACCAACCACGCCAAAGGCCAGTCTTCATCCAAAGAAGGTGATGTTGTGTATATGGTGGGATTGGAAGGGAGTCCTATATTATGAGCCCCGTCCGGAAAACCAAACAATTAATTCCAACAAGTACTGCTCCCAGTTAGACCAACTGAATGCAGCACTCGACGAAAAGCATCCAGAATTAGCCAACAGAAAACACATAATCTTCCATCAGGGTAACACAAGACCACGTGTTTGTTTAATGACCAGGCAAAAACTGTAACAGCTTGGCTGGGAAGTTCTGATTCATCCACTGTGTTCACCAGACATTGTAACCCGTCCGGAAAACCAAACAATTAATTCCAACAAGTACTGCCCCCAATTAGACCAACTGAATGCAGCACTCGACAAAAAGCATCCAGAATTAGCCAACAGAAAACACATAATCTTCCATCAGGGTAACACAAGACCACGTGTTTGTTTAATGACCAGGCAAAAACTGTAACAGCTTGGCTGGGAAGTTCTGATTCATCCACTGTGTTCACCAGACATTGTACCTTTGGATTTCCATTCATTTTGGTCTTTACAAAATTCTCTTAATGGAAAAAATTTCAGTTCCTTGGAAGACTGTAAAAGGCACCTGGAACAGTTCTTTGCTCAAAAAGGCAAAAAGGTTCGGGAAGATGAAATTATGAAGTTGCCTGAAAAATGGCAGAAGGTAGTGGAACAAAAGGGTGAATACATTGTTCAATAAAGTTCTTGGTGAAAATGAAAACTGTGTCTTTTATTTTTACTTAAAAGCTGAAGCCACTTTTTGGCCAACCCAATATGTATATAATGGAATGTTACTCAGCCATAAAAAAGGATGAAATTTTGCCATTTGCAACAAGGAATGTGTCTTTTATTTTTACTTAAAAGCTGAAGGCACTTTTTGGCCAACCCAATATGTATATGATGGAATGTTACTCAGCCATAAAAAAGGATGAAAATTTGCCAGAGTTTGCAACAAGGGATGGACACAGAGAGTATTGTGCTTAGTGAGGTAAGTCAGATAGAGAAAGACAAATACTCTTTATGTTAATGCTTATATGTGAAATCTAAAAAAGGAAAACAAATGTATATAAGAAGACAGAAACAGACTCACAGATACAGAGAACAAACTAGTGGTTACCAATAGGGACGGGGAGTGGGGAGGGGTTAGATGGGGTATGGGATTAAGAGGTACACTCTACTATGTATAAAATAAGCTACAAGGATATATTGTACAGCATGGAGAAATATAGCCATTATTTTGTAATAACTTTAAAATGGAGTACGATCTATAAAAATATTGAATCACTATGCTGTGTACCTGAAACTAATATAATATTGGAAATCAACTATATGTCAATAAAATACAAAAATAAGAAAAATTTTTAATAAAATAAAATAAAATATATAGGGCTTGATATGGTGAGTGGTAGAAAGTGACTCGGGTATCTAGCTTAGGTATTTGGACAGATAATAATGCCACTATCGGAAGATAGGAATCTGTACTTCCTGTAGAGGAAAAATACATTGGATGGCAAGACATCGAGTCGTTTGGCTATGCTGACTTTGCGGTGATTGTGAGACATCGAGGCTGGAACTAAGTGGAGTGTGCAGGCTTGGAGCTAAAGATCGGGCAGTCCTGGAAGCCATTTAAGTAGAAGAAGAGCTTACCCAAGGGTAGCTAATGAGAAGATTGCTGGTAACAAGAAGTGCACCAATATTGAATTAACAGAGCCGGGAAAAGCGATTGAAAAGGAGAAATCAAAAGCATGAGAACAAGGATTAATGGATATCAGAAAAGCATGAAAGCAGACACTTGCAAGAGGGTGGAAGTGTCAGTGTCAGACAGTGATTAGGATCAGACTGTGAGGCCTGAAAATGTTATGCAATCAAGAGTTCTCTGAGGACTTACCTGTAATGTCAGTAGAATAGTAGGATAGAGGCCAGAGTTAATAGGTTTAATCTGAATCATAGTGGATGACAATGCTTTTTTAAGACTGTATGTAAATGGAAGAGAAGAGGAGAATGAAGTTAGATTCTTTCTTCAACCTTGTACCAAAAAAGTTCCAGGTGGGCTAAGCATTGAAATGTAATATTAAATCATGAATATAAATATAAATAAAACTCAAGTGACAGAAATACAAGGACAAAGAAGGCTTTTTGAAATATGATGGCAGTGTCATGAATTAAAAACACAGAATATTTGTACAGATATCAAAACACACCATAAGCAAAATTATGAGAGGAGAAGCTGGGAGGGGTGGAATAGGTGATTGGCAAATGTATGAGTATTGATCGGTACCTAATATTTGTATGTTGCTTTCTAGTTAAAGAACCTTTTTCCATATATCCTTGAACTTAATTATCATAGTAACTCCGTGAGGTAGGTATTTTTACTGCTGTTTTATACCGGCAGACCCAGAACTTGAAACTAGATTTTCTCGTAAATTCAGTCCCCTTTAACTCTGTTAACAGTCACTTTTCTTCCATTCATTCATTTACTGCTGCAGAACACATTCTGCAAGCCAGATCAACACAAAAAGTAGAGAAGATACAAGTAATCTATGTAGACTAGGGAAATGTGACATAAATACAGTGACAGAGAAAATTTTACAGCATTGTAAATGAATATTATTTACAAATATGCTAGTTAATTTTCAAATTTAAGGAAAACTGATGTCTGCCTATGAGAATTTAAATTTCTAAAATGACTCAAAGTAGTTGAACAACCTGGCCAAACCAATTATAGCCATGAAAGAAACTAAATAGTCCAACATGTATTTAGAGAGGCACTAGACCCAGAGGATTTTAATGGATGAATGATACTAAATTTTCAAAAAACAAGTAAATCTTAGCTATGAAAATATTTCAGAGCCCAGAAAAAAATGGAAGCTCCCAGCTCATTTTATGAGGTTGGCATCCCTTTAAAGATACTAACAAGATAAAATGCTACCATCCCTGGAATTGTTCAGCATGTGCATATATCTGCATGGAAAGGAGACAGGAAGTTGGGGGCAGGGGATTTCGGGTCAGAGAGGGGATTAAAGAAGGATTTTCAGTTTTCTTTGTGATGTCTGTATTTACAGTGAGAAATACTCAGGTATTATTTTTTAATTACCAGTTGTCATTTCTGTAGAGTTTTGATAAGCTCGGCTGTTTTATAAAAATGAGATTTTTACTTTGTAATATTTTCTTAGATAATTGAAAGTATTTCATTTACTGATTTTATAATAGCTCTCATTACTTGAGGTCTGCTTAATCAACAAATTGTCTATTAGCTCCTAATTTCAAGAGTGTGTGAATTCAACTCTTAACAATTTCAAGACACACATTTTTTATGGAAACATAGAGATCACAACATATCCTAATTTAAGCTACATTTACCAGCTTATCAATATTGACCTAAATCTGTCACTTTTATAAATAGATGGAGAACAGGGCTCAAATGAAATATAAGTGATTCAATTTTAAAGAGCAGTTTTAAAAATATTTTTATCTAAAAGATCCTTTTGTCTCAATCTTGGGTATGATCTTTATCTTCAATTCTTTTTTATAGGTATTTGATTATATGATAGAACCAGGAATTCACAGGAGCTTGAGGTATCCATGTATTTACATGGTTGCCATGACAAAGGGAAATCATAAATATAGAGGTCTTTTCAAAAAACAACAAATGAAGACTATCATGGTTGAGTGCTTCTTCCAAATTCATCAAGAAAGATCCATCAGTAAAATTACATCTAAAGAAAAGACTTTAAGAAAACAAACGTGACTGTTTGCTAGTCGATTACACTGAGGTGTATTAAAAGTACTGTATTTACCTGCAGATTGGCCACCTCCAAGAAATGGTAAGCAAAAGTGAACAAGGTCTTGGCTCTGCAGAAGGACTCATTGCTAGTCTTCAGGACTCCCAGGAAAGACTTCAAAATGAGCTGGACTTGACTAAAGGCAGGCTGAAGGAGACCGAGGATGCTCTATTAAATGCTGAGGTAATGTCATTATCCTGTTATAATCTAAATATCAGCGAGGTAAAAATATAATTTACTTTGCTTAAAGTTTATTACAAACATCACATTTATATATAATTATTATTATTAGTTTTCTAGGACTGCCATAACAAAGTACTACAAACAACAGAAATTGGCTTAAAACAGAAGTTTATTCTCTCAGAGTTCTGAAGATTGAAAGTTCAAAATCAAGGTGTTATCAGGGCCATTCTCCCTTTTAAACCTCTAAGGGAGGATCCTTCCTTGTCTTTTCCAGCTCCTGGTAGCCCCAGGCATTCCTTGGCTTGTGGCAGCACAACTTCAATCTTCTGTCTGTCTTTGCATGGCATTTTTCCTGTGTCCTCACATCTTCTTGTAAGGACACCAGTCATACTGGATTACGGGCTTACCCTATTTCAGCGTGGCCCCATCTTACCTAAGTACATCTTCACTGACCCTGTTTCCAAATAGCATCACGTTCTGAGGAACTGGGGTGTTAGGACTTCTACATATCTTTTTGGAAACACAGTTCAATCCATTTACAGTTAGTACGCACAGTTCTTTTACTGGTAAGAGTTGAACTCCCATGTATAGCAACTCAGTGGTTCTCTGTGACCTACAGATTTTGGAAAAGATTTGTCTTTCCTCTTCAGGGTCATGAAGAAGAGCAGATATTTAGACTGCATTAGAAGGTAGAGAAATGAACCATACATCTAGGGGGACAGTAGCTAGAGATTTATCATTTTTTCTTTCAGAGAGATGGTTTAAGGTGTGGGCTCTGAAGTAGGATTGGTTGGGTGTGAATTCTGCATCTATCACTTAGTGTGTAACTTTGGGCAAGTTACTTTTTCTCAGTCTTAATTTCTTCATCCACACAATGCAGGAGAGGCGGGGGATGATGATAATGCACGTCACACTGCTGTTGTCATAACTGACCGAGGTAAACCATTACAGCACACTGCTTAGCAAGATAGTAAGCACTCAGTACATGTTGCCTTCAAATTTTATTTTTTTCGCTTAGAATTGGATTCAGTTTCATTTCTTTAAGTTCCTTGCTCATATTTACATTGTTCTTCTATCAAATAGTAGAACATAATAAAAAACTTAAGCAAAACCGTATCAACTGTTCATTTTCTGTTCTGCTGGACAAATTTAATTGAGAAAATATAAGGTGCTGCATCACAGTTTACCATAACTTTGAGTAAGCTTCTTAAGAGCAAGTGTTTTCTTCTTTTCCTACCCCAATAATGTCTAATAAAGTGCTTTGCATTCAGTAAAAGTAATACTCTTCGAGAAATTCTACTCCATTCAACACTGTCTTTGGTGGAAAACATAATTCTTAGAGGCAGAGTACTTAGTGAAAATGACAGTTGGCTAAGATGGCTGAATTCAGGTTTCAGTACTTACTGCTTACTAGCCAGGTCAACAATGACAGCCCTGACTTGCTACTTTCCCATCAATCTGCATATGCCCCTGGCAAGTGGGTGATCCAGAAAGGGTCATTGTGTTAACAGAAGGATGGACCATCATCTCTTCCTTTTCCATTGTACCCTAAGAGCAGCTACACTGCTGGCAGGGATCGATGGTTGCCAGTGTTGTCCGAACAGGTCATATCCAGCCCCAAGCTCCAGAAAACCACTTGATTTATGCTACTCTACAGAGACTTCATATATATCATAATAACACTAAACCCATGGACCACTGGTTTGAAGTTACAGGATGAAAATAGAAGCCTAAATTTCTCATGATTATTTTAATCACGTCAGTGAGATACAACGATAATGCTTAAGCTTTGTAGATAGCATACTTTTGACATGAATGGGAATGAATTTTAACAGCGTATCTGCCTACGTAATGTGTGTACAGGTGAAGATAATTGAATTCTTTGATACCTATGATATGGAAAATTTAGTTAAGATTATTCATTTAATGCTGACTTTAAACTATTAAAATAATTTGCAAACTTATAAGCCTTAATAAAATATAGTTTGCACAAGGACATTTAAAATATTAAATGGGTACCATGATTTTATTGTCAGAAAATCTCAAGTAATTGTCATAGATAGCACTATCAATTATTGTGCTGTAGAATTTAAAAGTTATAATGCAAGCACTCCGTTATTTGAAATAAGCAACAGTGACTTTGCTTTTGAAGACTAGTCTTCATTGAAAAGTTTTTATTCTTCAGAGTGAGCTAGAACAAGAAAGGCAACAGCATGAAGAAACACTTGCTGCCATGAAAGAAGAGGAGAAACTGAGAGTGGACAAAATGGCCCATGACTTAGAGATAAAATGGACTGAAAACCTTAGGTACATTCTTTACTCAGTAATGTAATCTTATCTATACAGACGTGCAGAAAATGGTTTTCTGTCATATGGCTTATATTGTCTCACTGTTGAAGCTGTAGTAGCAGCATTTTTAATGAATTTTTCCCATGATTAATTGCAGAGAAATTGGAATTCTCTTTTTCTGCTTAAGTATAGATTACTTTTTATTTCATTTCCTGGACTATAACATAGGAAGAGTACTCACCTGAAGTCAGAGGACTTATTGCTCTAATACCTATTCTGCTGTTAAAAATTTGATAAATAAATGATCTTAGATAAGTTACCAATTTACTTTATGGTCCTTAACTATGAAATAATCACCTCTTATTCTGAGTTGGCTTTTGAGGAGGATTAATTAAATGCTTAGAAAACCTGCAAGCACCTATACTGCAGTTATTGAGAGGAATAATTCTCTTCACAAATTAAGTGCATTTGTTCTATTTTAGACAAGAGTGTTCTAAGCTTCGCGAAGAGTTAAGGCTTCAACACGAAGAGGATAAAAAGTCAGCGATGTCTCAACTTTTGCAGTTGAAAGAGCGAGAGAAAAATGCAGCCAGGGATTCATGGCAGAAAAAAGTAGAAGATCTCTTAAACCAGGTAATTAATAGTCTGTAGATTATGGAGGTTCATTTTCTTTGACATTCTCTAGCTACAGAAATATAAAACATTGTATGTTATTAATTCACTGTATTTTGTTATTTTTCATAAGGCAAACTTAAAATTTTTTAAATGTATAAAATCAAGGAGACATAAACTTATGAAACCGTGTGCTAAATAATTGTGTTACATCTGCAGTCCTAAATACTGAGAAGCACTTACAGTTTTTTGGTTTAATATTTGAAATGAATGCATTAAAGATTTTAAATGGAAAACTTTCATTATTTGAGAGTATAACATCTTTTTCCAAGCCATTAGATACCATTTGGGCAGTGGAAGGTAAAATTTATTAGATGTTATTCTGATTTCCTAAAACCACTTACCAGAAGTGAGTAATTTACTTTCTCACCAACAGGAAGTTGCCTCTTATGCTTCAAAATGACATAAACGAAAGGTGGTTTTCTAAATCTATCTTCTTATGTCAGGCTTGTTACTTCCAGAACATTTATAACTGTAATTAAAAGAATTTGCACATTTTCACTCATTTACACAACTTCTAAATTTATGAATTCTTAACAGTCTCCTGCAAAGCCAGTAATTAAATAGGACTGACTGCATGAGTCACCACTTGATAAGCAAGTGCAGAACTTGGACGAGAGGCAGCTCAGCAGTTCAGTGCCAGAAATCCACTATTATCTTTCTATTGTGATTATGATGAATTTCAAAATAAACAGGGCAAGCTTTTTGTAAAATGACTTATTACATAGGTACATACGTGCAGTGTCTTTCAAGAGCACTTTGAGCCTGCCAGTTCGTGACTGGTATTTCATAATAACTTATAATGTTACTCTGGAAAGGGAGTATACCTACATGAATATTTATGAGCTTTTGTGAATAAATAAATCTGAAACCTTTGAAACAAAAATAAGAAAACAACAACTCTCATTAGAAGTTGGTCAGCATGTTAGCATTGCTTATTAGTTACCTTCTGTATACTTACATTACATTTCTACTTCGGGATCTAGAAGGACAAGTTTTACTGGGTAGAGTGGTACTACTCCTCTATGATGTTCTGTACTTTGGAAGATTTAATTTTATCATATAATTCAACTACATGATAAAAATGGAAAACATCCTTAAAAGTCCGCCTTGTTTTTCAATCAGGAAGTATTGACATAGACATTTTCTGGCTAGATTTGGCAATGTAAAGAGGGCCCACCACTTCTCCCACCTGTTTTCTATCAAATTTTTTTATTCATTATTCATTTACTCTTCCTTATATTAAATTGTCAGATTTCATCCATGCTTCTCTGATATTCTTTTCTTGTCTTGTCTTTTTTTTTGATACCTCGTCTACATTGTTCATTCCCGAGAGGACATAATGCTTTGCATCTTGTTCGAGGTCTGTGCATCATAAAATACTTTATTACATGTGGCTCCAATTTCTACTAGCTTGATAGAAAGAATTTTTAAATCAGTTTTCAAAGCAGATTAACCATAAATATCAAGATAACCAAGAATTAATTGCCTCCAAAGGTAAAACTGTTCTGTGCTGCTTCAGGCCATCAGGCCATTTCCAAAATTACAGTATCTTCCTTTCTCGCCACTTCTAAAATATATAGGCCACACACATTACCGTAGATAAGCTGGAAAATAGCTGTTGCGTCCAGGATTGTCTACCTGAGGAAAGTTAAGAAAACAACTAAACAAAGGATTTCACGTTGAAGTGAAAGTGGGTATTATGTTAGAGGTTTCACTCTTTGTAGACGTATGAGATGACAACGGTTCTAGCAAGCGAGCAATTTTTTAATGGAACTTTGTTTTGGAAAGAAGACCCTTCCTGGCCCTTTGGATCTTGTTCTCTTGATTCTTTCTGATAGTTTCCTAGAGGCTGTGCTCTGACACCTGCTCCACCACTTTCCACTTGCCTGACTCCTGCTCAGCTCAGCTCCTCAAACCTTCCACCCCCGACCCTGAGTGCTACAGCCACTACACTCTATTCACCCAGCACAGCCTGCACCTCTCCGCACTTAGGGAAAACAGACCTGGCTTGGGGTTCGTGACATTAAGGAAGTAAGAGTAGAGAATAGAATAGGAAACAGCCAGGGCCTAGGCAGAAGCGTATGTTATGAAAGGTATCAGAAGATCTGCATTTTCATGTATTTTAATTATTTCTGAGTGAACTGAACACAAGTCTAACTATTGCGCCTTAGCTTACATGTATTTCATCCTACTTAGAGCAAAGAAGAATTTGTCTTTCACATGAATTTAAACTCTTGAGAGTTAAATTTGATTTAAACTAACCCTCATAGCCTATGTATCAGAAAAATGGGCATAGAAAAGCATAAGAATTTCATTTTTCTTTAATCAGATGTTTTTTACTTTATGAAAAGTTCCAAAAGCTATTATTTTCATTCTGTGCTCCAATCAGAGCCTAATTTTCTTTTTTTTTTGCTGTACGCGGGCCTCTCACTGCTGTGGCCTCTCCCGCTGCAGAGCACAGGCTCTGGACGCGCAGGCTCAGCGGCCATGGCTCACGGGCCCAGCCGCTCCACGGCATGTGGTATCTTCCCGGGCTGGGGCACGAACCTGTATCCCCTGCATCGACAGGCGGACCAATCAGAGCCTAATTTTATATCTTTTAGTTTTCTTTTAATATTTCATTGTGTTCTTTTTTTTCTATTCAATGATTACACTTTAGTGCAAAACTAATTATGCTTCCTGGGCTGATCGGTGCGTACATTTGAATTCCTTGAAAGCAAAAGAACTACATTGTTATTTTTCAACTCAGTCTAAAGCAAAGCGATTATATAGATTCCCCTGTGATCGTATTTTCTATTTGTGATCCTAAACTGTCATCATTTATTTCTTTATTTCACCTTTTTCAAGGCAGATTTAATTTTGGAACCAATATGACTTCATATTCCAATGCCCTCATTCAGACCAGTGGACTGAGAAATTTGAGAGACACACGGATCATTCAGGCATAAAATTATGGAATTTTGTAGTTCATGTGTGACTTTCCATTTTGAACTTTGAGGCCCCAAGGTCATTTAGCTGGTTTTAGTGATGTATATAACACAATTTTTACTCTCCACATATTTACGGTGTAATAGGGGAAAGATTTGGATACAGATACCTACAGTAAAAGTCACTGTGTAGTAAGTGACTTTATAAATGGTCTGGACAGTTCGTACTGTAGGAGCAATGGTGCAGCAGCTCTACCAGCTCACCAAGCTTGTCATGCACATACCTTCTCAGCTTCATATTCAGGGTCATCATGGCGGTGGCTTGCAGTCATCCATGGTGGGAGTGTTTACATCACAGATACAGCACATGCTACAGATGAGGGCTTTGTTTTTCAGAGAGCTGTTAAACATTTACCAACATACTGCTGGGTAGGAGAAAAGAGTAGAGAAAGAGTAGTATAACCAGTGCGATTGGGAAAGAGTTCATTGAGGAGGTCAGCTTTAGTGTGACTCTTGAATAAGGTGAAGGATGAACACAAATATTTTTATTCATTCACCAAACATTTAATTGAATATACTCTTATTTCCCAGGCACTGTGAGGAATACAGAAAAATAAGAGGACAGTTGGGGAGAGAGATCATTGTGAAAAACTTTGACTTCTAGGCTTGAGAGTTCAAAGTTCGCACAATAAGCTGTGAGATTCTATCAAAGGTTTGTGGACAGAGGAATAACATGCTGAAATTTTTATGTTAGACAGCTTAATATGGCTGTGATGTTGAAGTGAGGATGAAATGGAGACATCTCGATATAAATCCCTAAGTTAAAGTGTCTGAAACAGACCTCTTGAATGTGTGCCATGCACCCCTCTGCCATGCCAGCCTAAGGCAGCCCGCCCCTCCTAGACCCCTGCCGTTCCTCACTGCTCAGCCTCCTCTCTCACACCGAACAGCCAGCCTGTCAGCACTTCCTGCTCTCTACCTTCAGAGTAAGTAAGCCCGGATCTGCCCGTGTCTCACCACTTCCTGCACTACTAGCCCAGGCCAAGCCATATGCAGTTCTCTTCTGCACCGCACCTGGAACCTACCTACAAATTGCTTTCCATCCGGCCATTTTAAGTTGGGGCTTCCCTGGTGGCACAGTGGTTGAGAGTCCACCTACCGATGCAGGGGACACGGGGTCATGCCCTGGTCCGGGAGGATCCCACATGCCACAGAGCAGCTGGGCCCATGAGCCATGGCCGCTGAGCCTGCGTGTCCGGAGCCTGTGCTCTGCAATGGGAGAGGCCACAACAGGGAGAGGCCCGCATACTGCAAAAAAAAAAAAAAAAAAAAAAAAAAAAATTAAGTTGGATGAAGTTATTCTTCTGCTTCAAATCCACCAGTGGCTTCGCGTCACGTTTAGAACACACTCCACACTCTTATCATGGCCTGCAGTAGCCTCGTGATTCGGACCTTGTGATTTGGCCTCTGGCTGCATTGCCAGTGTCATCTTCTGCCACTTTCTCCCTTCCTTTCTTACAGTCATACTGAACTACTTGGAGTTTCTGGACCACACACACCAAGCTTAATCCATCTCAGGGCCTCTGCATCTGCCAGTCCCTCCAAACGGAATCCTCTTTCCCCAGATCTACATGGCTTGTTCCTCAATTTGTTCAATTCTCTGCTCAGATCTTAACTCCTCAAAAAGAGCTTCCTTGAGCACTTTAAATAGCACCCGCTGTCACTCTCTGTCTTCTTATTCTGCTTTGTGTTTCTTCAGAACATTTGTTACCACATAGCATCATATTGCTTCCCTTCCCTGTTAGAATGTAGCTCCATGAGAGCTGATCTTTATCTGTACTGTTCACTGCTGCATCCCCGGCAGCTTAAACTGTGCCTGGCATGTGGTAAGCCCTCAGTAGTTGCTGAATAAAGAAAAACTGAGGCACGGCATCCAAAGAGGAAGTTGTCACGTATATGAAGTACAAATAATTCTACCCAAATAGGACGTGAGTTAAGTTGATTTCACTGAGAATTACCAGAAAAACTGTAAAGGAACAAATCATGTAATTTGATGGAGTACTTTGGTAAAGGAGAAGGAAATGTTAAAACTGACCCAGGATTTGAAACCAGGATAACGAAAAGAAGACCATCGTCTGAGACAGGGAGGTCATGACAAACCACTTCACTGAAGGGGGCTGAGGTGGTGAGTGTGGTTTTAGACGCATTGATTCTACAATCCCAGGGTATTTTGGCATTTGTCACACTCAGTAGGAAAGAACAATGACATGAATAAGAAACAGAGCATTAAAATCAATGCTCTTGATCAAGAATGACTGAAAAGCCAGTTTCTTAAGGCTGTTGCAGACCGCTTTCTGGTTTCTAGACTAGTGCTGTCTAAAATGGTAGTGACAGGCCACCTATGACTGTTCAGCACTTGAAATGAACTTCATCCAAATTCAGATGTCAGTGTAAAATTTATACCGGGTTTCAAAATTTTAGTATAAAAAGAGAATATGGAATGTCTCACTAGTACTTTTTATATAATTTCATGTTGAGATGCTAGTGTTTGGGATATATTGGGTTACATATATGCCTAAAAATAATTTTACTTTCTTTTTAATATGGCTACTAAAAAATCAAAATTACATATGTGGCTCTGAATTATAATTCTATTAGCACTGGACTAGACTATTTAGAACGCAAAATTTTGAGTAAATTTGGCACTATAAGCTCAGGACTCATTCTGCTGGGTCTCTCTCTTAACTCTTTAAGAAGTTTTATGTTAGGAAGAAAGGAATTCTCTCTCTTTAGAAATCATATTTCTGTCTATTGAAAAAAGATTATATTTTCGTCAGTTTTATGCCCATTTTAAATGAGTAACAGTACTACCTTTTAATGGAAGAAGAGCTGCAAGCAGATTCTGAGGTAGAAGGAATAGAAAAGGACTTGGAATAATCATCTCTTCTCAGCTGATTCGAACCATGACCTTGACAGAAGCCCTAAGCAGTGCCAGGAGATCAGTGAAGCTTGACCCTGAAGGTTCAGAATCCTCTCCCAAGAAATTAGGAGGGCAGGAACTATGTAAAAGAAGCATCAGAGATCCAGCCTGAACCCTGGGAAAAGAGAGAACTTGGGTAAGGAAGAGGGAAGTCAAAAGAAGAAGAAGCAGGAAGACGAAGGGAAATAACATGGAGAAAAGAGAAAAGCCAGCTAGAACAGAGAGTGGGAATAGCAGGCATGGCTCAATTTTGCTTTCTCAGAAAATGTGGAATGGAATTAAGGTCTACCAAAAACCAGCCAACATCCATGATACGTCATTCTTCCTACTTCAGTTCCTGGATTCAAAGTTAATTTGCAATGTTTTCCTTAGTAAATACGGAAGTTTAAAATTTTTCTTCAGTCAAAAAAGTTAATGACATTCTTACTTCAACTATGTTATATCCTCTTTTATCAGACCTATGTTATTTTTATGCTTTTTTTCTTCTAAAATAAATAGTACTAAATTGCTTTCTGAATTAATTTGCAAATCTAAAAAGATTTAATTTTCTTTTCCCTGCCAAAAACTCCCTTTTGCAAATTTAAGTCTATCCAGTTTTTATATTGACATCTTTAGGAGAAGAGAGTGAAGAGATGAAACTATGATATCTATACCTAACTTTAAAAGAGATGTTAAAATACTGGGTAGTTTTAATGTGTACTGAGTGTGTGTGTGTGTATCTGTTCTGCAAAATACTATAGTAGGACTGTGATGACATGCAGAACAGTTTGTGCCTTCAGGGGTACTAGGGCCCAGAACACACCTGAGAAATACTTAAGAACTTCTAGGTGGCACTGTAGTAATAAATCAATTTAATCTATCTCTATTTCCTATGGCAAGATACTAAAAATAATTAAAATATTTTGGATATGAAGGCATTTAATGGATGTATGATTATAAAGTTATTTAAAGACGTAGTCTCTGAGAAGTGTTAAGATTACCTAACATATTAGCTTTTCTCTACCTTAATTTCATTTAAAAGCCAGTTATTACTAATTTAGTTAAAACATTAAATAGTTGTTCATGACTTTTTCTTCTATTTTTTTGCTTCAGGAGAATTATTAAAGTTGTGATTCCTACTTCTAATCTTAGGTTTATTGGTTGCTTTTCTCTAGATATTAGTATATTTGAAATTAATATTAGAAAAAGCTTTATATAATTTAAGAAATTACAGTATTGTATATTAAGTATTTAATTTTGGAACATTTTATTAAGATCTAACATATTTTACTTGAATTGCAACATAAGATTAGTGTAGATATTGCTTCAAGGAATTTAGAAATTTAACAAATGACATTTCTTTTGTTAGTAATGAAAATTTTATTCTATATATTGGCATTTGATGACATTTTGACATATGTCAAAAATTCAGTGCTTCTGATATGCCATGCACTGTGTCAGACCAGTGATGGGGTTGTAATGATCTCTGCCTTCTCATTGCTTGTAATCTAGAAAAGAAGGCAAATAGAAATAACAGTGTGACACATTAATTCATTACAACCATGGGACACAAGTGTATGTACCATGAGGACCTACCATAGTCTGGGAACTCGGGGAAGGCTTCTCTGAGTGGGGGATCCTTTACCTGAGACCTGAAAGAGAAGCAATAGTCAGGCCAAGAGGGGAAGGAGAACAGCAATCTGGGGAGAGGGGGAAGTACGTGCAGAGGCCCTCAGCCTGCCCCCAAATACCTTTGTTCTGGGGAATAGAGAGCTAGGAAGGTGGTAGAGGTAGGCAGGGTCAGATCTTGTTTGCCTTGTTGAGACTTTAAAGGGCAATGAGGAGCTACTGAAAGGTTTTAATCAGGAGCGTGACGCATTCAAATATTGAAATTTCAAAACTCTGACTGCAGTATGGAGAACAAAATAGAGCAGGGCAAGATAGGTGCCATTCAGTGTGTGTTGCTTCCCTCTTGGCAGTCTGTCTTTGTTCAGATTAATATTTTCTGAACAGATATTTAGTATACTCATTAGTTCATTTCTCTGAAGGGTTACATTTCTAAGTCTTAGATTCTGTTGGCTTTTGTCAACAGGATTTATGCAAGATATACATATTTTTTCTAAATAATTTCTTTCTTTTTTGTTATCTAGAAGTTTCTCATTACTGCCTATGTTACTGTGGGGAAGGGGAAAAGGTAGAGTAGTAAGAACTGACTCAATAATAAAAGTCCATGTCATTCATTTAGTTTCTTAGTAAACGTTTATTGACCACTTACTCTGCCAGGTACCAAGTCTGGCATTTTGGATACAAAATATGAACAAGGCAGGGTCCTCTAAAAGCTTGTAATTCAGTGGATTTCAATAGTTATATACCAATATGATTGCAAACTACAAACATGTAAAAAACCTTGTGCTATTTTCTAAATGAATAAACAGGTTTAAAACAATGAGATTACTTCTAAGAGCATAGTTTCTTAGGTACAAAGCTGTAAGTTTCTAATTAAGTGCAGCAATTTTTAGTTATTTTCAGTTTTCTTCCTCACTTAGCTGAAAGTCTTATTATATTCGTCCTTCAAGACTAGAAATGCTGAAACACATTAGTAAGCCTTCTATGCTGAAGTATCCAAGTGCTTTCAATGAGCTGAAGAGGACCTCTTGAGGCCCTTTTCACTCATCTCAAAAACTAACAAGTAGCTTAAGATGCTTTAAAACAAATTGACTATTATATAGGGCATTGATTTTTATTAGCACGGATCTTGCTCATATAGAATATTGCCAAATAATATTTTTGCATACAGATTTTTAGTACATCCGATATTCTTTCAAGCAGACATTTACTTGGGGGATCTCATCCAGTTTCGTGGTTTAAACACCATCTGTATGTCAGTGACTTCCAGAGTTAAACCTCCAGCCTTGATATCTTCACTTCAATTCAGTCACTTGGTTGTCTAATAGGCATCTCAGGCTTAGCATGTCTGACTCAAAAGTATTGATTCTCAGGCTTCCCTAGTGGCACAGTGGTTGAGAGTCCACCTGCCGATGCAGGGGACACGGGTTCGTACCCCGGTCCGGGAAGATCCCACATGCCGCGGAGCGGCTGGGCCTGTGAGCCATGGCCGCTGGGCCTGCGCATCCGGAGCCTGTGCTCCACAACGGGAGAGGCCACAACAGTGAGAGGCCCGCGTACTGCAAAAAAAAAAAAAAAAAAGTATTGATTCTCAATCTCCAACCCATCATCTTTGCTTCTTGGCACTGTTTTTTGCTCAAAGGATGAGGAGTCATCCTTGCTTTCCCTCTTTCCTTTCTCTCTCATGTAAATGTCAATTCTGTTTATTCCACCTCCCAGCGCCACCTGCTTCCACCTGCCTTAGAAAACACTAGTCCAAGACACCATATAACAGCCTTCTATCTAGCCTCCCCAATTTCACTTTTTTCCACAAACTTGAAGTAATCTTTTATGATGTAAATCGGATCATGCCATTTTAAATGTCACGTTTTTCAAAAGATCTTTTCTTACCATCAACCCAGCATCACCTCTAGTCATTTCCTGTCACATCAACCTTTTTTTGTCATAATATTTACCATGAACTTTTTCTTATTTTTTGTGTGTGTTTGTTTTACTATCTTATTCAGTTCTCTATATCACTCTGTACTTCCTGGAATATAATAGTACTCTAATAAAAAATTTTTAAACAAAAGAATAAATCTTATTTCGTTTATGTACTCATCAGTAAGGGCACTGTGACCCAGCACCACTGTTGTGCCTTTTCTAATTGCTGTTGCCAGGTCTATGGTGTAAGTCACCCCAGGGCACAGCTTAGCGACCATGCCTTTGGTTTAGATATTTCCATGGCCTGCCAACAGTATGTTGACAGAGTTAGTGACCATATGAGTTTAGATTCCAAATGTTCAAATATACTCTCAAATAAAATCTAAAATCTAGAATTCCTACAGAAGAACCTCTGATCTTTCATATTGGTCTAATTTATCAGTTAGTTCAGGAATCCTAAATAACATATATATTTTTGTCTGATGATACCTTAAAGAGTGAAAAAATCTATTTCATAAGCAAATGCCATACATTTTACGTTAACTTCTAATGCCAGAACATCAATTCAGAGAAATACAAAGAGGTAAAAAAAAAAAAAAAAAAACTACAACTAAAAATCCCTCAGATTTTCATAAGTTTTGTGAAGTCTGGAGAAGTTGTGTCTCATTAGTATATAAAGCATATTATGAGTATGAGAAAGCATAAAGAAAAAAATAAAATTAAACTAATTTATTTAAAAGTATGAGTGTTTAAGAAGTTATGGTGTAATCAAATAGAAAGTTAATCATTTTTCTCAACTTATTTTTTCAACTCTGAACTATATCCTAAACTATATTTTGTATTAGTCTTAATTTATTGGTAAAAAATTGTTTACCAAATAAAAGCTAGCTTTAGTTTATGACACACCAAGGGATATTCACATTATGAGGAAAAAAAGAAAATTATGTTTTGTCTGAAAATTTGATTAGTGTCCAAAGTAAAAACCATTTTATAGGAACTTTTCTAGTTATATTAATAACATAAATTTAAAATACTATTTTGTATCCTTGGAAGGCACAAAAGTGAGGCAATTGAAAATGAAATCACATTTTCCCCACATTTGGGGGAGGGAGAGTGTGTGTTTTTCCAATGGTTTGTCACTCAGAATTCCAGTGAACTTCTTAAAAATGAACCTAGATCATACATAATTTTACCAAATATATCCTAGAGAATAGGGTTGAAGAGATATGAAGGCATCTCTTCTTCCTTTCCCCTGAGTATAAAACCTGATTATTATCAAATCTTTACGTTTTCAATGATTATCCATATTTATTTCTGGCCCCCAAATTATGTAGTCAATCAAGTTAGTGTTTCAGTTCTCATCTGCTCATTTCTCATAAGAGAAATCCTTCTAAAATCTACCCCAATGCTGAGTGGAATGCTTTGAAGCATTATATTGCAGATTTCTGGGAGGCATTTAGAACAGTAATATTCCTTCTAGGTGCTTCAGTAACCATTATCTTTTAAACTGACCTCTGGTTTACTTGTACTAGCCTTTGGTCTCTTGCATAGGTAAGTCTGCCAGCCCACAAGCATCAGACACTGTTCTAAGGGACTATAAATAATTTAGACTCTATGTTGTAAATTTCTTTTTGTCTGATTTCTTTCTCAGAACTGTTTTCAACTTATTTTTTTCTTGAGCATATTGTAATTAATGTTCTGTATGTTACTCTCCCTTTTTATTCTTCTTTCTTTCACTTAGTTGATTTCTGAATGTTTCCCTTTATTCCTGTGATCTTTTTCATAGAGGCACTCTCTGGGTGAAGCTTTGCATAAATCTATCAACAATGTAAGTGAGCGGCACTTACAATTTGTACATAAGGGCATGTTGCACTTTTGGTTTTGCATAAACATCATCACCGCTTTAACTTATGATTTTAAAAAATACACTTTTTGGCATTCAGTAAGATATGTTTTGTATATGGGTAACAAAAGCTTCTAACTTTCAGGCATGCATTTGTGTATGTGCATACATCTACCACATTGTATTGATAAGCATGTATTTTATTTTAAAGCCAAGCAAGATTTTACCTCTCACACGTAAACTTCATTATTTTAATGTTTACTTTGAAAGATATAGTAATATTTTTGAAAAACTGTTAAGTTGTTGCCTCTCATAAAAATGGAAATAAATGTATTTCTTCTTTTGTTAAACTAGTTTATTTTTTGAAAAAGTAGCATCAACCGACTTCTTAGAGTGTTAGATAGTTGTGCAGGTTCATAGATTTAGAACATATTTTACATTTTAATGTTAAAATTACTAAAAGATTTAAAGCAAATGGAGTAAATCCCTTTCCTAAGAATTGGCAAAGCTGTTCTTCTACTTACGTACACTAAAATGTGCAGAAATTAAGCTTCAAAGTTATATTCCATTTAAACACATTAAAATTTTTTATCTTTACACGTGAAGAGAGAAAATGAGATTTATTTTCACATCAAACCCGTACCCAACTTGTTTTTTTAAAATAAGTTAACAGAGAGCTAAGTAAGCATCTTTGAATATTTTTCTTGATATCCTAGGGCAGAGGTCAGCCAGCCTCTTCTGCCAAGGGCCAGACGGTAAATATTTCTGGCTCTGTGGGTCATGCAGTTTCTGTGGCAGCTACGGGATTCTGCTACTGTGTGAAAGCAGCCACAGGCAATATGTGAATGAATCCGTTAATCTACAGAAACAGACTGTATGTAATGTGCCAATTCCTGACCTAGAGGAACCAGGTCTTGAGTCTAGAGATAGCCTGTGAAATTTTGATAACTTCAAAACTATGTTCTCATACCTTTCTAATTTCTTTCTACTATGCAAGAAAATTTTTATCTACTCTTTAGATTCAACTTTACTGTCTATGTAAAAATTAGAAATACATGAATACGTTTAAAGCCAGCTTCTTTAATATATTTTAAAGTAAGCAATAAAGATATTTATCTCAATGTTGGTGAAATAAGGCTACAGTTAGAAATTTTTTTAAACAGTCACATGGAACATAGTGAGAATTTGGGCATGATTGCTATATTAATCCAGACTTTTTGACATATGTGCTGATTGGGATAGAAATACGAACCCAAATAAGATATGAGTACTGTCAAAAATTAGTTGAATTGTACTTCAGAATACTTGCAACGACAGTCACTTCTTCCTAAATAGTTATAAATGAAAAGGTGTTCATTAAAATAAAAACCACCTTACTGAAGTTGAATCTATTAGTAATTGAAATGAGAATGTGTTGACTCATCTCCTACAAAATAAGTAAAAGGGGTCTGTAACACACTGACATCCCCATTCATTAATTCTCTTTTGTAACATCGTAGTCATTGAGGATGAACTCATCACTCAGTCATCAACCAAACAAGATGTGACCTTGTCAGTGTCATTCAGCAGGGTGAGACCTACCCACCCGCTCCACACACCGTCCTCAGCCAGCCTTCCATGGAAGAAGTTTCCCACTATATGCTGTCTTGTTCTAAAAAAACAAGTGATTGTTGATTCCTCTGTTCTTTATAAAAGCTTTATAATTTTTTCCAACTGAGAGGATGATTAGAAACATATTCCAGAAATATCTTGAGGACATTAATTAGGCATTACTGTGGTTCTTAATCAACTCAGTCTATAGATCTTAGAAAATACCAAAAAAATTATGAACAATTGAGAATTTTTCAGGATGGTCATAATTCCAGAAGCTTAAGTTTACTTTTCTTAGCTAGACTCTCCAAAAATAGCAAATTAGAGGTTAAAAAAGGAAACAGCATAGAAAGAATTAAAATATTCAGACACCTTCAAACATTTTACATGAGCATTTATGTAAGTTGTTGACATAGTAGTAAATTAGCCTTACCGTCCTCTACTAAGCCTATGGTAGCAGTTTTTAATGTTGCTTCATATATTTGAAAGTATTGCACTGAATATTAATATCACGTGGTTTAGACTTTCTAGTAGTTTGTGTTGGCCTTTCTTGTCAAAATTAATAAGTGTTCTGGCTCAGCACAACTCCATACCTATAACTTACTGAAAAGCGAAATTATACATCCTATTTTTCAAACTGCTTTTTCTTACAAATTTTCTTGTTTTCACAAAAATGAATGACCCCTCTCACACAAAACCTCTACCCTAAAAAGCAAATCATTTTTGAAAAATCATGATTTATGGAACAGCCTTCTTCAAAAACACACAGAAGCACAAGATAAACAGTTCACCAATATCTTGATAAACTGATCAAAACTACAGGAAGAAAAAACCATAGGTAATACTACTTGAGGAAAATATCTTGTTTTCCTCCTTGATCTCATAAAATGAACGGAGAGCGGAGGACAAGTAAAAGGCCAGGGCTTCAAAGACTTCTCTAGACATTGCTTTAAGATTATCATTAAAGAACCAGCCAGAGTCTTTCATTTTATGAATTCTGGGGCAGTGGTTCTTGACTGTGACTGTGCATTAAATTCATCTATGAAACTAAAAGAGAGTTATGTACAGCCTTCTGATAGACTCATATGTGTGTGCATTTAGACCATTTGTGGTTTTTTGGGGGGGGGGGTTGGTGCAATGTTTATAATAGCAAAACCAGATGAGATGATCTGAATTTCCATCAGTAAGAATTAAAGTAATTATAGTGTATTTATACTTTGGAATGATGTCTATTAGGATACATTTGGCTATAAGCAGCAGAATACCCAGGTGACAGTGGCTCAAGCTGACGAGATAATTAAGTGCTCAGGTACTTTCTGTACTTCTGCTTTGCCATGCTCAATGCGTTAACTTTTGGACCTCAAGTTTGTCATGTCATAGTTGCAACATGGCTGCTACAGCTCCAGCTGTCATGTTCTTGAACAGCTGTGCTAATGCAAGAGACTCTCCTTAAGCATTTTTTACTTTTATCAGGAAATAAAGTCTTTCCCCTCCCCCCCCCAAGTTCCCCACATACTTCCTTTGAGCTTATTAACTAAAACAGAGTGATATGACCTTAGAGTTAGATTACCGTGACTTTCTTATCCCAGTCATAATTCACTCCTTGGTGCTGGGAGAGGGGCATACCATCTTGAAGATAGGGATTTCCATTCAGTCCGTGAACAAACTCAAGAGTTCAGCTAACTGGGAAGAAAGGAAAAGGGGGAGATGGGCATTTGGGGAGGCAAGAAACAGTGCCTGCCATTCGCATTATATGTAGTCATTGAAAAGAATGGGGCATGCCTACATGTCATGGGTTATGTACCCTAGAAATGTCACCGTGCAAGGAAAAACAAACCTCTAAAACCAAACTTGTTGGCCTCCCTAATGGAGAAATCATTGACCATCATTGAGCAAATCCATGAGTATACTCATCTTGAAGGGAGCTACATAGACTTCAGTGTTTGAGAAGCCACTCCATCACATAGCAACACCTGCGGGTCTGGACACCCTCCCTCATGGTTTCGCAAATGAAGTAGTGTTTCTTTCTCTGTGTAAGACATAGGGAATGTCTGTCCCAATCAGCAGCCCCATGGGTCTCTGTTCCAGCTACCTTGGACATTAAGCACTCGTCTCTTAAGGTGTGCCCTGGGGACCCCAAGTAACTTTTGTGTGTAAGACATAGCCAATATTTTGTCATGTCAAGGCAGCTGTACTCTCTACATGGTGGAAAGCATCCACCTGTTTACACACAATGTAGTAAAAAAAAAAAAAAAATGCAAAACAGGAAATTATATCAAAAGAGAAATAAGTCGTAAGAGTCTGGGGAGATAACAAAGTGGTAAAACTGGTTACCCTTAGGGATTGGAATTTGGCAAGGAAAAGGGAAGGAAGGAGACTTTCACTTTCATTTTATAAACTACTTTATTTAAAAAAATTATTTTTCACAACGAACACTTATTACTTTGTTAGTTAGGAATAAAAATGTATTAGGTAGCCTGGGCTCAATTCCAGACCTATTTAATCACAATATCCAGGGATCAGGGCCTGGGCAAGTACATTTATTAACATCTACAGAGATAATTCTGATATACAGCCAGGTTTGAGAACCACAGATTACATTTACTATCTCAAGAAATGCTTTGTTTCGAGGATAAACAATTTGTATACTTTCTGTATTCTTTCATTTCTGTAACAAGAGTGATTTTTTTTAAAGGGGGGGAAAAAACCCAACAGTGCATCAAAAACGTAGGATGTACATAATTAATGACATATCTCATGTCGACATCCTATCATATCCAGTACCTCAGATTTGAGGTTTCAGTTTCTATTTTGAGGGATTTCTGCAGGCACCGTTGTAGAGGTACAGAATCTTTGTGAAACTGCCCTGTAGGAAGTAGGTAAAGCTTTCCCTTCTTCAGAAAAATGTATCCATATGTTTTTAGTTTTGTCTTTTTGAAATTTTTACACTTTATTTTCAAAAAGATAGTATTTTAAATGGTAGAGATCAGAAGGTAGCAATCACTATCAGCGAAGTTTGGCTTTTAAAATTGTTTGAAAGTATCTGGTACCTCCTTGATCAGTAGAATATATTATATAATTCATATCTAAACTGCTGTGGTTAGAATTTTTTAATTAGGATTAAAATTTTTACTGAAATAAATATTCTCTTTGGTTTATTTAAGATCAGCAAAATAAAAAGCCTTAAGATTTAAAATTATAACAAATGTGTAGAAACTAGTACCATATGCTTCATAATTTGAAAATATAATTTGAAGTAACTACTTCTTCCCATTTATTCAACACATGCCTTTCTATAATACTGTAATAAAAGTATTGATCAAGGTTACCAAAAGTATTTAATGCAAAATCTGTCGTTCTCTTTTATTTTGAATTAAAGAGAACGACAGATTTTGCATTAATGAAATTTTATAGTATTTGTATTTCCGTAAAGTATACTAAACTCTGCTGTTTTAAGTTATAGCTATAAAACATTAGTTCATTTTGCGTTGCTTTGCTCATTTCTGTCTTTAAAGTGCCCTGTAATGTTCATGCTGAATAAAGGCTGACAATATGGGGCAATCTACTAATTTATTAATTTGTAAAAAGAACAAAATAAGAAGTGTTGGTGCTGCATTGCATGGTAAAGGCTTCCTGCTTATAATTCATGTTACTGTCTTGAGCATGAATCCAAAGATTTTTAGATAGCCTTAATATTATTTTGGTGTGCTTTCAAAATTAAGAATATAAAATATATAAACTAAGTATACTTGAACACTAAATTGCATGATAATGTCTTTTTGCATATACTTTGTTTTCTTGAGTATAGATAATAAAGATTAATCATATATCCTAAAATGAAAAATATTACTTTGGAGTTCTTTCAAGGTAAAGTATATTATGATATAACATATTTAAGTGTATTTTATTTAAGCTTGAGAGGTTGGAAAGTGTGCTTAGATTTTAAATGTATAACTGTTGTATTACTGTGGTACCTCATAATATGTTATAATTCTTGATAAATTTCATCCTTAAATGGTTCAAGTGTGAGTCAAATTATAGTCAAATTAACATGTGGGAGCTCTTTTTGACACAGTGAACTTTTGAAGTAGGTATTTCAGAAAATAAGCTACACTGCTGTGAACTGATGGGCTTCTTATTAACCTGAGTGCACACTTCATTGGAGGACAGAATCCAGGGCCACTGCTAGCCCACATAGTGCCTGTGTACACATCAGAAAATCATGCCCGTTTTCTTTGAGTGGAGACAGATGCGTACCAGGCCAGATGGCGGGGTGAGCAGTTCATTCACTGGGTAGATTAGTCCTCACGTGGCCAGATAATAGCTTTGACAATATGAGTCATTATTCTACATGTAACAGTAGTCTTTTCCTAATGTTCTCATATGTGTTCTAACAAGTTGTCACCAGAGACAAGGTAGTCATGTGGGTCGCTGTGCTGGGTCTGGGATTAGGGTTGAGCTTGGGAAGAGAGTGGCTAGGTGCCTTCTCTATTTCAAGAACCACCTAGCTGGGAAGAAGATGGCTCTGTCACTTTACACATCAGGATTCACAAACATTTTTATTGTCTTTTACCCTTTTATGATTTGTTTTCTCTTTCTGGATTGTGTTTAATATTCATTTCAGCCTGATTTTCTTTGCATAAAATGGTAAGAAATCACATAGTATAATTTGTTTTGGTCCTCCTTCTCCACAAATAAGGCTTAGCTGTTGCTTCCTCCTGCAGTTTTCACACTTGCAGGGTTTATTTGAGCTGTAAATCATGAGTGCCCCTGCCATTTAGAGGTGTAGGGAGTTGCATTGCCTGGGGTCAGAGTGTTGCAGTTCACCGTGACTCCAAACATATGAAATAACCTCTGAAATCTTAGGCTTATGTAGAAATTAATAAGTAGAATTCATATAACTTTCAATAGGTAAACTTACTTCTTTGGAAATACGTTAAGACAGACTGAACAGGGCTTCCCTGGTGGCGCAGTGGTTGAGAGTCCACCTGCCGATGCAGGGGACACGGGTTCGTGCCCCAGTCCGGGAAGATGCCACATGCCACGGAGCGGCTGGGCCAAAAAAAAAAAAAAAAAAAAAACAGGTTGAACATATGTCAGTTATATCATTTCTCACCGGTGCTTGACCCTTTATACAAAGGCACGTGCTAACCTTTACAACTAATCCTGATGTATAACTTTGCTCAAAACCCTTCCAGACAGCTGTTATCCACCCTAAGTGCACTACAGTCTGTGACTGTTTCCAGCCGCTGACCTCTGACCTCTCCTGTCTTCCAGTTCCTTCTTTCTTTTCTTTCTTATTTTGCATCTCTGGTGATTCTCCACCCTTTCTCTTTCTTTCCCAGGTACCTTCCTTGGTGAGACATGTGAGGCAGACTATATCTGCCTTCCATCAATCGAAAGAAAGTCTTTTCTCATTTACAAAAACTCACTTTAAAGTTCTCTCTTTCCATTAGCTTTCTTGGCCACAGAAACGGTTTTACTTGTGTATAAACACAGTATTTTAAGTTATTTAATGGAACACATTTGACACCTTTTTATCTGGTTCCCTTAAGTTCCCCTTAGTCTCAGACATCTAGAATATGATTGAGTTATCTAGTTTCAAGTTTATAGTTTCCTGTATGTGAGAAGAGAAATAAATCAAATAAAAATTTGGTTTCAACAAATGTGTAAATGAACACACACACACATATACAGATGCATGTATTTTGTGCTTTTAGTCTTTAAAATGGACTTAAATTTAAGTATTTTAAAACACATAGAAGCAATGTGGACATATTAAGGGTGATTTGTCTGTTTTCAAAAGCAAGGACAAATCAGTTTTCCATAGTGAATGAAAAGCACCTGTCATTATTAGAAGGCTGTAACTGGAGGATTGTGAGGGGTTTGTGATTTTTAAAAAGCTTGAAATCCTTTGAATTAAATCAAAATTCAAAAATAAAAACCTTTTTAAATATAAGAATTCTAAATTATAAACTAATAAATCTTTTAAAGAGTAGGTTTTTAATCCTCAAATAATCTTAGCTAGCTTTCATTGAGCACTTACTGCGTTGCAGGGGCCATTCTGAGTGAACTGTGTATAGTAACACTCTCCCCTCTGACACAGCCTGGTGAGGTATTGACAGTGACAAGTGGCAGAGCTACAATTTTAACTCAGAGCCCACAGTCCTAACTACTCAACTTTGCTGCCTCAAAAATAAGCAGTTTAACTTCTCCTACTAGATAGTGTGATTCCGTAAAGTGACCATAACCTAGTAAATACGTTAGCTATCTTTGTTTTTATTTCACATCATGAATTTTTGTGGCAGTGCAGCATAGGTATTTGTTGTATTTTTAAAATGTGGGCTGCAGTGTTCTTTAGAGAGTCTACAAGCGTAATACCACTAAAACAGTCTATTTTTAGGATAATTACTGAAAACAGAATAAAAGTGGTAATACCTAAAGATCAGTTATCTGTGATATATTATAAAACATTTTAAGTGGATATTTTGTTAAGGCAATTATTTTGCTTTCGTTAGTATCTTTGAAATGCTTTTTTCCTTAGATAGGCAATATGTGAAACATGCCTTGTATTTATTCTTCTTTGTGTACCATTCTGTGGCATAGATTTCCTTGCTGAAACACAATCTGGAGATGCAGCTTTCCCAGTCTCAGACCTCTTTGCAGCAACTGCAAGTCCAGTTTACACAAGAACGACAACGACTTACACAAGAGCTTGAAGAATTAGAGGAACAGCATCAACAAAGACATAAATCTTTACAAGAAGCACATGTCCTTGCATTTCAAACTATGGAAGAAGAAAAGGAAAAGGAACAAAGAGTAAGTTTAAAGTGACATAAGTTCAAATGTAATCAACAGCCCAATAATTGTTAGCCTTCTAATTTTAAAGAGTTCATTTTTTGCTCCAAAAAATTATATATTGCTTTATTTGTGTTTTCTAGGCTATGACTTCTTGTAGGGGGTCACAGTAATTAAACACAGACACTAATTATACACTATAGCAGACAAATTTTATTTCTGTTTCCCATGATATTGCCAAGTTCATGATGAAACTAATACACCGTCTGGCTTGTCATATGTTAGCAGTGATGAAATAAATTTAGTTGTAACCACTGTAATCACTTAATACTATCTTGAACTTACAATAGTGTTTCATCAAATTTTTAATTTTTCTCTCTCAGTCTGGATCTACAAAAGACACATGTACCCAAGGAATTTATATTTTTTAATCTCACATTTTTGTCCCTCATACTTTTTCTTATGTACAGAAGTCACAATGAATCGAAATGGGAGACATTTTAAAATAGTATAGTTCCCTATATACAGCCCTAACAGCTATATGAAAAGTAGTGATACAAATAAATCACTAAAAAAAGACTTAAACAGATACATTATTTGTTTAATTATATGCCAGAATCGCCCCATATCCATTATTTAGTTCTGTGTTAAAATGTTAGTTTGACATAGCCTTAGTGTGATTAATTTTGGTTTAGTTCACTTCTTAACACTGTATTTTTCAATTTCTTCTAGGGACCTTATGGATAAAGATAAAGATTTGATAGAAAAAGTGTTACTAACAGTAATTTTCACCATGTTTAGTTATTACAGATACACATTTTTAATCCTTTATTTGGGTATAGATACTATTTTAAGAAATGGTATGTTATTTAAAGATTGTTAAAACAAAAAAGTCATATTCTTTTAAAAACAACTCATTTGCCTGTACAATAAGTTGTAGTCTATTGATCTTGTCCAGAAAATCAAGGAAGTTCCTTTGGTTAAAAATTTGACCTGTTTGCATTAACTAAATAATCTATTCATTGGATTCCATTTGTGAACTGTGATAACTTGTAAGCTTTCACATCAGTGCTTTAATTTTACACATTCAGTCTTTTCAAAACTGTAATCATTTTTCAAAAGAAGTCGGAACTGGCAGTTTTGTTGTCTGTCATTAGGTTAGCCAAGCTTACCTGAGTCATGATGTCTATACGAGAAGTCCTTTATTTTTACCTGTATCCAAAGGAACTTACGCTGTACGTTTCAGAAAGGACATAAGTAGTCAAATAATTTTTAAAAGCAGCATTTTAGAGTAGTGGTTGAAGAAACACAGCCCTAGTTAGAATGTGGTATCTTTCTCAGAAACCTTTCATGTTATAGATTATAGTAAGGAAAACCCTTCCTGGCTGAGTGCTATACAGTTCACTCTAAACTTGAAGTACCCTGAGCTCTGTTTTTTTTCTCTTGTGGCCATATAGCTTCTCTTCGTCTTGGCCACGTGTAGTGTGTTCTCTCTGGCTAGGCTTTTAAAATTAATCACATGAAGGGCTTTAGTTCACTTTTCCAGCTGCCTCCTCTCAGCTTTTGCTTCTGTTCACAAATGCAGGAGCAAAGAATGACTACAGAAAATAGCTACAAAAATTTTGTTAAGGTTGGAGTAGGAAAAGCCCTCATCTCTCTTTTCCTGATCAGAAGGAGATCTTTTCTGATCTGCCCTCCCCCACCTCTTTCCTAAGTCTAAGTCTGTGCACACAGAGGAATTATTCATTCATTTTAGGTGGTTTATGTCCCTTAGCAGCTTCAGAAAACAGCTTTATTTGAAAACTGCCTTAGGTAAAGGGTCTGTATCCCAATTCAAACACTGTATATTGACTCAACCTGATTTCATGAGGATTATTCTACTGAAGTGAACCTACTAATTTATTTTCTAATGATGATCATTTATATCTAATTTTCATGAGAATGAATTAAAAAGACTTGTTTTCCTTGAATAATAACTGAGTTTTAGTAGTTTTTCTATTTTGTTTCCATTTCCTTCCCTATATTCTAGCATAATAATTTGAATATGTTTCTCTTATTCAAGGCTCTTGAAAATCATTTACAACAGAAACATTCTGCAGAGCTTCAGTCATTAAAAGATGCACACAGAGAGTCAATGGAGGGCTTCCGGACAGAAATGGAACAGGAACTTCAGACACTTCGGTTTGAATTAGAAGATGAAGGAAAGGCTATGCTTGGTATTTTGAAAAGATTATAATCCTGTCATATTTATTTTTACATCCTTCTAACTTAAAATTCAACAAGAAATCACAAAGTTTTATTCTTAATTTTTGAAACATCAAAATGAATATCTAAGTGTTGTTCACATTTTATTTGAAGTTACTGGGTGAAGGAGCAAGTATGGCAGAGGAGAATGGATAGAACACAAACAGTAAATTGAGGTCCCCTCAAC
This sequence comes from Neophocaena asiaeorientalis asiaeorientalis, assembly GCF_003031525.2. Lineage (NCBI taxonomy): Eukaryota > Metazoa > Chordata > Mammalia > Artiodactyla > Phocoenidae > Neophocaena > Neophocaena asiaeorientalis. Next base: position 15,637,146 of record NW_020174698.1, read on the forward strand.
GTTCTGCATACTCTGGCTGTGTAAGCAACACCCAGTGGTGCTTCCATTTGTCATTAAGGGACTAAACGGAGTCAGAACATTCAGGCTTCCCACAATCCAGTGACTGAAAGGAATAGACAAGGATGGAGCCACATTATCTTTAGACTAGATCATCATATTGGTTTTTTTTCCACTTAAGGATTTTGTTTTAATGAGAAAAGTCATGTCTAGGTCTGACTCTTTGTTTGGATATTTTCCAGAATTTTTATTAAATAGGACTTTTATCTTTGAGGTATTAAAATCACTATAGTTTTTATAGGAGATCAGTTGAGTTTGGAAGAAAAACTGAATATGTATTTAAAGGATTTTTTGTTTGTTTTTTAGTGTCATTCAATGACTTTTTATTCCTGTCATCTCATTTTCCTTCTGTTTGTGTTTTTTTCCAAATTCTCCTAATGTTTTTGACGTCTTTTGTCACGCCTCAGTGGCACACTCTTTTCCAAGTAATAATTGAGAACAAAGAAGACCAAAGTGTTCTGAATATTTGGGGCCTCAAAGGGAAAACCAATTGACCCAGTTCATCTTCTCTACTGTTGCTGGGAGTTCTAGGCCAAGTCGTTATAGCTCTCTCCTCTTCCCGAGGAGAGGTAAAAATGGGCGAAGTGTTGGAACTTGTATCCACTGAAACATGATTTAAATACATTTGTCTTTGTAGACAAAAGACTTTTTGTGGTTTCTTAAACTTTTTATTTTGAGATAATTGTAGATGCACATGAGATTATAAGAAATAGCATCTTTTTCGTCTGAAATCGTCTGAACCTTTTACCCAGTTTCCTTCCATGGTAACATTTTCAAACTAAAGTGCATGTCACAGCCAGGATGTTGACATTGATACTGTCAAGACACAGAACATTCCCATCACCATGGTATCCCTGCTGCCCGTTTATAGCCACATGTACTTCACTCCCCGCCCCCACCATTAATCTCTTCTCCATTTCTATAATGTTGTCATTCTAAGAATGTTGTAAATGGAATTGTACGATACGTAGCCTTTTGAGATTGGCTCTTTTCACTCAGCATAATTCTCTGGAGATTCATGCAGGTTGTTGTATGTATCAATAGTTTGTCCCTTTTTATTGCTAAGTAGTACTCCATGGTATTGGCCTACCATATTGGTTGTCCTTTACCTACTGAAGGACATCTGTGTGTTTTCAGTTGTGTGCAAATTTAAGTTTTTATTTCTTTGGGATAAATGCCCAGGAGTTGAGTTGCTGGGTCATGTGATAATTGTATGTTTAGTTTTTTTAAGAAACCGCCACTGTTTTCCGGAGTGATTATTCCATTTTACATCCCCACCAGCAATGTATGAATGATCCAGTTTCTTCACATCCTCACCAGCATTTGATGTTGTCATTATTTTGTTATTTTAGCCATTCTGGTAGGAGTGTAGTGATATCTCATTGTGAATTTTACTTTGCATTTCCCTAATGGCTAATGGTGTTGAACATTCTTCCATGTGCTCTTTTGCCATTTGTGTATCTTCTTTTCCAATTGTATTGTTTCTATTTCTACACACGCATCTATGGCTTCAGCGCCATCTGTTGTGCTTGTGACTCCAAATATGTATTTCTAGACCAATCTGCCTTCCTTGTGAATTAGATTTATATTTTTTACTGCTATTACACTGTTAGATATTCTAACTCACACTGTGTTTTAAAATATTAGCTCACCATCTCCCTCAGGTCTAAAATATATTTCCATTCCCACACCTCCCACTTGAATTTATGATATCACTGTTTACTGAGTTGCCAAAACCACGAATCTGGGAGATGCATTCAACCTCTTTTCTTTTGCTTGCATGTCGTGTTATTCCCTCCTCTTAAATATTCTCTATCTGTTTCCTCTTCTTTCATCCTTTCGCCACCCTTAATTCACGGTTGTATCATTTCTCACCTGGATTATTACCGCAACCTTCTTGCTGATCTTCCTTCCCACAGTCCATTCTCCAAACTCCAGTTGGGTTAATTTTTTTTTTTTTTTTTTGCGGTACACGGGCCTCTCACTGCTGTGGCCTCTCCTGTCGTGGAGCACAGGCTCTGGATGCGCAGGCTCAGTGGCCACGGGTCCAGCATCGGCAGGCGGACTCTCAACCACTGCGCCACCAGGGAAGCCCCAGTTGGGTTAATTTTTTTTTTTTTTGCGGTACACGGGCCTCTCACTGCTGTGGCCTCTCCTGTCGTGGAGCACAGGCTCTGGATGCGCAGGCTCAGTGGCCACGGGTCCAGCATCGGCAGGCGGACTCTCAACCACTGCGCCGCCAGGGAAGCCCCAGTTGGGTTAATTTTTTTTTTTTTTGCGGTACACGGGCCTCTCACTGCTGTGGCCTCTCCTGTCGTGGAGCACAGGCTCTGGATGCGCAGGCTCAGTGGCCACGGGTCCAGCATCGGCAGGCGGACTCTCAACCACTGCGCCGCCAGGGAAGCCCCAGTTGGGTTAATTTTTTTTTTTTTTGCGGTACACGGGCCTCTCACTGCTGTGGCCTCTCCTGTCGTGGAGCACAGGCTCTGGATGCGCAGGCTCAGTGGCCACGGGTCCAGCATCGGCAGGCGGACTCTCAACCACTGCGCCGCCAGGGAAGCCCCAGTTGGGTTAATTTTTTTTTTTTTTGCGGTACACGGGCCTCTCACTGCTGTGGCCTCTCCTGTCGTGGAGCACAGGCTCTGGATGCGCAGGCTCAGTGGCCACGGGTCCAGCATCGGCAGGCGGACTCTCAACCACTGCGCCGCCAGGGAAGCCCCAGTTGGGTTAATTTTTTTTTTTTTTGCGGTACACGGGCCTCTCACTGCTGTGGCCTCTCCTGTCGTGGAGCACAGGCTCTGGATGCGCAGGCTCAGTGGCCACGGGTCCAGCATCGGCAGGCGGACTCTCAACCACTGCGCCGCCAGGGAAGCCCCAGTTGGGTTAATTTTTTTTTTTTTTGCGGTACACGGGCCTCTCACTGCTGTGGCCTCTCCTGTCGTGGAGCACAGGCTCTGGATGCGCAGGCTCAGTGGCCACGGGTCCAGCATCGGCAGGCGGACTCTCAACCACTGCGCCGCCAGGGAAGCCCCAGTTGGGTTAATTTTTTTTTTTTTTGCGGTACACGGGCCTCTCACTGCTGTGGCCTCTCCTGTCGTGGAGCACAGGCTCTGGATGCGCAGGCTCAGTGGCCACGGGTCCAGCATCGGCAGGCGGACTCTCAACCACTGCGCCACCAGGGAAGCCCCAGTTGGGTTAATTTTTGCAAGACTCAAATCTCACCATGTGACTTCCCCGCTTTAAATCCTTCAGTGATTCCTCATATCCTTCACCAGGTCCTGTCAATTTTTCCACTGAAGCAGCCCTTAACAGCAGGGGAAGCTGAACTTATGCTCTACATGAGGGTCTCGGGAGGAGCCTAAGTTGACTTGCTACAAGCACAGCATTTCTTTGAAGTCTCATGTTTCAGCTTTGAAATTTGTAACTTGTATTTTACTCATATATTCAGTGTTAACATTAAAAACAGTGGCTTTTCCAAAAATCTTCATGTAAAATTCACGTTTTGGAAGATGATCATATATATTCTAAAAGTCCCTCAGGCACACTGCCACACACACCTTAGTTTGAGGACCATGAATGTAAACATGGAGTGAAAATCATTTTGTACTAAAACTTTCTCAGGCTGGGCTCCATTTTCTTCCCAGTATGACCACTTGCTCTGTGGGCGCCTGCCATACCAAACTTCTTATAGCTTGTCTGACAGAGCGGGTTCTTTCTGCTTTTGCATATGTTACTCCTTCCTCCTGAATGCTTTTATCTTTCTCCACTTGGAGAACCCCAGCTCAGTCTTTTAGACTGTGTTACCGTGACAATTCCTTTGTTGATAGCATCCCCAGTTTCCCTCTCCTAGGAAATCTGGGTTCTTACACCACCCTGCTTTCGTTATAACTGAAACACTGTATTTCATTATAATGTTCATCTCTGATATCCCACCTAATTCCTTGATGCCCTTCCCTCTAGCCTGTGCAATTATAAGAACAGGGTCGTATTTTATTCTCCCATAGTATAGTACCTGGCATTCAGTAAGTGTGGATTGTATGAAATAATCTCAAATTCAGATAAAAATAATGACTTCGAAATCACTAAGAACAATCACCAGACAGTGCTTAACATCTTTGAGGGATATCATGGAAGACGTCTTACGTGGGTGGGAAGTTGCCTCCTAAATATACGTTATAGTAACATTCAACCCTAAAATGTGTTATTCTACTAGTGAGTGAGAAGAGTTAAAAATTTCCTCTCCATTAGCACCTTACTTGCAAACTGAAAACATATATAGAAAACCTTGATCCATTTGAGCAGCTGAAAATTTTCTTATCCTCTTCAAAGCCAGATGGCCTCTAAATTTATATTTTATGATAGTATGTAGTATTTTAAGAGGCATAGACAATCCTATGATATTTTAATGGGAATATGTGTCCTAATTTTAAAAAATAATACTCTTATGATTTTTATCTAAAATACTAATATTTTAAAAATACTCTAAATCTTTTTTTTCTTGGATTCCAGCTTCTTTACGCTCAGAACTAAACCATCAACATGCAGCTGAAATTGATTTGTTACGGCATAATCATCATCAAGAATTGGCAGCCGCTAAAATGGAATTAGAGAGAAGCATAGATATCAGCAGAAGACAGGTAGAGAACATTCTGTTCTGTGATGTCTTAAATAAATGTGAATAGATTTGAATGTTCACAATTTTCTGAAAATTATTTTGTAATAACTAGTATTTTCACTAGTAATTATTTACTATCTATATTAAAGAGTTTTATTTTTAAAGGGAGTTAGGTAATTCAACTTTAGTATAGTGGTCAGTTTATTTTATGACCTTTTAATTGAATATTTTGAATTTTATTTGCATCTTGAGTAAACAATGAAATATAAATAATACAAAGAGTGAAAACAGAATACTATAAAACAGCAGTGTCTGTCCAGTAGAACTTACCATGATGAGGGACCTCGTCTATATCTGTGCTATCCACTATGATAGTCACAAGCCAAATATGTCTAGTGTGACCAAGGACCTGAATTTTTAATTAAATTTTACTAATATATTTAATTAATTTCAGTTAATTTAAACAGCCATATCAGATAGCACAGCTATCGAAGTAGCAGGTCCTCAGGAAAGAAAAGATAATTTATATGTCCATATCACTAGCACAGCTACTATTCACACTTTTTAAATTTTGCTCATTAGCCAAGTGTACTTTCTTTAATTAGATAGTTTGTGATCCTGAATGTATGTCTGGATGAATGGATTTCTAGTCATAGTACAATGAAGGTTATTCCCTGTTTATTAGTTTATTACTTATGACTTTCACTTTGTTAGTCTTCAGATATGTTAAATAATCAGCTCAAATTTTTCTTCATTACTAGAAAGTTTTAAATGAGCCACCTTATAACCATGGAGGGAACTTATATTCTCTCCAACTAGGCTGCTGCTGAAATTGACAATGTCTAGGCCTGCAGAATTTGCAGAAAACAGTGACTTGTAGGAAAATGGAAGGGAGCTTATCTGTCAGACAGGATAACTACTAGACCGGCATGAAGCAAAGTCTTCTAAGCAATGGGATGTGTATATACTGGGATGGCCTCCATAGAGGCAGGTCCTTTTTAAATTAAAGGACGATGGCACCAGCATTTTACTGCAAGACCATGTAACTTATTGAGTACTTAAGAGCCCTGTATTCTAATATCGGCTCTGCCATTGATTATAGATCATCCTTGGACAAATCATCTCTTGGGTATTGGTGTCTTCAACAGTAAAATGAGGGAGAAGTGCTTATATGGTCTTTTGGGTCCCCTGTGGCCCTGTGGCATCCATATAAACACTTGTTGTATATTGATTATGAAAATAGAGGAGGCCTCGAGGTTTCCTTATTTCAGCAGTTTGCTTTTGAAGCAATGTCAGATTTACGTTTGACATTCCAGTATGTCATTTTCTTTCCCTTAAACACAGAAAGTAAATATGCAGAAAACTTTTAAGAACTATTTGTATTTTTCAGAGTAAGGAGCACATGAGTAGAATAACAGATCTCCAAGACGAAGTAAGGCACAGAGAGCATCACATCTCAGACTTGGATAAGGAAGTACAGCACCTTCATGAAAATATAAATGCCCTAACAAAGGAATTGGAACTTAAGGGAAAAGAAATTCTCAGAGTAAGAAGTGAATCCAACCAACAGATGAGGTATGCCTTCAGTCACCACAGAAGGAATTTGCAGTGTTACCTGAAAGACTGTTGCAATGGTATTTAGCAATACATGCCTATTTTTATGACTAGATAGCCTTCTAGTAAGATATTGAGGACCACTTTTTACTTTATTTGTTGACTATGTTATAATTTGGATGTAGAAGAAATGTTTATATTTTGAAAGATGTATATACATTCACTAACTTTGGAAATTGTATGTAATTAACTAAAATCTTTTAAAAATGTTATTTTAAAAAGCATTAAAGGAGACAACTTTAACAAGCTAGAAGATTAGAGCAAAGTAAGTACTTTACTTTAGGCTGTTTCCACTAATTTTCTGTATATGATACCTAAAACCATTTCAAATCTGTTAGAATATAGAAAGTTTTGAAAGCTCGACTTCAGAATAACGTTTTCTTAACTAAAAATAAATTAAACAGGTTGCATGAACAAGATTTAAACAAGAGACTTGAAAAAGAGCTGGATGTCATGACAGCAGACCACCTCAGAGAGAAAAATATCATGCGGGCAGATTTTAATAAGACTAACGAGCTACTCAAGGAAATAAATGCAGCTTTACAAGTGTCGTAAGTCGCATTATATTAAAGAAAATTCATGTGTGGAGAATAAACTGAGGAGCACTGTGTCTAACCTCAGATTAGCTCGTCCTTTGACTCTAATTAAATGATACTTTAAAAGGAAAACTTAAGTGCTGTATTTACAGATGGTAACTGCAATATGATGTATTCTTTAATTACAAGAAGGCAGTTGAACAATTACGTTTTATCAGCTGCTACTGCTGTGGTTCTACTAGGATAATATTTGTCCAAAGACCTGTCCCTCAGGATCATGAACCTATCATGCCATGGTGAAAACTCAAAAGATACCCATTAGATAATGTTAAGTAAAAAGAGCATATTGTGACCAATGGGGTTATTATGATCCTATATATACACTAATAATACATATTTTACAAAAGTATCAAAAGATCTTAAATACAAATTTTAATGGTAGTGATTCCATCTATGGACTGGATTAGGAGGTATTGGAGATGGAGAAGAGCAAAAACTTCCTTTTAATTTTATATACTCTACTTACACATTGTTTGAATTCCTACAACAAGCATTTGATTGTTTTATGATTTTAAAAATCAATAAATGTAAAACATCACAAAGTTAGTACTCATATATAGTAGCTCCAATATCATTAAAACCCAAAGTTCTAATTATTGCTTTGTGTTTTAAAAAATATTTAATAGCCCCTCTCTTTCCTACACACTTACTTATAAACTCCTATAGCTAATGCACCTGGCATTCACTCCATCTCTGTGGCCTAAACTGTGGTCCAGTTTAAGTTATCTCAGAAATAATTTACTCTAAGCTGCTGCAATGATTTATTCACTTTCAGTCTCTCCTCTTCCAATCAATTAAAAAGCCTTCATAAAAAAATATAAATATCTCCATATACTTCAATAAAGTCAAAATAGTGACTTATTCCCATTACCCTCAGTGTCAAAGTCAAACTTAAAGTCGTAGCTCCAGTGTGCCGTCTCCTGCCTCATCCCACAGCCACCCATATTCCCTGTCTGCTACCTTTGTGTCAGCCACACTGACGCTCACAGTTTCCTTCTAAGAGTCTCCTGTGTTATCCTCTACAGTCCAGAATAAGCTCCTGTGTCATTCCTACCTATTACCTTCCTCCAATCTAAAAATCATCTCGCATTTCATCCATTTAACCAGCTAAGCCTCACAGTAAGTCTTGTTAAATTTGTACCACATATGCCAACATTCACTTCAGCTGAAACAGAAAACAGACCGCCCCCCCACCCCAGTCACTGGCATTTACTTCAGATGCCTCTGAGGTGAGGTGTTCTTTCTAATGGACACATACAGAATTTTCACATCAGTAGGCACTCAATGAATATTTCACAAATAAAATCTTTGAGGATTCCCTATAATACTTACCACTTCATAAAGTTACCCTTGAAATGGTAAAGAGACTCATGAGGTCGTTTCCCCAGTCACAGTGATTCTGGGTGTTTGCAGTTATTGGGGGTAATTTTTAAATCTTGTGGGCTGCAGTGAGAGTTTGCACACCTGCCGTGTCGAAAAGATAATAATCTCAGGCATTTTGCAGAGATGGGTTACAGTGAACCCCAGTGACCACAGTGTTATCAGGCAGAGGCTAAAATCCTGGTATCCCCCTCTTCATACTCTGAGAAAACATGCTCACGGAAAGAATAACCTCTGTCTGTCCGTGTGTCCGGTCTCCTTAGGAATGTTACGTTACAAAGAGTAAGGGTTATATCTTTGTTTTTACTTTATTCCGTTTTTTATGGTTTTGCGCATTATGAACTTTCAGTAGATAGAAAATAATTTAGTATTTTGATATTCATTTTTAATCAAAGGATTAGTGTGACTCATAAGTCAAATATTTTATCTGTTTTTCTAGATCTACCATTCAACTAGGTCTATGCTAACCAGCCATATTTCTTTCTTCACCTGCTGTCATTATGTAATTAACCTCTCGTCTTAGGTATCTACTCATTTAGTTAAAAACAAACACATATACAACTGTATTGAGGCTAGCAACGTCTAGTAGATTTTTCTGTAATAACAAACATGTGCTGTACCTGCTCCGTCCGGTATAGTAGCCGCTAGCCACAGAGGCTGTTGAGCACTTGAAGAGTGGCTGGCGCAACCAAGGAACTGAATTTTTAACTTCATTTAATTTTAATTAAGTTAAATGTAAATAGCCACATATGGGCTAGTGGCCTCCATATTGAAAAGCACAGTTTTAGACAGGTGGATATTTCTGGCGCATATCCTCAGATGCAGCCTGCTGGGATCTGCTGAATGGTTTGGATTTAAACAGATGGAAAGCAGGGAGGGTCCATTCCAGTTTAAGGAACTGGGGAGAACAACTTCTGAACTACTCTCAGCCTGTTTCAGAGAACTAAGGGTACCCTACTGAAGTTCCTAATCAACCGCATGCTGACTTTAAAACTTCAAAATCGGCAAAGCCCTGGGGATGCTTGGCAGTGGGTATGGTGGAGGGACTGGAGGGGCACGGGTCAGCCTGCCACCTGAAGCCTGCAGCTGAGGGGCCTCTGGAGCAGCTGGACATTTCTTGCTTCTGTCCCTGCCCCAAACCTTGTTGGACTCCAGGGAAATGAAATGGGGACAAAAGTTTAAAGGAGGGACCGTACCCTCTAAACATCGTTGAAATGGTGGTAAGAGTTCTGTGTCTCTTACGGAATTATTACTAGAAATCCTCTAGTGCTGGGTATTAAAGTCTACTTAGGTTTTCAGATATGCTACAGAAATTGTTTTATTTTCTTGAGTGGTATAGTATCTTAGTAAAAACATTGTATCTAAGAAATATGTTGTGGTTTTTGTTTTAGAAACAAATGAGAATGGGCTGTTTTAAAGAACTTTAAGCTAAATGTAAATATACACAGAACTTGGAGTCATGGCAGATCTTTATTATGCAAAAAAGGTAGTTTGGTTCAGAGATTATTATTGTTTAGGGTTATTTTACCTTAACTTCTCACTGTACTGAAGCCAAAAGGTAATTTCTTATTGGGGGAAACATTTGAGTTTCTGTACTTGGACTTTAAGTAGGTCAGTAATACCTGATTAAAAAGAAGCTCTCCACCACACCAGAATTACTTATTCCTTAAAAGTTGTTTGAGTTTTTTAAATCTATAATACCCTAATAGTTTTTTGTTGTTGTTATTTGATTTTTAAGTTGCCATACAGCTTATTTTCATAATCTCGTGAGGTAAAGATGAAGTCGTTCTATTGTCACAAGTCTGAATCTGTGCCTGTAATTTATGGGAAAGAGAAGTTTGACGTTAAGCTGCTTGAATTACTGTATTTCCTTTACCTTAAGGCTGTAGGAGATAGTATAGTAGAGTTCTTTCATTTTATACAATTAAAATTCTAAAATAGATATGACTATTTTAGAATTTAGTCATATTTTAGAAATTAGTCATTAGTGACTAATAATACTGTTGTTTGGCTCTAAAATCTCAACTTACTGATTTTTTGTCATTTATTTTAAAAGTGTGGAAGGACTATCAACTGGGAAGCTTTTTTATACAGCTTTTTATGCATTCATATTTTTGGTTTGTGTTATCCATGAGCCATAGACACTGACCTATATATTCTCAGAGCCAAAAAAAAAAAAAAAAATCAGGGCGTGCGTGCCTGGGGAGAATCAAGCAGTGACCCTAATTAGTAATTTTATATGTTCTACTTCTGTCTGTTCTTTGTATTACTTCTAATGGGAATCTGTATTTTGAGTAAAAGTCTGTATGTACTTGTGTGGTTCCCTCAAGGCAGTTATTTCCCAGGCTTTAGTCCTTCCTATACAGCCTTTGGGCATTTGGTCATTTCTGGCTACCTATGATATTATTGTCTTAATATTTTTAATTGACTTGTTTTAACTTAATCAATCAACTTTTCCTGTTAAATTTTTAATTCTGCAGTAAAACCATTATCACTACTGAAAAATTTCACCCATTATTCTAAATAGAAGTTAAGCCATAACTATATAAATGTGACTTCTGTGAAAATACAACAGTGTTATTAGATCCTGGCTAGCACTGATGCTTGAGGCCTGCCTGAGTGCTGTGAAACAGCATAACAAGCATATACGCTATGAAGACCAGTCAAGATACACAGAACCTAACAGGCTTTCTCCTTGTGGTCAGAAAGATTAAAGGAGAACAAACTAAACTGTCTCCTGTATCACTAGTCGTTCACACCTAGTCTTTGGGAAGCAGCTGGCTTAGAGAGTTGAGTGGGGCAACTGAAAGGGAAAATGTTGACTGCCCGGTGTTGGCGTGAATGGGCATCAGAAGAGGACGAAGTGTGCTTCCCCCATCAGGATTTTGAAAGACTAATAATTCTTGGAATATGTTTGCAGGTTAAATCTACATCATATTACTTGTTCTCTCCTTTAATGCTTTCCCATTTGTGTTTATATGGATGTTTCTTCAGTTTAATCAATTATTTTCTTCCCTTTACTATCCAGGTATCTTTTAAAAAATTTTTTGGTGCTATAAAGGTATTTTGTGGAGAAGATTAACTGATAATAATTTTGTAGGTAAAGAATGTTGAAACTAAACAAAGACATACACTGGAATTTAAGTTCAGAGACCTTTATTATGCAAAAAAGGTGGTTCAGGGATAGTAACTATTTTAGACTCACTTTACCTTAACTTCTCATTGTACTGGAACAAAGACATAGTTATTGTTGTTTTTTTTTTTAACTTTACAAATGAAGTACATGTATTTATTTACACCCCAAGAAGATGCTTTCTGAATTTTCCATACTTAAAAGCAACATTCAGAATTATTCTAAGACATAATAGTTTTAAATAAGGCTTTAAATTGAGTTTTTTAGTGAACATTTACTACCAAGTATTTTTGTTCAGCTGCAGGAAACAGTTCAAAAATCTTGTACCTTGTTTTTACTGATAAAGAAAGTACTCCAGTGACATCTTGTGGCTACTCTGGTATGAAACACAAATGCCTTTTTCCATGTTTCTCAAGCTTTTCAAAACCGTTGCCCATGAAATATAAACCTTTGCCCATATAATGCCACATCATGATAAAATGCAAGGTTACTTTATACGAGCTCAGTGAATTGTCACAGAAGAACAAAAGTGAAGATAATGAAGCTAGCCTCACACTGAACTGACGAAGTCCCAACTGATCCTGAGACAGTCACTCCCTAACCCCACACTTCCTCTCCCTCATACCTCCCTACTTCCCAGATTAGAACTTCAGCCATGGGGCTGGGTAGGGAGCCAAAAATGTTATCTCCAAGTCTTTGGCTTGAGCTGAGTTAGTGGAATTTACTAAAAGTACTAAAATGCACAGATTCTGGTGCCCCTCTGGAACTGGAGGGTGGGAGTGGATCACTGATACCTAGAGGATAGATCATCTAGAAGTTACTCAGTATTTGTTGACTGAATAAATTTTTCTGTGACTCTTCATTAACCATAATTTTGTTGAGCTTAGTTTATTCTGCTTATTTGGAAAACAAGTTTTAAGATTGTTCTAATTATTTGAATTTTCTAAAATTGAGAGTGCTTTTTTTCAGACTACAGTAGCAGTTTCCATTTGCACCCTCGTCATTCTGCCCTGTGCTATATTCTTAGACTCTGCAGGGTCCATGGCACCTCTGCTCATAAAAAATGGCCTCTATTCTAGAGTCTTCAGTGGCATTTAGTTCTGTTACCTTCTCATTTCATTCAGGGCAGAACAGGCCTAGAAGGAAATATGATTCTTCTTTTATCCGATGAACTGGGTTTTTTTTTTTTTCCAGTTTATATATTCAGTATATTAACTGATACGCAGAATTTGTAGACTGCATTTCCCATAAACCGGGAAAGAATGATGTCATATGTGTGTGTCCTTTGTACCCCTTTCCTCTGTATCTTCTGTCCTTTTTATATATGTTAACAAACGTTATGTCATCACACAATATCGTATATGTGGTAAGTTCTCCTAATAGTAAGCCTACATTTCCAGCATCAAGTCTGCATTGCTAGGTTAGTATTATTCAGTATATTATTTCTTCTACAGAGCATACCTCACCTCATTCCCATATACACTTAAATGACTTAAAAATGAGTGAATTCTTCCAAAAGTAATCTGCAAAGCCTTTAATAACATCATCTGCACTTGGAGAGCCTTTCATAACACTACCTCTTGAGTCAATCATGTCATTATGCTTACCAGTTTTAACGGAAAAAGTTTGATTTTAAATTTTTGTGTGTTCAGCTGAACCAATTTGAAAAATATAGGCATTGCAAAAGAATGTCTGCATCGTATCAATGAAAGGTTTTCTCGTTTTTAGACTAGAAGAGATGGAAGAAAAATATCTAATGAGAGAATCAAAACCAGAAGATTTACAGATGATTGGAGAATTAAAAGCCATGCTTACAGAAAGAGATCAGGTCATAAAGAAACTATTGGTAAGTTGTTTTGGTTTGGGGGGGTAGGGGGTTCTGGTGTAACCATGTTAGTAACCTGTAGACTGTTGATTGGGAAAACATGAGAAAATATGTTTAAGTAATGCTAAACAAAAGTTGAAAGTACAAAATACGTGTATTGTGATTGAACGTTTATTAAAATGTTTATGAATGAGGATAAGAAATACAAAGTAATTTTAAATTTGGTATTATGGTAAGGAGATTGTGGCTTTTTTCAGTAATTTTTAAAAAGAAATACTTTTTAATACATATTGAATGTTTAATAATACGTTATTGCCAGTGTACAGTTAATATACTACTGAAGTGTGTGTGTGTGTGTATTGTACATGGAGAATTAGAATTGGATGGGAAAGAACGGTCAACACATACATGCACAAGCCTGCATTGTGCCCTTCCACTTAGTCCTGTTAACTTCCTAAAGTGCGTCCCACTAAAACCTGATCCAAAGACATGCTTCATGGAAAAAGGATTCTATTTTCTTAGGGGTCTAGCCTAAGAAAAGCTACAGGCTCTGTCTTGAGAGTCTCAGCGCACACTGAGATGTTAGCGGCTCTGAAAAGTCCATCAGGGAAGAAAATACAGATTTAACAATAAGTACACTGCCTTCATTAAAGTCATTATTCCTCAAGAATTAAAAAAACACAGATGTTTTAAAATTCATAAAACATTTCAGAGTCTTCTAAAATTATATGACCTGATCAATAATTAAAATATTGCTTTTTACTGCCACTAACAAAAGTCAGTAAAACTAGAAATAGAATGCTAATCATTCTGTTTACTCATTGATCTCTTCATGAAAACTTTGGACATTAGCATGCAAAGACAGCCTAAGAGCATTTATTTCTGAAGTCCTTTTTCCTTAACATATTTATTTCTCTTAGCATTTAGGAAAGCCATCCTGTTGTATGGGACTAGAAGTTCCTGCCAAAAAGCAACAGGTAGTTGACTGGGGTTCACAGATGGAGCCCAGGAGCAGGGCTCCTGGAAAGACAGAATATGTGCTACTTCATCCCAGTAACCACCCAATTTTCCAAGCTTTGTGAACATGAGCACAGGCATCATAGCTTGCTCTGTCTCTGTGTGACAACAGTAGAGTCATGAAAAATTACCTTATATTCTACGTATGAAATTAGCAAATGTATTACTATGTTTCACCTATGGTAGAAATAGCTGTTGATTTTCCAATTCTAGCCAGGGAATGGTCTACACTCTTTTCACTACACCCTAAGTCTGTGGACTGTGAGGCACATGGGCTGAGATTAATGATGGTCAGTGGTAACTAGGAGGGGGTTGAAAATCTAGTTCTCCTAGAGCACACAACCCTGCCTTTCACACACACAGTGATCCATTCACTTATGTGTTTACTTCCTACAGTCTGGTTGTTCAATTAGCACCTGTTGGTGAAGCCAAAGGCAAAGGGTTTATCTTTGCATGGGCCATTCACTTTTTCTCTGTTCTGTGGTTACCATTGCTGTAATACATTGATGTCTCACAGAGGAGATTAGGCAAGATCAAATACTTTTCCAGTACTCAAGAATAATGATATACCATAGTGCCATCTTCATGTCTGGAAACAACTCAGCCATGCACAGAGCAGCTCCATGAATGCAGGTTAAGCCTGCTCAAAATGCACAGTCAGCCCTCTGGAAAAGAGATGGGCCAAATAAAACATTTAGCTCTAGCCTTGGAGGGAAAAGGTATGAAAGGATAGAGAAGAATCCCGGAGCACAGTGTTTAAAATGTGTTGAAAACTCACCCACTAGCAGACTTGAAGATTTCTAAGATTTCTAGACCTGACAGGTCTAGAAATCTTTGAATAAGGTATATAAATTTTCATTCAGGTTTTATATTAAATTTTGAATGAAATGGCATTTATACAATGAAGTTTTTAAATATTCAATAGAAAATGTTTAAGAAATGTTTGTAATTCTTTTTCATAGGAGGATAATAAATTTTATCAGCTGGAATTAGTCAATCGAGAAACTAACTTCAACAAAGTGTTTAACTCAAGTCCTACTGTTGGTGTTATTAATCCACTGACTAAGGTATGTGCTGTAAACATTGTAAAATAGGAATATGGCTTAAAACTTGATTAAAATTTTTATAAAATATTTAGAGCAGCAGAAGATAAAGCTTCCAAAAAATGTTTTCTTAAATTTAATAATC
Organism: Neophocaena asiaeorientalis asiaeorientalis; assembly: GCF_003031525.2. Lineage (NCBI taxonomy): Eukaryota > Metazoa > Chordata > Mammalia > Artiodactyla > Phocoenidae > Neophocaena > Neophocaena asiaeorientalis. Next base: position 15,652,571 of record NW_020174698.1, read on the forward strand.
TAGGACTAAAATCTATGAATTCTTTATATACTCATTTTCAAATGAGATGCTAATAATATTCATTTATTTGTTGAGAATTCATATTCCTTAAAACAGTATTTTATTAATATTATAAAACCTTGGTTATACCATTTTGTTTTCTTATATCTTAAAAAAAAGAAAACTCACTTCTGAGTCGCTTCGGGATAACTTCTTGTCATTTCCTTAGTGTTCACTGTCCTCTATGGGGTCTTGAAAAGTACTCCAAGCCCTGTATACCCAACAGCTCTCCCTGACTTAAGGCCTGCCATCTTAATGGGCCTTGGGTTGGACATGTATTTTGTTGCCCACTAATCTTCAGAGAAGGGCCTTAGTTCTCACAGTCTTAATCACCTTTCTTGACAATTAAAATTGAACATGACCTATTCTTACATTTTGTTGCTGTCTTAGGACAGATAGAAGAGCCTTGCAGATAAATGAAACGGACATGGCTAAGTATTATACATCTTTGTACCCGAGCTTCCTATGACTCCCATCATAGTGCTATAGGTATAGTGCGTACTAAGTAAATATTTGTTCAGTTGCAAAATTTCATCATGTTTTCTATAAGCTACTACAAATTATTCTAGTGAATAAAGCAAGTAATAAAGAATCAATAATTATGTATATGGGCTTTATAGGGATTACATATCTTTTAGCAGGAATCAGTAGTAGAAATAAAAATGCCCATGCTAAAGCTATGTTTTGGATTCAGATTTAATTAATTTGCACATCATATCTAATTTCTCTTAGGCCCTTAGCTAGAAAAATTTCTGCTTTCAAAGCTCATAAAACTTTTCTATTAAGAAGATGGAATCTATCCTTTCTTCACAACTTAAAGTGCTCCAAACTTTAAACTTAAATGTTTATTAAAACAGAATGACTTGAATGATTTGCAAAATGGAATGACTAAAGTCAGGAAGGCTATAGCTGTATCTCCGGAGTCCAAAACAGTGTCTGGCACATAAAGGCCTCTCAAAAAAAAAAATTGGTGAATGAATGAATATAGTTAGTTTCAGTTTTTAAATTCATTATTTAGGGTGAAATAAGCTTTTAATTAAAAAGCTAGGTTATGAGACTTGTTGAAACGAGATTAGAAATATTTCCTTTTTACCTATTTTATTGGAATTACATTTTTAGCCACAAAACCATTACTGTAGAACTTTACCAATGATACTTTTGATTTCTTAAAATAGAAACCTTAAGTAGGTTTAATTATGCCCTCTCATGACTAGAACAAGAAAATGCTAAAGATACATCTTTGTAAATTTTGACTCCTAATTGGGACTCAATTTTCACAAATAATTCTGAAGAAGATATTGTTCTTCCTTTCTTTTTGCAGTTATGCTAAAATAGGCTTCTTTTCAGAGACTTCGTGGTTCATAGAAAATGACAAAGGACAATGTCTAGATAGTTGAGATCATTATAAGCAAAGGAAAAGGACCATCTTGTCTATTAATTGCATTTTTTTCAAACTCTGGAATCATTTTGCAAAAAGTTATTTCATAAATTAGCACACATTTATGTTAATTTTTATTACACAAAGCAAGATGATGTTCATTGAATCTACACATGAATAGAGGCTAAAGTTAATGATTTGAAAGCTGATAGATTTTAATAATCTGAAATTGTATTGCTCTTTTCATCCATCAATTTTAAAAACCAATTAAAAGAAAAAAACATTGATTGCCTTTGTTTTATAACCTTTAATTTTTTTTAAAGATTGTGAGCTAATGGTAATACTACTAATTAATTGGTAATTGAGACTTAAGTATACAGATTTCATCTTCCCTCTTCAGAGAGATGGTGCAGTGAATTTAAAACCAAATTATTTCTCTAGGTCAGCTCTAAGTCTTAGGTAGAAATGTGAGATTTGATTCAAACTACTTTGCCAAGCATTTTCTCATTCCTTTTATTTTCCAGGCAAGGACTGCCTCCCTTTGACAGATGACTAAAGTTCACAGACCTCTCTTTTAAAATTATGTTAACTTTTCACCTTCTCCTAATTTTAGCCTAAACCCGTTTAACCTCATGGTATCCATGAGATCTGCTGTTTCCCCCTTTCCCTTTTCCTCCCAATATTCTTTATCCGTTGGCCTTCTTTCCACCCCCTCCTCTCCTCCCCATGAACCATTCCTAAACATTTCTTCCTCATTCTTTCTGTCCTAGCAGCATGTCTGTCTGTGAGGATTCCATGTAGCTAAAGAGCACCTCCAAGGATCCCCAGACCGCACTTTGGGTAACACTGGTACATCTTAACATCCAGCTTCCGAAATTTTCCCATGCCAAATTTGTATCTTCTATTGTTCCTATTTTCTCATTCGTCCTTATGCAGGGACTGTCCTCACATGTATTATTTTTAATACAGCAAAAGAAGAAGAACAATAAATCACCAACAAACAGGTTTGTGAGTGTTCCCAATCTAAGTGCTCTGGAATCTGGTGGAGTGGGCAATGGACATCCTAACCGCCTGGATCCCATTCCTAATTCTCCAGTCCACGATATTGAGTTCAACAGCAGCAAACCACTTCCACAGCCAGTGCCACCCAAAGAGCCCAAGACATTTTTGAGGTGAGCCCCGTCTCACCAGTGATTTCTTTTCTTTTTTAACTTGAGAAATTTACTTTCTTACATTGCAGAAATCTACTACTTTAAGAACAGCCTAGGAAAAGAAATTTTACTGTGAAATATTTTCAAAATATATTCACCACCTCTCTAGAGAACTCCTTTTTAACTCTGTTAAAAAAGATTTTTTCTGTTTCCTTGTCAATTTTCTAAATGCTTGAAGAGGTACTAATGTAATTCATATGCTTAGAATTTTAATATTTATATTTATGGACCGGTGCTTCATTTTTAGAATTATCACCAGTTTTTCATTAATAATCCATCCCCCTTATTACAGAAATTCAAGATATTTTTTATTGCTTTTGTTTCTTATCTGTTTATTTTTCCCTTGCTTATTTATAAATATATATGCACTTATTGCCAAAATAAAAAATATATAAGCTCTGGGAACTTAATGACAGAAGTAGGAAATTTAGGAAAAAAATTTTATAATTAATATTCCAGTTTTATCTCAGAGTCCTTGAATGTATTAATAAGTAAAATTTGAATGAAATCCAATTGTTTATCCATTAAATAATTAGTCAGAAAGTGCTGTCATTTTGTGCTTACTTACTATTACTGATCTTGTGCTGTTTTAAAATTTATCTTTTGACTTATTCTTACTAAGTCTCAGTGTCACTAGTAATAATCAATCATACAGGTAGACTACTTTTTTTTTCTAGGCTAAGTGATTAATGACTAGTTAATGACATTATTTTAAATAGAAAAAAATAGCAAGAATGAAAAATAGTCAAATACACCTTTGAATGTGTCTCCTGCTAAATACTTTGTGTTGCTTATTTTCCCTTGTGCATGGGTATGTTCAGGTGTCAGTAAGATGCATGTGCATGGGCTCAAGGAACATGCCTACTGGAGTTTCCATTACACATTGTTGCGTGCCTTGTAATTTCCCCCAAAGACGGTAGGGATCCTTTTATTTTCTTAACTAGCCCAAAGAATCTTTAGTTAGGGTTAAGATAAGTATAAATTATATAAATTTGAAGATGGAGGGGAAATTGGCATTTTAATGTACTCCTTTCCCCTAGAGTATCTGCTGATGGAATTATGAAAGTTTAATATAAAACATACATATATAAAAAATATTATACCATGGTTTAGTTACTTAATTTAGTTATAGTTAAGGACACATCTGTAAGAAATGCTTGTGTCAGATTCTAAAAATTTTTTTTAATTAACTAAAAGAGAAAAGGTGCTGAACAAGAAGAATGTTACCTGGTTCTCTCTTATTTCCTACAGTTCCTCCTGAACTTTTTTATTCCAAGAAGGTCACCTGACTTTTCTCAACTGTTTGATTTTTTTTGTTTCTTGTAATTGTTGTAATGTGGCTCCTCCTTCACGGACTTCATCTGAGCTGCTGCTGCACTCTCATGGAGAACACAGTCCAGTGTAGAGGAAGTAGCAGATCTTTAAAATGCATCTCCTAATGTAGGGAACCAGTTGTGGTCATCTGCACTGATGTTTTATGTGCTTTTCCCTTCATTTTGCAAAACAGCTTAATGCTGGGTTACATGTCTCTCTTTTTATGAATTCAGTCCTCCTCAGAGTGAAGCTTCCCCGGTGGCTTCTCCAGATCCCCAGCGCCAGGAGTGGTTTGCCCGGTACTTCACATTCTGAAAGAATTGCTTTGGCACAGTTCTAGGCGGACTGTTACTAAAAGCATGACCTTATGCAGATCGTTATGTGAACAGGGTTTCCTATGTCAGACACGGTGAAAGTATTTGTCTCTCCAATTGAAAATGCCCTGTATTTCCTGTGATATTTATTGGAATCACTCTATAAGGTACTGTATTATGTGTGTAATTATAACAGTTATTTTTATTTGAGATGGGAGAGTCTTTAATCTTTGTAATTACTGCATAATAAATTTTGTTAGAACAAACAGTCTTTCTTTTTTGCTAGTAAGTTTGTTTTAACTTTTAAATACTTTTTAATTCCAGGTAAGACTTGTCAGAAAACGTTTTACTACAAAATAATCATAAAATATCAAATTACTTCAATAACAAAATCAGGACAGGGAAATATAACCTGTTAATTTGTTTCATTTCCGTGTATAACTGTAACTGTGTTCTCTAAGTTTACAAGGCTAGAATGAAAACACATGTGGAAATTATGGACTTTCGAGTATATAAAATACTGCCAACTTATTTATATTGTTTTTTAAAATTATTCTGATAGTTGAGAACCTAGGATTTCTAGTACAGCATCTATGCTCAGTGTTACGAAGCCAGCTTGTTAGTTTTCTAAATAGGCAATTTGGTACTGACACATGAACATGGACCCAACTAACAACTATCACATGTTAATGAGACCTTTTCTTCCTTTAAGTTTTCAGTCCACCTTGGCAGGCTACTGTATTGTATTCTGTGGCCTGAAAGAGTGCATCCATTTCTAAGAGTGCTAAATATAGTTGACTCCGTAATTATAGTTGACTCAGTAATGTAGATTTTAGAAGAACCTGGGTGAACATGATCTATGAATGATTATAATAATGTTAAAGACCAACTTTTTAAATGATTGTTGTGTGTCAGGCACTGTGCTGAGGGGCCAGTAGAAAGATTATCTCATTTAATCCTCACAAAATCTTCAAGGAATAAACCACTGCATATGAGTATGCATGGCTGGTAGTGTGTTCTTTAAATTATCCTGAGAAAAAGTTCTTATAAAATGCTTGCTTTGAATTTTTTCTTCAGATAAGAGATTGAATTTTCCAACAAAACATGGTTAATGCTTATTTCAGAAAACACAGTTATAAGCTCATTTTCTTGCCCCTAGTTTATACATATCTTATAATTTGGATGTTTATTTACCAAAGATTTGATGATTAAAACTCCTGCAGGTGACTATGGGTATACAAAGATGAACACCTGGCCTCAAGGAGCTAATCATATACTCACTGAAATAGTTCAGTACCAAATGGTTTTTTACAGCAGTATCAGAAGGGCCACAATCAGCTCTATGGAGGGTGCATTGGGAGTGGAGAAGAGGAAGTGATTGCTCCCTAAGTGGTGGCTACTTGCCTACAGTGTCAAGCTACCTAAGCTGGATATGGAAGTGGAACTCAAGTATAATATTGTGTGTGTGTGTGTATATATATATATATATAGAGAGAGAGAGAGAGAGAGAGAGAGAGAGACATAGAT